>NW_021703772.1:84835207-85055097 GCF_005190385.1 Monodon monoceros | reverse complement strand
TCCCACCCTCCCTATCGCACCCCTCTAGGTGGTCACAAAGCACCAAGTTGATCTCCCTGTGCTATGCAGCTGCTTCCCACTAGCTATCTATTTTACATTTGGTAGTGTATATATGTCCATGCCACTCTCTCACTTCGTCCCAGCCCACCCTTCCCCCTCCCCATGTCCTCAAGTCCATTCTCTACGTCTGCGTGTTTATTCCTTTCCTGCCCCTAGGTTCTTCAGAACATTTTTTTTTTGTTTTTTTATATTCCATATATATGTGTTAGCATACAGTATTTGTTTATCTCTTTCTGGCTTACTTCACTTTGTATGACAGACTCTAGGTCCATCCACCTCACTACAAATAACTCAATTTCATTTCTTTTTATGGCTGAGTAATATTTATTTGTATTTGGTCTCTCAGCTTATCTCTTTTATTAATCATAATTGGAGATTGATTATAATATTATACTACATATTATATTCCATTTTATATTGCACTACTCAAACTCACACACATACATTCATATATATATATATATATATATATATATATATATATATATATATATATATATCTCATATATAGTTGAAAGATGTGATCCCCAAAAGGTACGAAGTCCTTTTGGAGGAACACATCTCTCAACTGTATACCCCCAGAAACTAGCATTTTACTTGCTACAAAATTACTATGTACTAAGTGTAGTAAGTGCTTAATCTGCCAGTTCTTATTTCATCTTCATACTAGTACATGAAGAAGGTATTACTCATTTTACAGCTGAGCAGACTGAGTGCCAGAGAGATTAAGGAACTTGCCTGTGCTTGTGTAGTTAGAAAATGAACAAACAGGTATGAAAACCCACCTCTGGCTTCAAACTCCTGTACTGCATGTGTGCCCAGTAAGTGTTTGTTGACCTAGGTATTGGATGAACGAGTGATGGAATGAATAGAAGATGTGGGTTCAGATGGGATAAAAAGCACATGAGACAGTTGAATTTTGAGAAATATTTTATGCTTTTCCCCGTAAAACTGGAGAGACGGAGGACAGAGAGAAAAGATGACATAGTGATAGTTTTGAGATGGAGGAAATGGAATTTAAGGATATATATCAATCACATGACCTTATTCTTCTCAGTAAAGGAAGAAATGGAGTCATGGTAGGAGAATGAAGTGAATTGAAGCGGGGTTGAAGATTAAAGATGGAGAAAATGGTTTGTAACAGCTACTATGTGACTATTATTGGCAGTCCAGAAGAGATGAATGGGAGGGTTTCTGAGCAGCAGAGAGGATCCAAGTGAGGTTTCAGAATGATGTTCAGTTGGTGGGATCAGTTGGTGGCACTTTGTCATTGAACTAGATTGCATGTTGACCAAGGAGCTAGGCAAAATCTCAAAGATACTAAAGAAGGGGATAATATGAAATATGAAGTGTCCTATTGTATACGTCCCTGCTTCTAGCAACCTATGCTTTCTCGCATTTTAAGCACTGGGTATTTCTCTAATTTATAGCAATGAGAAAAATCTCCTGAATGTACCTTACATACACACATACATACAAACAGACATACATAGTATAAATAATATATACCCCTAGATATTGAATCTGTATTTTATAACCTATCTTTTATTTTTTTACCCTTCTCAGGGGAATATAATCTATAATCTTTATAGTCAGTATGATAGCTCAATCATTGGCTAGTTATCTTTGCTTTCAATAAGATTATTACTTAGCTAGCTTGTCTGTCAATCATTACTTAACATCTCTTTCAGTTATCTGGGTTAGATTATAGTTCAGTAAACATGGAAAACATGCTGAAATTAAAGAGTAGTATAAAATTTTTCTACTAACAATTTACATTTTTATGGCAATGATAGTATAAAATACCTATTATCTCATCATTAGCATAAATATGTATCTAGCTTCTTATTCAGTGTTTTCTCATATACACACACACAGACACGCGCACCCATATGATTTAACTTTTTATTTTTATGTTATGGCAAGCTACTCAGTACCAGAAATAATAATAGCAACCTCAAATTAAGAAAGGTCAGGGCAAAATGACTTAGTTTTATGGAGCAACCCAATATAGACCACTGAAAGAACAGAAGCTACATGCCCAAAGATACCACATGACAGGATAAAGAATTAGAGGCCAGGCAATATGGACACTGAGAATGTACTTGGGGTATTTCTGAGAGCAGAATATAGTGACTACTTAGAAAACTCTGAGAATGTGTTAATAAATGAGTTAGCCATTTATTCCGTCTTCTCACTCCATGTATGCCTAGGAAAAATGGCTCAGAAACTGTCAGCATGATGACTAACCAACAGTCAATTGGGTAAACTACCATGAAATTGCAGTTGAGAAATCTACCAGTTAACTCTTTCTTGTTTCAGAAGGTGGAAATGTGTCAATCAAGGAATGTGACCAAGGGTTCCTATACATGTATTGTGCTAGTATTTTCAGTCCTCAAGTCAGGGCAGAGGTTATAATTTCCTTCTTAGTTTTGCTGGAATGTTGCGCTTACATGCACTTCTAATGCATGTACGCATTTTACACAAAACATGCATGGTTTAATTATTTTTTTCATGTAACTAGCATTCTGTTTTACAACAGTCCTTCTATAAAACATTCAGTAGTATTGCCAAAAAAGGCATGTTGAAGATATGATACTTGCAATAGAGGGATTTAAATGATTCCCCAGCTCCTCAAAAAAAAGTCCCAGCTGTTTAAATCAGGCAGAATCAGACGTAGTTTACGAATTAGTGCATCATTTAAACCAAACCATTTTTGTTGCTTTTTGCTTGGTCAAACAAAATATTTTTGTGTTTTCTTCACTTTTTCTTCTCAGCACTAATTCCTTCAGGCTGCTGTTAGTTCACCAAGAAGGAAAACAACATGCTTTAGCAGAGATTTCAGTAAAGAACTAGCAAGTACTTTAATGTCTAACGATGAAAAAGCTCAAGTATTTTATAACGATATTATACATTATTAAGATCATTTGAAAAAAAACCTATATATACTTATATAATGAAGCATTTAACATTTTTAAATGGGCTGAAGCATTAAGTTTTGGAAACTATTTGATAGTTTTGATATTTGAATCACTTATTCTGCAGGAGTTGTATTTAAATTCATTTTTTCACAAAATATTAAAGCTGTATTTTAATAAAATATGGACACCTTGCTGTTTTAGGTTCATACTCAGAATTATAAACTTTTACTATTTCCTTTGAGGCTATGTTACACTTCCACTTAGAAACATTATAAATTATCAAGTATTTGGAAGTAATAATTTTAAAAAATGGCTTTTTATAGAGTTACAGTTAGCTAAGTAAAAATGTGTTACCTTTGCTTTTGGATAATTTTAAATGGATTTACATTTTTCATATTAGGTGCTGATTCTAATATGACAACATTTATATATTGAGAGTACATTTATTTCATGCTGATAAACTTCCCCATCTTCAAAAATGTGTTGTTACATTTTAGTTATATTGCAATTTTATTACCTTGGATGAGAGAAAAGTAACTCCTTTAATTGCTTTCAAGATAATATGGGATTTTGTCTGTTTGGATCATATACAGCAAAAGGAAAAAACACAGGGAGGAGGGTTTCTTTGACCTTGAATTTAAAAGTAAATAGGGTAACACCTGATAAAAGCCAAAATCTTGGTGTTTCAAAATACATCTCACAAATTTATACTATGACATGTTTGTTTGTGGACTCTAGCATTTGATATAACGTGTGCTCTGGTTGGGTTCTGCAGGCTGTTTTTACTTTTGACTTTTACATTCCACAGAGCTAAAAAATCAGCAGGGACAGTGCTAATTAATTTATAATGTTTTGTGTTTCTGAACAATGTACCTCCGTAATTAAGTGAAATATTTATGATGAATTGCAAAACAATGCAAATTCATTTGTTTGCCTGAAAGCTAACTTGTTATTCATTTAGACTGATCTTTGGAAAGATTCTTTAAATTGAATCGTAGTATGAGGAGGAGTGATATTTAGAACAGGGACAGGTGAGATACTATGGATGGCTGTGTTCAAATATATTATGTTACATTATGTCAGAGAAAGGGTAGTCATAAAAACTTTGACCAAATTGATAAAGAAGTTCTTAGTTTCCCCTGAGGAAGAAAATAAACTATAGTGAGAGTGGATCAATAATAAATTGTGAAAGGGAGATGTATGACTCAGCTGTTTCTACAGTACTTGACTGAGTCCCAGTTTAAAATCTTGTGTGTGCGTGTGTGTGATGATCGAAGTATAAAAAAGTAATAGTCCTATGTGCTGTTTTTATAATAAATATTGTAACCAATTTTCTTTATACAACACTTAACCTGAATTTATCTCAGTCTATATTAAATGAAAAGTCTGCTTTACTCTTAATGCCAGTGACTACACTTTACTTTTTCCCCCAGAGGAAACTGATAAGGTTTATGGTGTATCCTGTGCAAATAAAATACAGTATCTTCATATTCACAGGTAGGAGATTGAAACATTTACTTTCCTTGGGAACAAGGCCACATTTTTCTCATCTTTCAAATAACAGTAACTTCAAATGAACTCTTGCAAACTTTACAAATTTAGTTAAGGCCACTTTCCTGGTTTTTTCATGATGGTGATCATCAAAGTTATGACTGAAACAGTGCAAAACACCCAACAAAACTTTGACGCAAAACTAAGGAAAGAAAAAGATGTTCCAGCTAATGGCTTGTCTATTTTCAAAGAAAAAACCTTCTTCTGAAGTTGCTTTGTAGGAAATACAGTAGTTACACTTGTTACATTATTCTTAATATAATAATAGGATTGTGAAGATTCATTTTATGCACTTATTCACGTTAAACTAAGTAATACCTGGTATTGGAGAAAATATGTTCACAAATAGTCACATGGTATTAAAGACTGTAATCGTAATTACAGCTAACATTTATCACAATTATTATGTGTCAGGCACTAATCTACTCCACAATCCTATAGGGGTAAGTACTTTTATTTTGCCAGTTGAGGAAACTGAGGCAAAGAGCAGTGAAGTACAATTTGTAAGGACAAATCACTTGCAAATGAAAAACCTAAGTTGGAATCCAAATAATTTGACCCTAGAGCTTGATAATTTGTCCTAAGACACCATTTTAAAATTTGTGTTTCAGGTCTATGTCAAAACAAAGTAAAAGAATAAATGGTAGTCTAGACCTGCACTGTCCAATATGATAGCTGCCAGCCACATGTAGCTATTTATATTTGAATTAATTAAATGAAAGAAAATAAAAATTTAGTTCGTCAATCACATTTCAAGTGCTTGATAGCTCCGTTTGGCTAGTGGCTATCTTCTGAATAGCACAAATATAGAACATTTCTTCTTTTAATTGAAGTATAGTTGATTTACAATGTTGTGTTAGTTTCAGGTGTACAACAAAGTGATTCAGTTTTATATGTATATATATTCAGCTTTATATATATATATATAAAAGAATATTTTATATATTATATTTTATATATTATATATAATATATTTTATATATTATAAAGATTCTTTTCCCATATAGGTTATTATAAAATACTGAGTATAGTTCTCTGTGCTGTATGGTAGGTCCTTGTTGGTTATCTATTTTATGTATAGTAGTGTGTATATGTTAGTCATTTCTACTGGTGTAGAAAGTTCTAAAGCACAGCACTAGTCCAGGGTAAGGACTTTGAAATTAACTTAAAAAATACGTTTTCTTTTGTGAGATATTAAAAAAAGGAGTACACCCTACTCGTCAGTAACATTGATTGCTGGACAGTTTATCACTCATCTGTTGACACTTTTTGCTTATTAAATAATGAAATAATCCAAGTCATTCATTAATTCCTATGAAAATTATTTTTTAAAAGTTATTGAAAAACATGATCCTGTTCAAACATAAAGAATATCAAGATAGCATTAGTCTTCCATTGAGTCAATGGTTGAATAGACCATTTTCTACTGCATAATTTGGAGGTGTCTATGATAGACGGTTTCCAGTACAACCCCCAGTGAGTCCCTCTCCTGGCATTCATGCCTTTGTGCAAATCCCCTGTCACATTATACCAGGATTGGTCTGTGTGACCATGGGAGTGGTGGTATAGGACTTTTGAAATTAAGTTATAAAAGACATTGCAATTTCTGCCTTGGTCTTTTTCTCATTCTCTTTTTTTCGCTTGGATTGATCACTCTGGGGGAAGTAATTTTCTATGTCATGAGCAGCCCTATGGAGAGGCCCATGTGGCAAGTAACTGAGGCCTCCAGACAACAGCCAGTGAGAAACTCAAGCCTTTGCCCGCGGCCATGTGAGTGAACTTTGATGCATGTCCTCCTGCTCTCATTATGTCTTCAGATGACTCTCATCCTGCTAACGATCCTCAAGAGAGACCCTGAGTCAGAACCGCCACTTAAGTTGCTCCCACAATTCCGATTCTCAGAAATTGTGTGAGATAGTAAATGTTTGTGATTTTAAGCCTCTGAGTTTTTAGGAGTGATTTGTCACATATCAATAGATAGCTAATACAGTGCCTGATTGGAAGTTTTAATTGAATTTAATAAATTGTTATTGTCAAGTAAGTCATTGGTAAATTTCCAGAGGATATAGTAATGAGGGAAAAATAGCCCCTGCCATCAACTTACTCAACAGTGACTATAATACATGTATAATAGGGTAAGTAAGGTGAGTGAAGGGCAAAGTTCTCTGAGTAATTCCAATGTGGGTGTAGGGAAGGGGGTTACATCTAGGTGGGTGGATAAGAAAGCCATCCATAGGTGTATGGTAGCTAAACCTTGAAGGATGGGTAGGGATTTTATAGGAAGAGAAAGAGTACAAGATGCAAGCATTCCTTATGTTGAGGGCAGTGTATAAAAATGCTGAGAAATTATGGGTGTCTTTGGTTACAGAACATGGTCCGGATGGATAAATAAAAGGGACATAGGTCCAGAGAAGATAGCTGAGGCCTTTTGGAGAAGAGTTAGATTATCTGGTGAGAAGTTCATGTTTTCTGAGGCCCATTAGGGATTCCAGATTCCTCTGGTAGGATTATGGGCTTCTGGCCTTAGCCGCAGGCAGCTTCCTTTCCCACTTAGTATCCTTCATGGGCAGCACGCGATTGGAAGCTCTTTCCAAATATATGTGTTTATTTGTTTGTTTATTTGGGTAAGTATGTCAGTAAAGCTGTCACGACTATCAAAAATGTTGCAATTTAAGGACTGGGGAGTCATTGAAGTTTGAACTTTGCCTGGCACCCGAGCAAAGACTGGACTCAAGGAAGAGAGATGGGAGGTCAGGTGATATGGTAGAAGGTTATGCTAGACATCCAGAGATGGTGCAGACCTGAACTGGTGCCAGCATTAGCAGTAGAAAAAAAGACATCCAGTATTAAGGACATTGCAGAGGGAAGGTAGGACTTGACACCACGATTAAATTGAATGGTTTTGGGAGAAAAACCAAAAAGCTAAAACATGGATATGGGCTTATCAACTTTTTACTTAAACAGCTGTCATCACCCTAAAAAATTTTGAAATTCCTTTACCTTTCCTGCAAGGGCCTTCACCTCCACCCCTATATTTTTTGTCTTGTCTCCATTCTTTCTCTGCTCTGAGTATACCAGGACATTTAACAATTCTGGAATGTGTCAACTTTTCTCAGGCTCTGCCTTCAGTTCTTCCACTTTGAATGCTTTTCCCTCCTTGTCTGCTTGGCAAACTCCTCCTCTGCTTGAATGCCCACCTCGAGTATGACCTTCCTTCAAAGTCAAATTTACTGCATCTTCATGTGTTACACACTTTATCCATAACTTCTCTGTCAAGTTTTGCATTGCTTTGCAGTAATTTTATTAAAGCTTACATGACTCCCCAGCAGAGCTCAGAGACCTTAATGCTTAGCACAAAGTGGCACTCAATTATTTTTCAACTGCATTGAAATGAGAATAAAAAATAGTTAATGGAGGCTTTAAACCTGAAGATTGAAGGTCAAGGTTGATGATGAATCCCATGGTTGACGTTCCCTGGTGCTGGCTACCTCTTTCATTGCTTCACTGAAATAACCCTCCTGGGGGCCTTGTTCTTAATCTCCCCTTATGTTTTTTTCTCAAATGCCACACAAGATAACCCAGGGACCACAGGCTTGTCTGAGTTCAAAGCCAGTGTTTGTAACCACCAAACTTCACCACCATATCTCTAGCTGCCACCACTTGATTTGTACTTGGTTGGAACTGACCTATTCTGAGTCTGCTCCCCAGCCTATCAGCTATACACACTGAGGGGTGAATACTTGTGATTAAAATGAGGTTATGCTGTGGTTCTGTAGCTACTGCTCATTTGTCTTCTACTTTCTCCTCCGAGATCTTGTATATTACCAAAGTCATTTTGTTTAACTTGACAGTAGTCCTTAGTCATAAAAATGACACTGTGCATCTAAAGAACTGTCCCATGTAGGTGAGGCACTGGGCTGGGTCTGTAACACTGAGAAAAGGAAAATGAGATAAAATATTGAAAAAAAAACTACAAATAAATTATCTTAAAAAGATTATAGTTCATTTAGAAGATACTTTACAGAGAGGAATGTCTGGAAATGTTTTACAGTGTCAGGAAAGAAGAATTCTGATGGTTTATTTTGGATGGCAGGTATAGACGAATAAATTCGAATACCTCATCCATTCAGTAGCCTGCATTCGGTAGTGGAGTAGAGAGGTCTTTGATTTTACTTTTTTTTTTTTTCCTTACTGTTGTTCTGTCACGTATAGCTAAACAGAAATTTGAGCATCTTGATGCAAATTTGAGAGTAGCTTTGCAATTTAGCAGCTCCTTTGAGCACAACCAGGTACCAATCTTTAGTCCAAGTACTAGCGGGAAGGGGCTACAAGGATGAATAAAATTTGATTTCTACTCTGGCTAAACTTACAGCCTGTGGGGGTAGCAGTTCTTCCCCTGAATCTTAAATAATAAAAAATCGTGAGGGCATGCATGCAACTCAAATAAAATCAATATTTATTCTTTAACTTCAGTCCTTACCATATGCTAAAATTTTATAGAGAGCACACTGTGGGGTGAGGCTGAAGTAATTCGAAACAGGACTTACTACTTGTAAGGGTGCTCGCCAGAGAAGTGAGTTTTGACTTGGAATGCCACAGAATATTCCATGCTTTTTTTGCTGCTGTGGACTAAGAATTTCTTGCCAGCACCCTACAGGTTTAGATTTAGGCAACAGGTATAAAGATGACTGTGAATTTGGGGATGGCAGTTTTGTATGTGCACTGTTCCAAAAAAGCTTTTATTCGTTTGCTTTATGCCTATGGATAGGAACGTCCGTCAGTTTTCAGTGAGTCAATGTGCGAATCTTGCCAAGTGGGCCAAAGTTCAGCGTGCTCTGATGCAGTCTTACTAGGCAGGCTGGACTCTGCCCACCGTAGGCAGAGGTGCCCAGCGTCATGGGAGCCAGAGCCACAGAGCAACACTGTATTCTGGGAGAGGTTGCAGCCTGCTTTGCATTCAGAAAATGAAGCTTTGCACTTGGGGTTTCAAGAGAAAAAAAAAGAAGGATGTGAAGGAAACAGAATGAAATGGGAGCAAAATGTTGGCAAAACTCAAATTGCATTGGATTTATACTTATTGGATTTTTGAAGTAAGCTGACAAGAAAAATTACCTTCATTGCAAATCACTGAAGAGCTTTTCTATAGAATAAACACACTCACAGAGAAGAGCTAATTCAAAGGAAGCTTTAGTATGTTAATATAATAATTAAGCAGTACAGCACAACAGGCAGCCCATTTCCAAGGAGCTCAGCATGCCTCAGGTGGGGTATAAGGTACAAGGCTAAAGGCTAAACAACTTTAACCACCTGAGATTGGCTATAATCATCTTAAAATATGATATGAAGTGAATATTGCCCTCGTTGGAAGGTATTTACTCATGCAAGTAAGGGGAAAGGACCAAATTCTCTGTATTTTGTGGACAGTCTTTAAGAGTTGAATTATTGGAATCAGCCTCAAAACTTGGAAACTTCAGTGCTTCTAATTGGAGCCTGTATTTTCCCATGTTCTTGGTGGGCTTTTTCCTTTTCTGTCTCGTCTTCTCATCCTTTTATTTGAACTGTCCACTAGCCAAATTATTTCTGTGTGGAAAACTCATGTACCTCATTTGGTTTATTAGTAATGCGTGTGTGTTTAAGGTGGTTTTGATAGAGCAGCTAATTAGCCTGGTACCTTCATCTCCCATGAAGCGGATTAGAGCAGTGCTTCTCAAACTCTACCTTACACAAGAGTCATCTCAGTTCTTGTGAAAATATAGATTCTGATTGAGTAGGTTTAGGGTGGAGGCTGAGATTCTGCCTTTCTAAAGAGCTCCCAGGAGATTACAATATAAACAGCAAAATCTATTAGGTCTTTTAAATATCAGAGAGCCATTGTGATGGTAGGAAAATAAAGGTAAAAAGACCAGTGTTTTCAAGTAGTTGACTCTCTTTTCTGGTTGTTGATCATTGTCTGATAATGAAGAAATGGCAGACTAAGAACCATGAACTTACTGGGGCTTATGAAACAGATTAGTCTTATTTTGAGTCTGGGTGATGTAGCTGAAGACAAGAGAATTCCTTTCTGTTATAAATGACAGAAAAATCTCAAATCAATGACATATTATTGCTTTGGGGCTTTGCTAACAAAGTTTAGTTCAGGTAAATGGTGACGGGAAATAGATTAAGACGAGGTGAAGATTCTGGTTTTAACTGAATGGGCGGAATGACTTTTGTGCATAGTTAGTATTTACAGGCACTTGACGCTTTCCTCTCCTGTTTTGGCATTCTGTTATACTTGTGGATTTACTTTGCGCCCTAAAGGTAATGTGAACGTGAATTCCATAAATCCATAGTAAATGAAACTGGTGAGAAAAGTAAGACAAATGCAATTTTGCTGAACTCTCTGTAAATGGAAACAAATGATGTTTTTGTTCGTCTGTTTATTTTGTTTTTCCAAACAAGATGTGCCTGGGCGGGAAAGTGCTCCTAAGTGTCCTGAGTAGTAGTCCATGTGAAACACCCTGACTTTCCAGCTTCTCATTTGCTGCAGTGTTTCATTCTGAACATTTATTTATCATTAATGATGGGTTGGTCAACATGAAGTCCTAAGAAGAGATGATTCTTTCCCAAAATGCTTTTAAGATTGAATTGGCTTGTATTTTCAAGTTTGCCCCCAAGTTTCCTAAAAGCATCAACAACTATCTGAGAAACTGAAGAGAAGTATGGTCTCCCATACTTGCTAATTTCCTCTCGGAAGTATTTCTTGGTGCTGGTACCTGGTTTTCATCCTCTTTGCATCTGCTTGGTTCAGTTCTTCATGATCCCTCATTGGATCACTGTCCTTTCATGACGTATAAAATTCGAAGGAGTGTTGTTCTTACTATAGTCTATGTGAATGACATGCCCTTGGAGTTGTGCAGTGCACGGCCTGTACACCCTTACACAAGGGCACTTTCCCTGACAGTAGCTTTTACCCCTCTAGAAGTGACCCCTGCATAGCTTCTCCAAGGCCGTTATTATAAAGCTCATAAAAAAAAAAAAAAAATCAGTGGTTAATTAGCTCCCCATTTCCCTCAGGCCAAATACTTTACCATGGGAGGCAATTCCATCCCAAACTACCTCTGCAGTTTCATCTCCTGTCATCCTATGTAAGTCCACGTTACTACCTGCTTGTCTCACTTGGTCGACACCTGTTCTACACATCTTCCTTTGCACATCATTCCCCCCCCCCCGTCTAGAATTTTACTCAAATATCTCTTCCTTTATGAGCCATCTCTAATGTTGCTGGACAAAATTAACGACCTGCTTTTCTTTTGTTTGTACTCCGTAACTATTTGTTTATATACGTATTTTGCTGATTGCAGTGCATTGTAATTATATTTGTGATTATTACTACAAAATGGTTCTATCTTCAATTTTTCTTTTTTTTTCTTTGTTTTTTTTGGCGGTACACGGGCCTCTCACTGTTGTGGCCTCTCCCGTTGCGGAGCACAGGCTCCGGATGCGCAGGCTCAGTGGCCATGGCTCACGGGCCCAGCCGCTCCATGGCACTTGGGATCTTCCCGGACCAGGGCACGAACTCGTGCCCCCCGCATCGGCAGGCGGACTCTCAACCACTGCGCCACCAGGGAAGCCCATCAATTTTTCATTTTTATAGCACCAGAAGACAATATAGCTCTGACATCTGACTTTCCAAGGTTGACTCTGCTAATCAGGCCAGTAGGTCTGGGGTCCCTTTCCTTACTTGATACTTCTGCATATGACATCTTTTCCTACTCTGTGCTGGGCTGCAGTGGTCAGGGTTCTCAGAAAGAGGAGAAAGAAGAGGAGGTAAGAAGGCTTTGATCCATCATCACGGCCTTTCTCCAAACCTCTGATGTCCTCAAGTGCCATGTGACTTGGTACATGGTAGATAATCACTATTATTGACCACTTTGATAATGATGATAAAAATGCTAACATTTGCTGAAGGTATGTTCTTATTATCAGGCATTAAGTAGTTCTATGCATAATCTTCTTCAATCCTCATCCAACCTCAGAAGCTAATAAAGTTTACATTTTCTGGACTATTCACTTACAACAGCTTCTTCCAAAGCCCTGTTTTTAAATTTATCATTAAAAAATGTATAATTCTCTTTTACATTCTAAGTAAACATTATCTTTCATACGTAATATTATGTTAATAATTTTGTATTCCTTTTTTCTTGAAAAAGCCTTCCAAAATTGTATTAACTTAAGGCCCTACAGAACCTAGACCTGCTTTGCCTTGCCCTATTAGGTAGATACTGTAAAACCTCACCATAACACCAAAAGGGTATTCAGAAAATTTGATCACAGAAATTACAGGTTTGCATTACTGCAAAGTTATTGAACAACAATACTTTTCAGGTGGTCTGTTCTGTGATGAAAAGCACAAAACTTAAGAAAGAGAGACATATACTGTGCACAAGTGACAACACACTGACCCAAGATAGTCCCAAATGACCACAAGCAATCACTGATGAAACCCCAAGCCTGTCTGGCCCACCTTCGTTTGAGAACAGAGACTTGGTGAACACTGGCAGCCAGTCACTGGCAGTGTGATCAGATGTGAATGTTCATATCATCAGGATTTTACTTAGTTTGTATATTTACTACATGAGAACTAAGGATCAGAGAAGTTAACTAACTTGCCCACAATTACACAACTAGTGAGTGACTGAGCTGGGTTCCAAACTGAAGTCTGTCTCTATGAATATTTACTGATTTATTTTAACATCTAAAACACAAATGGACAGAGAATATTATCACTGACTTCTTTCCAATCCCTTTGGCAGCTCTGTCTGGAATCCCTTTACCCAACCCTCTCCTCATGGCCCCAGGGAGAAGTGAGGTCTATAGAACATCATGATGGAAAGGTTGATTGATACCTGTCCTAGTTCTTTTCTTACTTCCATTCTCCTGTTTCAGACTGCCAGTCAAACTTTAGAATTGGGCTTGCTCATTTATTTGTTTACTCTAAAGGGTAAGTCAAATTTCTAAAATTTCTTGCAAAATAAAGTCTTTGACCTACACATACCCATTTGGTCTGTGACTCTTGCCACATTGTTTTGCTTGGGGTGGTGGGCTCCTTTGTCTCTCTCTGCTGTTCTTTCTCCTACTTTGTACCAGCCTTGTTTTGCAGGCTCTCTCTACATCAAGTTTTGTGATGGTTAATGTTATGTTTCAACCTGACTGGGCCACAGGGTGTCTGGTTAAACATTATTCTGGGTGTGTCTGTGAGGAAGTTTCTGGATGAGATTAACATTTGCATTTGTAGACTGGGTAAAGCGGATTGCCCTCCCCAACCTGGGTAAGCCTCATCCAAAGTGGCAAAGGCCTGAATAGAGCAAAAGACTGTGTAAAAAAGAACTAACCCTCTTTCTGCCTATCTTAGAGCTGGGACATGGGTCCTCTCCTGCCTTTGGACTTGGACTTAGACTGGAACTTACATCATCAGCTCTCCTTTGTCTCTAGGGCCTTTGACTGCATATTTTAAGATTTCTCAGCCTCCATTATCATGTGAGCCAATTCCTTATAGTAAATCTCTTTCCCTATCTTTATATACCTATATATGTATATGGTGTTGGTTCTGTTTCCCTGGAGAACCCAGACTAGTACAGATTTCTTTGACCTGGGCTTTGGAAACTGGCTAAGTCTTGCCTAAGCACACACCTCTCTCTAGCATTCTCGCAGACATTCCTGATCAGGCAAGAGCTGGCAGCATTCGTCTTTGGTAATACCTGTGAGCCAAACTAGGCACACATTATAATCTAGTAGGATTTTGCCAAGGGATAAGGTGTTGCCTTTATGGGTGGTGTCTCTTTTCTGAACCAGCAGTAAGGAACAGCTACAAAAACAAATTCCAAATCAACATTGTCTTGGAAAATCTAAGATACTTATCAACACAAAAGCATTTTCCCCCAATAAACATCAATTGGCCTAAATTTAGGAAAGTTCAATTTTTTGATGGAAATCATCCTCAAATGTGCTATATCTTCTTTATTTTCTTTAATGGGGTACACTAAAGAAACACTAATAATTCCTTAATGATTCAGGGTCACTACAGTGAACATAATTTAGATTATTCAGCAATAACTTAGGGATGCTCTCACTCTAGGGCACCTCTGTGTTAATGCAGAATGAAATAATTGCTATTCATATTTATTGTAGTGTTGGTCATACTTACTGTAGTGATCGAAGTTCCTACATAAGTGACCCCAGATTGTTATGCAGAGTTGTAATCATTTCTCAGTCTTTTCCTTCCCTGCAGAGCTGTCAGCTATTACTCCTTGCTTTCTTCAGTGAGCCTGTCTTTAACAAAGGTTATTCCACTCCCTCTAGAACAGCATGTCTCAATGGGGACAATTTTACCCCCAGGGGACATTTGGTGCCATACAGTGACATTTTTGATTATTACAATTTGGAGGGGGATGCTACTGGCATCTAGTGGGTAGAGGTCAGGTTACTAAACCTCTTACAATGTACAGGACAGACTTTTAGAACAAAGAATTACCTGGATCAAAATGTCAGTAGTGCCCAGGTTTAGAAACATGTTCTAGAATTGTGGGAAAGTGAGTAGGCGCTAAAGGAGGATCCAGAAGTTTTGTCTAAGATTAAAAAAAATGGTCTATATTTGTTCACCGTCATTGGTAAGGACTGGGGAGAGTTTCACTTACTTCCAACAAAAATATTCTCGTGGATTGAAGTCCTTTGACCTCAAGCTGAGTGAGGTATTAATATTTGCCCTTAAATTCAGGTATTCAACACTTGTGTGCACACACAAACCACTTTCCTTTAAGGAGTATTAGCTCACAATTTTTTTCTATTCTGTAGTTGTTTGGCTCAAATGCTACTGCTACCTAAAAAAATTATCACTGTTGTATAAATGTTGTAGTATGTAGTATGTTTCTAAGGGATTTTCAAATTTCTATTCAAAACCATTTTTATGCTAATAGCAACCTAATTGTTTAAATCACAAGACATGATTTTCTGCTGTGATTTGATAGAATTAGAAAAATTGGTGGCCAGCTGATTCCCTTCCCCCAACTTTTTTTAACAACATTCTTTGGGGACACACGATTTTGACCAGAAAAATGGTAAAATGTCTGTAGTGGCATAGCTCTTTCTAAAGGAGATTCTATTGAAAGTCAATTGATTAGCTGCTGTCTTGGCCTTCTTTACCCCCTCTCATAGGTTTTTCAGTAGTTAGAGGTCACTGACCCTGAAGGAAATCTCGCTGCCTAAGATTTGGGGCTGCAAATTGCAAAAGTTCTGACCTTCTCTCTTAATGGTCTCTATGTAGGAAATAATTTCTTTCAATTTTAGAATAAAGACAAATCCTGTTTTCTGAACTCTAAACCCAATGACAGTTTATTCTGCTTTACTAGATTAGGGAGAATATTTGCTTAAATAATTTTACATACAGATATATATCATTTTTCTATGACTAATATATATCCTACTATACATCTTCATATATAGCTATGCAAAAGATAGGGAAATACTTTTTTTCTAACAATGCATATTTGACTGCTTTGACTTAATTCCCATGCATTTTAACAATTACGTACATTTATTTAGTGTATAAAAAGTGTAACAATTAATATTGAAGTGTAAATGAGTTTGCATGTTCTACCACTGTTTTATTCAAATGTAATGTGTCACAATCAATTTCATATGAAATGCAGAGTGATAGATGAGAGTGATAGATCTAAGGTATGTACAGTAGAGTATGGGATTCTGTCAATCTCCAAGCAGCATTTCAAAAGAAAAAGTATAATATGATCTTTAATATAGGAGTTTCTTGATGCACATTGAATTGATCAGATACTATTAATTGAGGTGATACACACATTTAGAGAGGAAAACTGACCTATATGACTTGTGCATATAATTATATCACTTCTCTTGTTTGCATGAAAATTAAACAAATCCTGAAATAAAAATAATGCAGTAAAACTGCAAATAATTTTTCAGTACTCTTGCTACTATTTTTAATTTGGTATTTTACAATCAACGTTTTCTAGTTTTTATTTTCCTTTGGAAAGTTACTATTTAATTTTGCTTATGTTTAAGATTTTCAAAGGCTGTTCTCAGTGTTTTTATATATTATTTATTGTCACTTTTAAATAAAAAAGTATTCTTTATATGTCTGTTGTGACATTTGCAACCTTAGAATAAGAAAAAAATTACTTTCGATTGTTCAGTTCTTGGAAATCATACTGCTTAATATAATGATTTTATTGTTGAGTCCTCTAAGAAATAAGCAGAAGTAGGTAGAGAAAGAGTAGAAGATTTCTTAGTTTGTTATATCAAATGTGATTGCATATAAATAGAGTATTTTTTAACTTAGAAATTATAAACATTTTACTTGAAAAGAAAACTGTCATTTTTGTCCATTGAAAGAATTTCCAAAGGTGAACATGCAGGAAAAGATTAAAGGTGAATGGAAATAATTGATGATCCTTTTGTAAGTTTTTGGAGAAAAAACACATATATTGTCTCATGAAAAAGTTTTTTCTTAGAAAACTGCCCGTATTACATTTGAAAAAATTATTGTCATATGAACACATTAATCCTATTGAAGTGTTCAGCTAGTTTTCCTGTAGTTGGAGAAACAAATCTATTTTGAATAAATTTTTAAAACACTCTTCCCATCTTTATATACATTTTCTTAGAAGTCATAAATGAAGCATTTTTTTCCTGGAACAGAGCTCTACGAGAACTAACAATAAAGCTTATTTTGTGAATTAAATCTCTTTCTAAAGTGCTAAGATTCAAAGTGCTGATATTTTAATGTGAGAGTCAAAACTTTTAGTAATCATTTTGCTTTTATATTCCCTTTTCCTGATGTGTGTCTTTTTAACTACATTTTTTACACAGAGACAAGCAGTTGTTTTTTACTAACTCTCCACTCTCACCAAGTAAGATATACTTAAGTTTAACATGGCTGGAAAGTATTGATATGAAATTAAAATATTGTGTTTGTCAATGACAGAGTCCCTTCTTCTGTTTATTCAGGTGATTTAGAACTTTCCTCTTTTCTCGTTATACTTAGATTTCACATCAGATACATAGTGGGAAAAAGCCAATCTCTTTTCATTGTTCCCGTCAGTGCTATGAGACATATTCTCTGAGATGAATCCTGAGCCTGGGTTTCCAAGCAGGGCTTACCAAAATTTAAGATTCAGCCTAAAGAGTATGAATTTAGATGCCCCTATTCATGTTAGCTGAAAACTTCATTGTAAACTGAGTATATTGCACATCTAGAAAAATCTGCTCTGAGCTTCCCGAAGACGATGCTGAAATGCTGCATTATGAATTCCAAAATGAATTAATGAAGACCAACACTGGAGGTGAAATGTATATGTGTGCGTATCACAGCTAACATGGCAACTGGAATACAAAGACTTTTTTTTTTCACATTTTGCTAGCCATAGCATAAGCTTCCCACAGAGGAGGGGATTAACAGCCTGTCTCCTTTGGGGTGGGGGAGGAGTATGAGACGAATAAAATGTAGAATCTGCAAATGGAGCTCTGAAACGATGTAGTTAACGTTACATATGTAGTCTATTATGGTAACTGGGAACATGTGTGTCATAATGTTGGGCAAACCAATTCTAAAAATGGGAGAGAAGAACAAAAACTGACCCCCAAATTCTGCTCAAATTGCATGATCCAAACAAGATGCACTGTTGGGAAAGATTTGATAAAATACTATTCTCTCCTGTCTACCCTACCCACCCCTACCCTTTGCCCCCCCTCCATGCTCCCTATCCCCCTTATTTTTTTTAGATCTATTTTTCATCTTTCAATTTGGATGACTAATTTTCCCTATCATGCTGGAGTGCCTGTATGTCTTTCAGACTTTGCTAGGTTTTTCTGAATCCATGGCTAGCTTTAAACATCATAAACTTGAAATATTACCCAAGGGAAAAAATAAAGAAAATCCTTTGACATTAAGACCTGAAAGAATACAGGAGACTGGAAGACATCAAAACTGTTAGTCCTGAGGAGATACTGACCATGCATTTGGCACCTTGATCCCTTACATCACTGGTTAAAGCTGCTGATGCTGTTTGTGTTCAGGTGTTTGTAGTACTATCTGGAATGAGTCATTCAAAAGGGAATATAATAGGGAAAGAGGAATAAGTGTAAATGTGAAAATGATAGCTCAATCCCAGGCTAGGGAGTTAAGTTCAGAGAAGGAAGTAAGTGGTAGAAAGTTAGAGCACGTAAAGGAATTAGACCAAGTATTAAGAGAAACCAAGAGTTTTAAAATGCGAATTGGAGAAAACATGGCAGGTAGAACACATTTAGGGCACAGAGGTGCTGATGGAATGGAGTTCTTTTGAAACTTATCCAAATTTATTGACTTTTGTGGGGTTTCATATTTTTATTTTCATCTCATTGATTTGATGACTTTTGTTTGTTTAGCCTTTCATTGTCTTCAGCTCATTACTCAGCTTAGGATGTAAGCATGTCTTGATGTAATACACTTCAAAAAATTTGTCATTTAAATCCTTGTTGGTGCCATTGCAAACTGCTGTTGTTTTAACCTCAGTTAATGGGAACCCCACCTCTATTTCCTGGGGGTTCTAGAGCATCAGCACATAAGCAGGGATGTTTTTAAATCAAGGTTAAGGTGGGGGAGAATATAGGTTGTAGTCTGTTTATAGATGAAAAATTAAATGGAGGGTGAGCACTTGATATTATAGAATTGTTCACCTTGTCAAATACTGCTCAGAAAGATGGAGAATAGGTAAATCACAATCCTTCCTTCCTTCCTTCTACTTCTACCCTAATAGCTCTAGCAGATATGGAAATTTACAGGATAAATGCCAGATAATACTTGCCAAAGGGTAAAAAAAAAATAGAATTTCTAACTCTAAATCCAAATGCTTACAACTGCTTGCCAATCGTCTCTCTAAACTGTCTTTACAACATTCTTTCTCTCTCTCATTCTTGTAGCTAAGTGCAGGCCTCTTTAACTTCCCACTTTGCCAGTTACATTGCATCTTGCTGCTACAGTAGTTCCCGTTCCTCCCTTCTTTAGCTTTTCCTCATTTTAATTCCTTTTATGAATGTTTGCCAACTTAATATTCCTATAAAATTTCTTCTACAATGTAATATATCACATGTACTATATTAGTATTAAAAAGTCTCCAAAGTTTCAAAAATTTTACCAGATATTAGCCAAATATCCTAAATATCCTTGATACTCAATGCCCTCTTATAATATGACTGTACCTCATTTATAAACTTATCTCCAAATGGTTACTTTTAGGCTCTCTTACTCTAGTCAAGTGGCCTCACTACTATCTGAACTCAATTCATAATTTCCCATGCTGTGTCTTTGCTTTCATGGTTCTAGGTCTAACAAACCTGCCTTCCCTACTGTTACGTTCAGTGGCACCACGCTCTTCCAAGACCCTGTATTCTAAGATGTTTTCTCTAATCCTTCTACTAAGTTACCACTTCTGAAATTTTTATATTTGTATATATTTTGTGTCACACCAATTTCTATCTTATAGTATAGTTCTCATACACAGCTGTATTTGAATCTGTATTTTTATCTGCTTCTATATCTGATGTGTCTTTCTCAGCTCCATTATTCAGTGCATAATCCTTATGTGCATGGTCTGGGTAAGATTTACCGTTATATTCCTACTGCTCATTGCTTGATGCATAAAACCCCTCAAATATCTGTTGAGTGACTTAATAAATATGCTTAAAAGTTTAACGCTTGTGTATCTTAAATGCATTCACAGCAGTTTTCCAGATGATTCTAGTTGCTTGTTCTTTCTTTATAAACACTGTCATTTGCCCATGGTTCTTGGTCATCTAAACCTCCTTTTTAGAAAGCCGTTATCTGGAAAGTCACTTGGAAATTCTACGTTTTAACTGTTCCAAAGGTGGCATCAGCTTAGTTGTATCTCAGTAATTCTACAGAAAAGTTTATTTTTTCATAGAAAATAAGAAACTGATGAGAGCCTTGGAGAGGATTTCACAACTCTGTTTAGTAATCTAGGAGTATAGAATCTTATAAAAATTATGTCATTAATTGCTAGAAGGGAAA
Organism: Monodon monoceros; assembly: GCF_005190385.1. Lineage (NCBI taxonomy): Eukaryota > Metazoa > Chordata > Mammalia > Artiodactyla > Monodontidae > Monodon > Monodon monoceros. The sequence goes on along the minus strand of NW_021703772.1, from coordinate 85,034,487 downwards.
TTAATTTATTATTCTTAGTTGTGTGTAATAAGAGAAACTGATCATTTTGATATCGTGTAGACAAAAGAAAATTGAAAAAGTTAAGAAAATATCCATACCACTGTGGTCATACAAGATATTTGTACTAGTAGGTACTAATATTAGGACTGAGGAATTTTGGCTTGAGTTAGCTGATTCAAAGCCACTCTACATATATGAATTGAGACTATAAATTTTGTTAATAATTTTTATAAATAGTACCCATTTTGTCTTATTAAAATACATTTGGGTTTCTGTTGCCAAAATGGATGTTTGAAAAATGCTTTAAAAATTAGGCAGAATTTGAAACAATCAGCGTGTTAGTAACTGGGGAAAAGAGTTGTGACCTGTCTCATAAACTAAAGCTTAAAAATTTGGTAAAAGTCAGTAGTAAATTAAAATCAGGTTTTCTTGTCTATCAGAAGTTGCTAAAGTGAATGTTTTCAATATGGTCTCTTTTTTTTTTAGAATGTACAATCCTTTTATCTTTATTTTTGTCTTTCCAGCTTTGTTGAGATATAATTGACATAGAGCACTGCATAAGTTTAAGGTGTACAGCATAATGATTTGACTTACATACATTGTGTAATGATTACCACAATAAGTTTCGTGAACATCATTTTCTCATATAGATACAAAATAAAAGAAAAAAGTAAAAAAAATAATTAGGCAATGTTGTCTTTCATATAGATGCCAAGCTACTGATTTGGCCAATTTTGTGATTTATTTCACAGTTTACAAAATATTTTAACTTAAATTTCTCATTTAATTTAATTTTCCAAATAACCTTATGAGATGGGTGGAATTAATTTAGTTTACATGTGAGAAAACCAAATTGTAATAAAGAATGTAGGTTTTGAATGTCCAGAGCTAGCTGGGTGCAGAGATATAAGATTTCGGATATTGGTTTCTAAGACAGTGTCTTTCAAAACACTGTTCACATTGGGCTTCCTGGTGGTGCAGCGGTTAAGAATCCGCCTGCCAATGCAGGGGAAACGGGTTCGAGCCCTGGTCCGGGAAGATCCCACATGCCACGGAGCAACAAAGCCCGTGCGTCACAACTACTGAGCCTGTGCTCTAGAGCCGCAAGCCACAACTACTGAAGCCTGCGCACCACAAGGAAGAGTAGCCCCCACTCACCGCAGCTAGAGAAAAGCCCGCGTGCAGCAACAGAGACCCAATGCAGCCAAAAATAAATAAATAAATAAGCCATTCACTTTATAGCAGTACACCGTATATACTCAATAAATATTTGTTAATCAATAAATATTATTTAAAGCTAAGTATAATCTTTTAGAATATGAGTATATCCAGCACAAAATTATATTACTGAGTGAATATTAGTGGATTAAATTTATGTAATAATAATTATGCAGATGGTGATTCTTATAGTAAAATGTAGAATTACCTGTTTTACCTCTATATAAATTTTATATGCGATATGACATACCTTTGAATGATTCAGATACAGGCCCTCTTTGGTCCCAGTAAGTTCTCTAGATCTCTCACTTCTAACATCAAGAATATGTGATCTAGATGATGAGTAGCATTTTTATATGTGTATGATTGATAAACTCATGGGTTTTCTAAGACATGATGTTGAATCTGTTTTTGAATATTAGGTAACACTGGATTAATAAGCGATTCCTTATTTACTGCTAATTTTGTGATAATTATTTATTAATTGTCATATCTGAATGCTTCCTTTACTTTTTCGTGTGTGTTTCATTTTATAATAGCAGTGAAAACACTCTGGGCCATGCATTTCAGCGTGCTGACTACACCTCACAGGTGGCTAAATCCATTTTAACTGCCTTTATCTCTGGTTTCTGTAGCTCACCCACAGTTTTGACCATGATAACTTTTAAATTGAGGGGTTTTATTGAATTTTAATTAAGGACAATGCTAAGATCGCTGCTCTAAATTTAGCAAACCAGAAAGACATTTTAGTTTTAGGAAAATAAATAAAAAGGTCTCTGGAGGGTAGCACAGAATACAGGTCACAAATTGCACATTTATTTTAAGATATTGGTTAAATTTCTAGTGTGTTCCAGGAGCTGAACTCTGAGTGAATAGTCGAGATACAGTTGTTTGTTATGACAATGATTCCTTATTTCTGTTAACACCGAGAAAATTAGTCTTTTTAGTATTTTAGATCCCATATTTACAAAATGGAAACAACTAAGTAAGTAATTTTCAAGCACATGCTGTATTTTATAGTTTTTTCATAACATTTTACAGTTAATGGGCATATGTAACTGCTTTCTCTATGCTTAGAAGTACATTTCATTCATTAAGGCTATGAAAACTCTCTAGCTCTTATAGGTATTAGCATTTTCATATATGAAGCTCCCTTTCCAATATAATGTGATTTTCCAGATCCTAACATATTGATAGTTGTATTTTCATTATCTGTTGATTGCAATATTACAAAGTAATAGTAAGGTTAGTATAATTTAACAATAATGAATTTGTATTTTATTAAACAATAAATACTGTACATATTTAAAGAAATAGTTAATACGTGTAAGAGATATACTATTTTGTTAATCCACACAGTGTTTTGTTGCCAGTGATCCACTGAAATAATGAGCTTTTCAATGGGGAGTAAAGATGCTGAGAATTGCAGCTATAGAAAATATATTACAGAACTGTCTCTTTTTTTAGTGGTTAAAGCCCTTTTTGTTAGATGCAGCATGGCCTGGAGGTTACACTGGAATCAGACAAACCTGGGTTCTAGTCTTGGCTCAGCATCACTTGCTGCATAATAAAAGACGAGTAAGTAATTTAACTTCTCAAGATCAATGTTCTCATCTGTAAATTGGAGAGATTAATGACACCCACTTTGGTGGGTTGCTGTGAAGATTAATTTACGTTATATGTAAAACAATTAGTGTATTTCCTGGCACATTCTATGCATGTAGGGGTGTTATTGTTATTATCATCATTATTATTGTTCTTGTGGCATTAACCCCCTAAAAGCTCACTGTAAAATAGTGTATTTCAATAGTGAGGGTTGGTATATATGCTAATTTTTCACTGAGATTGTGTGCCTATAGTATGCAGAAAAAATATGAAAAAGTGAACAATTCAGTTAATTAAATATAATTAACCTTCATTAGTGTTTCCCTTATATATCCTATTCAAGGTTGTTTTGGAAACAGCAAAACAATTTGCAACATTCACATAACCCAGTAAATTACAATTCATTCAAATTTTAAAACATATGCCATATGATAATTTTAGGAAAGAGTAATAGTGTGTCTAAAATTACTCTAGCAGTGAAAGACTGGAGTCTCTTCTGAGAATGTAGGAGGGTACTTATTCAAGAATCTAAACAACCTATAGGATCATTTTCCCTTACTAGACTGATTTATTTCTCAAGTGGCTATTGTTTAAACAGTTTCAAGGTTTGTATTTTTAAGATACATTAAGTTGATCTAAAATTGTATCTGTGCCTCCTCCTTACATACCTAGCTTGCTCATGGAGCTGGAGGTGCCACCAAATAGGTTTCAAATGGAAGCAATCAGTTCCACAAACAAGTGTGGAAGTAGCCTAGTTCATTCTGGACCAGGCTCCCTCATTTTAGTGTTGATAAAACTCAGTGTACAGAGTGTTCTTGGGATAGCTTTAGTCATGTGCTTGACGGAGGGCTGGTATATCTGGTGTGCTTTGGCAATGCATACAACAGTAGTAAATCAGGGCTCATATCTCATCTGTTATGGCTATGCTCACATGCATCCATCCGAAAGACACAGTAGAGCACAGAGTCTAGCATTTAGGAGAAGCATTGATTTGATGAATTAGGAGGAGTGACTGTAGACATCAAAGTGAGTTACACATGGAGAAGTTGGAATCCTCATACACTGCTGGTAAGAATGTAAATGGGCAGCCAATATGGAAAAACAATTTGGTAATTTCTCAAAAGGTTAAACATAGAGTTACCATATTACCAGCCATTGGTTATATACCACCCCTAGGTATATACCAAAAGAAATGAAAACATATGTCCACATAAAAAATTATAGTCAGATGTTCATAGCAGCATTATTCATGATAGTCAAAAAGTGGAAATAACCCAAGTGTCCGTCAACTGGTGGATGGAAAAATAAAGTGTGATATATCCATAGAGTGGAATATTATTCAGCAATAAAAAGAAACAAAGTACAATACATGCCACCCCATGGATAAACCTTAAAAACAGTATTCCAAGTGAAAGAAGCCTGTCACAAAATACCTCATATTGTTGGGTTCTGTTTATATGAAATGTCCAGGATAGGAAAATCCATAGAGACAGAAAGTAGATTCGAGGTTGCCTAGCAGGGAGGTGAGGTAGGAGGAAATGAAGAATGAGTTCTGATGGGTACAAGGCTTCTTTCGGGGGCGATGAAAATGTCCTAAAATTAATTGTAGTGCTGGTTGCACAACTCTGTGAATACACTAAAAAGAACATTAAATTGTACACTTTAGCTAGGTAAATTGTATATGTGAATTATATCTTAATAAAGTTGTTATGTAAAAAAAGAGTGAGAGGCACATCATGTCCATGTATCCCATAAATATTTGTGGTTAGTTTCATAAACCAGATTATTATGAGAATTTTCAGCTTTCAAGTTTCAAGTAGTTGAAACAGGCATTTTCAAGAACAATATTCATTGAAATGCATCAAAGCATAAGTGCACTCCCTGAAGAAACACTTTAACTCATGAGTTTAAATAATAACCAAATTTAATTCATTCCAGGTACATTCTCATTAAAGAAACTGCCGGCCAAAATGTTGAAAAAACATTTAGCTACTAAGCGAACAAATTAAACTCCTTTATGATTTAATTGCACCAGTGAGTATTTCTTTCTGGAATGTGTTTCTGCTTTGATACATTTCAATACACATCATGAATTATGTTGAATGATGGCATTTCAGAATGTGTGTGAGTATGTATATGCATATGTATTTTCAAAGTGCATTTAAAATGTTATTTAAAATATGTATGCATGTGTACATGTGAACATTCCAATTTCTATGTTTATGTATACAATACAGAAATACATATTCCCATAAGTCCCATGCAATGTAGTAATAGTGTGAGATGTATATTTGCCAACTAGTTGCAAGCATTAACAGAAATATTCTCCCTCTGTCTTCTCTCCTTTCCACTCCATATATATATATATATATATATACATATATATATATATATATATACACAAATGTGGATGTGCAAATATTTGGTAATGTTTATTTATCATGTGTTAGATCTACAGTATTTATAGGTGGCTATTATGATCATCATGCATATTTTGAACCACTGGAGCTGTTTTGAGGAATTTTTAGTGCTTTGAAAATACACAGCATTTCAATTTTTGATGCACACAGATTCATGGCAGTGATTATTGAAAAGGAATGACTATAAAAATTAAAAGAAAACAGAATTCAGCCCAAAGCTTTTCATAGTCTTTCAAATCTCAGCGCAATACTTTTCGGTTAATTGTTTCTTTCTCATTTTATTCTCTTACAATGTAAATGTAAAAATTAAAATTTATTCCTCCTACCCTATTGATAATCTAATGAGAAATGAGAATGCTCCCTTCTGAAAGAGAAATTATTTTAAAAATCTCTGAAATTTAAAAAATTTATTTTCTTTGTGGATTCACACATGCAAAAATCATACCTCTACTTTTTTTGTACCTAATTTTTGCTCTAGTAAGCTCTGGTTGTCTGTTTGTTAAAAATAGTCCGAAGACTCATATCACCATCAGTTTTTTTCTATAGTTGAAAATCACCATTTATATCCTTTTATTCTCTTGCTCCTCCTAGAACATTCCCCTTCCTCTGCCGTTCACATCACTCAGAGAAAATTATTATAATTATTTACTTTTCCACAAAACATGTATAAGCATCACTTTCCTATACCTCTAGGTAGGATACATGACTATAGGAGGGAAATGGCAAATTACACTGCTGAAATGTAGCAGACAGGTAGGATTTTTAATAGTATTTAACCAGAAATGAGGAGGCAGCCCTATGTCTGCCAAATGGGAGTTTTGTTTTCAGTTTAGGAACTCATTGTCACATATAGCACCAAGGGACAAAACATATACTAGAAGGGAAAAGAGTCTGCCTTCTCCAGGGGGCGGGCAGAATATTGGCCTGAGCAAATAGATGTAATACACAGACTCAGAGCTGATGAGCCATAGCTGTACAAAAGGAAGGATGCTGTCCTTAGGGCCAAATCATTTACAGAATGTCTTAGAGGAAACCTGACCTCCTTAAATATACCATGGCAGACGTGGTATTTAGTGAAATATGAGCATCACAAAGAATAAGAATTTTCTTACAAATAACAAGAAATGATACACAAGACCAGTGCATATTAGTGAGGGTCAAGGAGAGCGGGAGGCTCAGAAGTAATTGAACAGGTGGAAGCAGAGATGTGCAGCCTGGAACAGGAATAAGTCTGTCAGCATTCATCCCAAAGCATTTAGACTATCACTTAGATTGCTGCAGAGAATTATGATTTGGACAATTGTATGTATTTTTCTACTTTCACAAATTTGTTCCAATCATTTTCATCTATTACTTTGTGTCTTCATAAAGTGGATTGATATCTGGCCTTAAGTGAGCCAGATTTAATTATTCCTCATTGAGCGTCTGGTCCTCAGAGTGAACAAAACAAAAAACATGATACTGTCAAACATTGTTTCTGCAGCACCATTTGCACAGAATGTCTTCCCTCCACTTTCTCTACTTGGTGAACTCCTACTCATTTTTGAAGACTCAAGTGAAATACTACTTCCTTTCTGAAGTCTTCCTTGATGGTCCAGCTGAATTATAATACCTTCCATCAGGAACCCATAATTCTGATTATATATATATTCTCTTACAGCAGTTAACACTGTTTCATAGATATTTATTTGGACATGAGATTCTTTAGAGAAGGGGATCTTATATTAATTTGACACCTGTAGTCACTAGCACTGTGCCTGAACATGCCACGTAAAGGTGGAACCAATAAATGATATCTGTTGATTGTCTAGTTTGAGCTTAACATAAAATTCTCCTTCAGAATTTCACTAGATTTACCTAATGTTAAATTTATTTAGTCCTAGCTAATATTCGTTTCTCCATCCTTTCTGAGCTTCATTTAGAATAGAGGAGGAGATGAGGACCTCAAAGCCTAGTAATTCATCCAACAACTTTTGATATCTTAGAGTAAACTAACAATGTCAGAACTCTCCTACACCTTGGACGTGGGTTGGAGAGAATTACTCCTCTGTCCCTTGTGATCCTTCCCGTTTCCTTGTGTTGTCTGTTCACAGGGGGAGTTCCATCATACCTCCAAATCAAGGGTTTTGGAGGCATATTTAGCTCATCCTCACCCTTTTGTAGTACACTCTTCATGAGATTGCTTGTCAAGTAGCCCCCACCCTGGCACCTTTTCCAGAAATTTTCCTCCACTGACCCACCCTCTTCCACATGGCTGCAGCTTAGTCTAGGGATAAGCACTTGGACTAAGAAATCTCTTTCTAGAAATTTGGATTTGGAACCTCAAGTGGTTGGACCAGGTTCTCTACTGTCATAAAAATAAGCCATATGGCCTAAGAAGCCGAGGAAAGCAGAAAAATAGGGAAGAATTGAACACATGTGCAGAGGAGAGAGATGAGAGAGCAAGATAGAGAAACTTCATACTTGTGAGTCCTTGATTGCATTTTTTCCTTGAGGCTGAGCCACATTTCTAGCCTTTCATTTCACAAGACAGTCTAGTACCTTTATAATAAATTTTCTTTTTGTATAGGTAGCTAAATTTGGGTTTCTGACAGTTGACTACAAGCATCCTAACTAATTTGCCTTTGCATAACATAATCAGAGGTAAAAAAAATAAAAAATAAAAAAAGAAGGAGCCAGTGAGGTAGTGTGGGCTACAGTAAGGAAAGTAGAGTATGAGATGGGTGAAGCAGAAGGTCAAAATCACATGAGGCACTAGTTAAGCAGAAGCTGACACACATGTGCTAGACAAGAGTAGACCTTGAATTAAAGCAGAGACACTTAACTGTTTTACACGGCACTGTGGTATAAGTAGGGCTGGAAGTGTCTTTTTATTTCCTGTTACAAGTAAACAGCTATGATCATTTGTCAGCTAACTCTTGATCACTTTAATCATTTATTTGGTCAATACATTTTAATTGAGTATTGGTTGTATATCAGGCTCTGTTTTACACTACTGTAGACTCCTCACTCCTATGGGGCTCACAGTCTAGAAGGGTAACAATGAATAAGTACTTCAGCAAATAAACCTATGATCACATATTGTGATGACTGCTACAAGCACTCTTGAATCCCCTATCGAATTCCTCTATATCATAACGCCATCCACCATTTCCTTTTGAAGTCAAGTATTTCAGGCCAGAGATTAAATGTTATAAACAGTCAGATACAAGTTCATAAAATTCAAAGAACAACTTCTAAAGTAAGGCACATTATTTTCCCTAATTAGTAAATCAAGTAACTCTTCATGTATTCTCTTGCTTTTGAGTGATTTTGGTTGGAGAGGAGAAGTGATGACATGTGAGCATATGGGATTGACCTGGCTTGGCTAGTAGGGAGAGGGCAGGGACTTGACTGTCTGTATCCTAGAAGTTCAGGCATCTCAGCAATGTCCGAAGAGGGAAGGGTATTGTGCCTCTTAAGAAACCCATACTAGAAAGTGATGGAATCCATTAATATGAAGTCTTAGTGCTGAATATTCTTAACAGGGATTCATGGGACTGAAACGTGATTGTTCCTCTGAGTTTAGGGATTTCATAAGGCAGGCAAGGACAGGGTCTGCCCAATTCTACCAGTGCCTCAAGACTCACCCTCATTTTTGTCAGTAACCCAGCCCTGCAAGTACCATCCTACATCTACCTGGATGGACTCTGTTCTGTAAGATGTTTTCCCCAGACAAACTAAATACACAAAATGCCAGGGCACAACAATGCAAGTTATCTGTGAAAAATTTCAGATCTGCTCAATAAATAAACTTTGAGTTTTAAAATCAAGGCAACTGGTGTACTCAAATAATTAAATAATTAATATGAGCCTGGGTAAGGAGCAGAGTAAGAGCGAGATGTGGGAATAGATGTTCCCCAGTCCCCAAAGGCAGATCAAACAGGATGCTGAGCAAGAGATCAGAGAAGCAGCTAAAAGTCCTTACCTGTTGGTGAGGATGAACTGCAATAGTTTTTTGTTGAGTCAGTCTACATGTAACCTGGATTTTTCCAGAAATCTTTAGTTTGATATCAATTATTGGCCCTGTGTCATTTTGGCTTGCCTACTAATTACTACCTCAGGATTACTTTTCCTATCCTTTATGATAATTTCTAAAGTGGGAATTGAAAGTCATGACACAAAAGCTTGCCTTTATCACATGTGCAGTCTCATCATGTGTTCAGCCTGAGCAGAGACTAATTTCTCACAATTACCTAGTCATTCAACCAGTCAATAAATGTGTATTGATTGCCCAGAGTAGGGGTAGGCAAACTATTGCTTACTGGCCATATTTGGCCCCCTCACTGTATTTGTACAGCCCATAAGCCAAAAATAGTTTTTACATTTTAAAATGGTTGAAAAAAAATCAAAACAAGAATACTGTTTTGTATCACATAAAAATTACCTGAAACTCAAATGTTAGTGTGCACAAATAAAGCTTTATTGGAACACAGCCACACCTATTTACTTATGTATTGTCCATCCCTGTTTTTTCATTACAGCAGCAGAGTTGAATAGTTGCCACAGATATTGTATAGTATTAAAGGCCTGAAATATTTATTATCTGGTCCTTTATAGAAAAATATTGTTGACCATGGCCTGGATTATGCCCATAACAATATGCCTCCAAAATAGATTACCAACAAGGACCTACTGTATAGCACAGGGAACTATTCTCAATATTTTGTAGTGACCTATGAGGGAAAAGAATCTGAGAAAGAACATATATATATATAAACTGAATCACTTGGCTGTATACTTGAAACTAACCTGACATTGTAAATCAACTCTACTTTGATAAAAAATAATAAAAAACAAAACAACAATATGTCTCCGTCAGGGGATAGAAAGACAAACATCAGGAGCCCTGCACCTCAGGGGTTCACAGGCTAGTGTTCTGATACGAGTGAATCCAGAGTGCTGGGAGAAACCATGCAGGGACCTGTAACCCAAACTAGAAGAATCATGGGAAACTCTCAGCATCAAAAATGCCATCTCTCAATGATGCACAGTGCTTTGATATCCATTTGGAAATAAATTTGTTGGTCCCAGAAAAAAAATCTTTTTAACTTCCCTGCCAGTACTTTGGTATATTTTGGTAGTTTCAATGCAGTCATGGATTGGTGAGTTAATAGGTGGCAATTAGACATGGATTGAACATCTTATATACTTTTTTCCCATTGGGCTGCTATTTAAAACTTTTAATATTGATATTCATAGAAAACGGTAGCAAGGGAAAGCTTGTTCTGATGCAATTCAGTCAGTTTTGGTGGTTCATTTTGAATCAAAATTGAATCAAACAAATAATGATAATAACGAGCAGATGTCAATAGTTTTGGTCACATCAGTCCTAGTAGCATTGATCCTTAACTTGGGCAGCCAACAGAAAAAGGCTTTCAAAACACTCATGGTCATGTTTATGTTTGAATCTCCTAGTATAGAACAGGTTAGGAAATTCACCTTTAGAGTCTCACAGACATGGATTCCCTTTTTACTTGTTCATTACTTGCTGTGTGACTATAGTAAATTACTCCCTAACAAATCATTCCTTCATCTCTAAAGAGGAGAGAGTGATTATCTCTGTTTTATAGGACTGTTGGGTTGCAAGCATGTAAGGTGGTTAGCACAGTCCCTGACATATAGTAACACTCTGTATATGTTAATCATTGTTATCAATAAATATTGCCAACATAAAACAAAAGTCAAAGATATAAATAGAATATAAAGAATACTTGTCTATCCTAATCTCTAGTTTCCCAACAAGGACTTCCTGGAAGATGTCCACTAATCTGCAGTTTGCCTAAAAATCTCGCTGGACATAGGAACCGTCTAGACATTTTTTCAAAAATATGATTCTTTATGTTTATTCTGATCTTTTGAATAAGAACTCTTGGCGATAGCTCTGTGAATTTGCATTAAAACAACAATAAACAAGCACAGACCTCCTCAGGTATAGAAACCACTCAACTCCTTAGAGATGATAAGGTTGTGAAATTTCTCAATAAATACATAGAACTGTTGTCCTTCAGAGTAAAATGTAATTTTGAAAAATATGGGAAATGTGTAATCTGAACAGAATAAGTCAAAGTATTCATGGTAAACCAACATTTCAAAAAATAGAAAAGTTTTGTGGTTCATATATGTAATTTACATAAGGCAAGCCTTCCAGTGTATATTTCATATTGTCTTTCTTCTGATTAAAACCAGAATTAGCCTTTTAATATATTACAGTATGGTTTCTTTTCAGTTAAAATTATCATTTCTTTTTACTTTTCTCACAAGTGTTATGTTTTTCCCTCATCAAAGCATCCGCTTTTATTCTTTAGACAAAAGCCCCAACGTTTCATAGACATGAGCTAAGAACAGTCTTATTGAGAAGAGAGAAACATTTAGAATAATAGGAATTGTTACACGCACAGTAACAAATGAAATACATCTTTTGTAAATAACTCCCACCAGAAATCTTATATTTCCAGACATCTATGCATATACCTTCATATAACAACTTTTGTGTTCGTAAAACATTCATTGAAGGCAGTTCTGCAGTTTTATAGAAAAACAACGTGCCAGGGATGCAAGAATCTTGCCAGTTCTGTGAAAAATGACACCAATTAAAGCTTAAATTGCTTGTTTTCTCATAAGGTACATATTTTCATAACTTTGAAATCAAATAATTGCTGCTTTTATATTAAATACAATAAAACAAAAAGGATGCTAGTTTAGAGGAACTGCTACAAGCAATTTAATATAATTTTCCCACCATTTAAAGTCACAAAATATGGAAAACAAGTCAAGTATGCAAAGTTCCAAGGAGATAGAGAAACTCCTTCAGATTATTACATCATTTGTCTTTTGTGTCAGGAAATGTGTATATGATTTCATTGTTTGATTAAATGCCAAAAAAAGGCACATTGCTCTTATCTAACTGATTACAGATTTTATTCATATGAAAAAGTATTTGTTAATGCTTTACCATTAGGAGAGTTTTTTCTTTTTTCTTTTTTTTCAGTTCTAAACATGCATTTCCAAAAAAAATAATCTTCTAACTTCCCAGGCTTTATTTCTTTATTTTACATTAACAATACATGGTACTCAAATTTCCCAAAGTAAAACCCAGTCCCTAATGATTTCATATCTGCAAACTGAGCAAACAATTCCTTTCTGACTGGGTAGAGTGAGTGAGTGTGTGTATGTGTGTATGTGTGCAAGTTCTGAAATATGTCATATCAATTTTCAAAGATGTTAAGGAATATAGTTATTACATGTTGAGATATCTAAAATAAAAGATGCTTGATATGTGTCTCTGGGACGTTACAAATCAGAGAGGAAAATACAGTCTAAACTCTGATTCAAGTATTGTAAGAGAATGTTTTAGTTAAATACCTTTATATGATAATTCTTATATATAAAGCTGCTACATACATATATAACTAGAATTTGTCTGCTTATTCTATTTTTTAGGCACACATAAAATACTGAATAATAAATTTGTGATATTTATAAAAAATGTAAAACTGCTGTCACATTGATGCTTATATTTGTATATGGGGGTGCCTGAGTGACAGCTATAGTTTCAGAGAGAGATACCATGTGCTTTTCATGGTATAAACTAACTGTCTGCATTAATAATAAGCTTGTGCTGAAGCCAATTTGAGGCTACATCGAGGGATTTCAAGGTCATTTGCCAATGGCCTGGCCTCCATTAACTTCTTCAGTGAAAGTCCCAATGATCCTTATTTTGGCCTCGAGTGTGGGTTATCAAAATCATCCCTCTTAATATTTGCACATAAATAGCTTGTTTCCTTAAATAGTCATTATATTCAGTGGAGACAGTTTCTGAAATCTTCTCAGTTCAATAGAAAAATGCATTTGGAAAAGTCTGTTATTTTAAAATATATCTATATTTGGGAAAAAAAAGACTTTAAGAATGCTTTGAGTATTTAATTAGAAGACATTAAAGACAGCTAAATGTTCCCCTGTCATGGGGAACAGGAAGTGATATAAAACAGGGAGATTTCCAAAATATTGTTTGCTAAAAGATGAGTAAGAAAGGGGAGTAAGTAATTATGCTATGTTCACATACATATGCTAACTTTTTTTTTTCCCCAAAATCTTGCAACTGCTTAACATGTTAAATAAAAAAATTTGATATTACCCTCTTGAGTTTCTTCTTTTGGAAAAGTCCCTCTTCCACTCCAAGAAGTTGTTATTTACATTAAAATGTGTAAACAATGAAGCACTTTAACAAAGAGGGCTTGGAAGTGATTGGTGAGAAAGGCTAAAGAGAAATAGATCTTATTTATTGTGTTGTTTAAACCTGAGTTACATTATACCATCTTACATTTAAGAGGCAGCCTGCTCATGCAAGCAAGGGTGTCTCCTGCAACGAGACAAAGATTAATGCCATGTGTACTGATGATGCTCCACCACAATTCAGAATTCTGTGGCGCCATGACGCCCCTGTTTTATATGGTGGTTTGCCAGGAGAAAATTACTTAAACCAATTGTGAATGCATTCCTTTTTTACTTTTTATACAACCACATTTATGTAAGTAAATAGTATAATGAATATTTTTGAAATGATCCATCATTTTGAATTCACCTAGTTTGTATAAAATGCAACGTACAGTTTTTCTCTTGTGAGAAAGACTTTCACATGGGAATGTTCAATTTTTTTTTTTCCCCCATGAAAAAGATTTCTCATAGACAACCAACCACAACTGGAATAGATTCTTTTAAACATATTGTAATGTGAGAATTTTCTTCAGCTGGAGGGTGTTTTCTTCTTTAAATTGAAAGCCGTTGTTCCTCAGAACTACTATGACACTGTAATGCATGATGTGCTAGTCACTCTTTATATGCAGAAATTGATATGCTTAAAATACGTATTAAATGTTGAAATGTTATGTGATACGTGAAACTCTTTCAGTGTCTCAAGTTTGCGAACTTGATAACTGGGGTTACCTGTTGCAGATACATATGGGGATTGCAAAGAACTTAGGGGACTCCACGTTGAGAGTCATATCTCTTTCTTCTAGATTCAGCCTAACTCTTTGGTTAAAGATGGCGAATTTAACCACCAATAATTTTGGGCCAGTAATATGTACCATAAAACCATCACTTCTCAAATCTAACAATTAGTCCAATTTATTCATGAACAGCACAAAAAGACAGTGAATGTTGAAACTAAAACTTATTTCATTTCTCCCTAGAGAACAGTTTCTTCCAAAACAGAACTGAGATCATTTATAGGAGGCTTTTGGTAAAATGGTTTTCTGGATTTGTTAACTATATTTTTACAAAGGTTACTTTAGTTTTATCATCCAATGGAAATGTGCATTTGTGTGCAAACATATTCATACATTTTAAAGTAAGCATTTGCTTATTGTTCTTTTAGTAAAAGTGTTAAAATAACATGTCAACATTTTGAAGGATAATTTAATTTCTGATGTTTTATATTTCTGACTTAACAACACTGTTTCACTTTTCCCTATTTCTCTTGAACGAGTCTGCTTATTATAGTTATTACTCAGTTTTTAAAATTCTATAGAATGAATAATAGTATCTAATTTATAGGAATGTTTAAGAATGAATTAAGACCTTTTGTATAAAGGACTTAGCAAAGTGCTTAACACATAGTAAGTCCTCCATGAATTTTATTCTTTTCCCTCATTTGCTTCCCTTCATCACTCATTCTCGTTCTAGATATGGGAATAATGGCTTGGATGACTTCATATTGCTATTTTGAGCCAAACAGATCATGCGATTCCTCTCATGGGATATGGCCTAACTACCTGATATCTCAGGTCCTTTGAGCTCAATATTTTGTCCTAGAGAGACACTAACAATTAATTCATTAACTCATTGAATAAATATTTAAAGGGGGCCACTCTTCAAGGAGCTGGGGACTCAGTGATGTACATATAGACATAGTTCAGGATCTTTGCCTTTCTGTTTCTCAATTTTTAATCAACCTCCCCTTCATGTTCATTAAACTTCTTTTGATTTCCTTTAACATTTTTTCTTGCTTTCATCTTATGAAGATGAAATTGTATTGGAGAATGTAGGTTCATGTGAGGGTCCAACACTAGAAAAGGAGTTTGAGCATCCAGTATGTTTTATTTTCAGTGCTAAGCACTCTTAACCCGTAAGTATATATCTCAGACTTTTGTCTTCTAAGAATT
Organism: Monodon monoceros; assembly: GCF_005190385.1. NCBI lineage: Eukaryota > Metazoa > Chordata > Mammalia > Artiodactyla > Monodontidae > Monodon > Monodon monoceros. The sequence goes on along the minus strand of NW_021703772.1, from coordinate 85,019,039 downwards.
TATAATACAGTTGGGGATATAAGTCCAAAGGAGAAAGAAATTCTAAATGCCATGCCATAATAGCAGTTGACAAGGTTGCGTAGGTGTGTTATTTACTATAAAATTTCAGTCATATTTTACTTCCCCCAGAAATGGTATGGTTTATACCTCATAGAAATCCAAGTTGATCCTCATTGGAATTACATTTGAATAGGGATAAAAACTGTGCCCTCAGTAAAGGGTCAAGCATATGTGAACAATCAATAAATACAAATCAAGAGAAAAAACAGTGTTTAGCTTGTACTGTCTTCCATGAGCTCAACACAGGGGGTTTGGATATACAAATCCTTTGTTTTCACTAAGCTTTAAAACTTGGTGATTCCTTACATGTTAATCCTAATGTTTCTCATTCACTAGGTATTAATTTATATTACTGTGACTGGGCTAGAGTCTTTATTGCATGGTGAATTTCTTATACACCTTGGTACCTCTCATCTTCTAGCAAAATGGTTTGTACATAGTAGTAAATAAAATTGAACCAGGGAACTGAGGGAAACAGCTTAAGTATCGTGCATTTCAGAGTAAAATAGGGGATAGACTGAGGCTAGATCTCAAGACTGCTGAATTCCAGATTCTTGCCGTAGTCATTAATTGTGCATGTATTATTTATCTTCATCAATCTAGCCTCGCAAAATGAGGTTTTTATTGACCAAGTAATAATATTTGTGACCATGCAAGATTATCTCAGAACTTCCAGAGGAGTCATACTGATAGGATGGTCTCAGCCATTCCCAACCAGACCTCTGAAATGCAACACAGTTTATTGGGTGTGAGAGACTGGAGTGAGCTCATAATCAATGTTCACTCTCTCTGTCCTTCACGAACAGTAAACATCCCATAGCAGTCAAAAGTGGCGTGGATCCTCAGAACATGAATCAAATCTCTCTTAGCTCTAGTGCTGTGCTTTGTTCTCAGTGTTTGTCTTTATCTTTAAGCTGTCTGGCAGTTTGGCTACATTTGTGCAAAGAAAAGGTATGCACAGTTGATTGAGGACAAGGGTTTCTTTATAAATGAAATCTGCATATATAGCATGTTTGCTTTCAAAGTCTTTGAAACATTAACATATTATTCATTGTAATATACAATTTAGCAGTTTGGAATATATGACTGTTTGGAGAATGCCTTTAGAAGTTTCATGATTGTGCCATGTATTTTGTAAACATGAATTTCCCAAGATTTGCGTGAAGGTCACGGATTTGATCTATGACCTTGATGTCATGATAATTTTGGCAACTTTTCCATGCCCATCCCTTGAATCTCTCCCTCTGCTCATGTATAACCGCTTCAGTGTTGGCTCATCAAATGTGCACAGCCCTGCCTCTTTCCTGTGAGAGTAAACATTTTGTCAAATAAAAACAGTTTCATGACTAGGGTTTCCTTGGCCAGAGTTAAAATAAAAGCTTTCCCCTTATGTAATTAAGGCAGAGACAATTGTAGACATGTTCTAAATCCTTAAAATGTTCAAACCTTCTACAGTCCCCATGTGCCCCATTGGAGCCAAAGTCATCTTAATTATGTATTCTAGGTGGAAGGCAAAAGACCAAATCCCTCCTCATGTGGACTTCAAAGTCTTTCAAATCTCATCCACATCTCCTTGGTTTTTCTTTCATTTAATATTGTGTTCCATCATTATCCTTAAACTTTCTATTGATGTACCACTTTTTATTTAAAGAAATAGAAATCGGCCGAATGAATCAATGATTGATACTATTTCTCCCCAATGCCCAAGTTCCTCCCTGGGAGCAAAACACTCCATGTTAGTAATAATTTATTGCCTCGTTGCCTTAGTCAAAGATATTTCTAGGGAGATTGAAAAACCTAAGTTTAGGGCAATCTGATTGTATGCCCAGTGGCCCTGCCCCTCCACAATTCTTATATATGTAATACAATTAAAATAGCACCCAAAGTAGCCTGTAGAAATTAGCTATTAAAAATGACTTGTGAATAATCTTAAAGGTATGTGTGCATGGTGGAGAGAGTATGTGTGGGGGTGTGTATTTGTGTTCGTGAAGAGAAGGGAGTAGGGAGTCACTGATAAATGGGTGTACAGAATTAGTGAGAGCCTACTATGTCTGAGACAGAGTCGTGGCACTAGAGATGTGGTAATACAGCCATGATCCCTGATCTCTTGGAGCCTGTAGAAGTGGGTGATAGAAACTGTATAAAGATAGATTCAGATTTTGGTAAATATTAGAATGAAATGAAGCAGAGCAATTACAAGGAAAGAGAAGGACCTCTTTTATACAGAAAGGGACTCTCTGAAAAGGAAGCTGAAATTATGAGATGGAGCCAATCATGTAAAGAAAAATGGAAAGAGGCCTTCAGGTGAGAAAACACTAAGCACAAAGACCTTGAGATGGGAACATATTAGAACGTAGTAATTTGGGGTGGGGTATGCAGAAGCATTGGGGTGTGTGTGTGTGTGTGTGTGTGTGTGTGTGTGTGTGTGTGATGCCTCAGTTACACTTTGACTCTCACTGGCTCTTGGACCTGTCAGAGTCCTGGCCAAAAAAAAAAAGATGTTTCACTCAAACTGATTAATTCAGGATTTTTTTACAAAGCTGTGGGCAGTGTTTAGGGAAATGAGCAAGGATTGGGCAGTACCCAGTCACTAGAAAGAAAAGGGAGCCTTTACAACCTACTCCTAAAGAGACATGTAGAAAGAGAGGTTACCAGAGCTCAGAGAGGGTATTTATTTATTTATTTAACCTCTTTATTGGAGTATAATTGCTTTACAATGGTGTGTTAGTTTCTGCTGTATAACAAAGTGTATCAGCTATATGTATACACATATACCCATATCCCCACCCTCTTGTGTCTCCCTCCCACCCTCCCTATCCCACCCCTCTAGGTGGTCACAAAGCACCGAGCTGATCTCCGTGTGCTATGCAGCTGCTTCCCACTAGCTAGCTATTTTACAGTTGGTAGTGTATATATGTCCATGCCACTCTCTTACCTCGTCCCAGCTTACCCTTCCCCCTCCGCATGTCCTCAAGTCCATTCTCTACGTCTGCATCTTTATTCCTGTCCTGCCCCTAAGTTCTTCAGAACAATTTTTTTTTTCTTGGCTGCTGACTGGAACTGTGATCTGCAATAGAGTAACAAAATCAATACTCAGGGATCTGAAGGGAAGGGAGGGCAAAGAGGGCAGCCGGGGCAATAAATACCTTAGCCCCAGTCTCCTCTAGTCCTTGGATACTCTGCTGGTAAACCCGTACAGAAGCTGCAGAGCAAACGTAATTTGTTGATGCCACCCATTCTGGTCACTTCCCAAAGTACAGAGCAGGATTGAAAAGGATGGAGGATAAGTATGGAAAGACTAAGAAGAAACAGTACAGATCTATTTCCACTTTCCTCTGCAGTGCTAGGCGCTGAGTCAGTTGGGGGTCTTCCAGAATGCAGAGTCTAAGGGGACATCACAGGAACTCATCATGCATTTGGATGACTCTGATACTGGTAGACCACATGGTAACCTAGTGGTCAAGAAGTTGTTCATGTTTCCTCCTAAATAACTGTGTTGCTGGGTGACTTAAGTGAAGAATTATGCCCCATGAGCAGAATAGGTAGCCTCTTTTAGGGTCACTGTCTACCAGTAACTAAATATCTCTCTAATTTGTTTCTAATTTTAGGAGCGAAGCCTCTTAGAAGCCCCAAACCATAGGGTAGTAAAGTATTATATGTAACTTTTTTCTTACTCGTTTCTTATTTAAAATATACTTGAAGTTTTAGAAAAACAAACTGGCATTATTTTCTTCTGAGATTCCATTTTGAATTTAGCCTCACAGGTAACTACATCATTTAATAATGCAGCAGTGAAACATACAAAGGAAGATACTAATACAGAGATACCAGGGTACTATGATTCTTATACAAAGTGTATCAATCTGCTTAGGCTGCCATAACAAAATATCACATACTGGGTGGTTTAAATAAAAGAAATTTATGTTGTTACATCTCTGGGGGATGGAAGGACAACTTCTCCTTGCTGTGTCCTCACATAGCTTTTCCTCTGTGGGAAAAGAGAAATTTCTGGTGTTTATTTATCTTCTTATGATACCAGTTCTTTCAGATTAGGACCTTATCCTTAGGACTTCATTTAAACTTAATTATCTCTGTAAAGGTCCTATCTCCAAATATAGTCACATTGGGGGTTAAAGCTTCAACATATGAATTTAGGGGCAGTACAAAATTCAGTTCATAATAATGAGGAATGCTGTATTAGATTGCTAGGGTTACCATAACAAAGTACCACAGACTGGGTGGCTTAAACTACAAAAATATTTTCTCACAGTTCTAGAGGCTACAGGTCCAAGATCAAGGTGTCAGCAAGGTTGTTTATTCTGAGGCCTGTCTCCTTGGCTTGCAAATGGCTGTCTTCTTCTGTTGTCTTTCACATGGTGCCTCTGTGTGTTGTTGTCTGTATCTTAATCCCCTGTTCTTATAAGGAGACCAGTCATATTGGATTAGGGTTCACACTAACAACCCATTTTAACCTAATTATCTCATCAAAGGTCTTCTTTTCAAATAGTCACATTCTGAGGTGCTACTGGTGGCTAAGGCTCCACATAAGAATTTTAGAGGGGATGCAATTCATCCCACAACAAATGCTATAGGACATCTGTTGAAAGAAGATTTCAAATTGTCTGGCATCTGGGAGGAAAAGTGTTTTGGGCCATCCCACCACCATATTTGCCAAAAATCATATTTGCTGTAAGCAGAGAAAGGAGGTAAGGTATGGGAAAAGTAGAATCCTTTTTGTACCAATGTTCCCCCTATACTGTTGCCCCAAAGCAATGGTTCCTAATTCATGACTTGATCATTGAACAGCAGCTGTCCCTCCCCTACATCTCCTCATCTTCCACACTCTAAACCTTGCAACTTATTTGAATTTTTGGTTTGCTGCAAATAGTGGAGCATGGAAAATAGTCACACTATGATACCTTCTTATAGCTGGCGGTACTCATTCAGCCTATTGAATTCAGCCTCGGTAAGTTGCCACTGAACCCTGGTGATCTTAGTGCAATGGGAGAAGTAAAGAACAAACAAACAAACAAACAAAAATACTCACTACAAAAAGACTGGAATCAGTTTGTACCAGCAAGAAATGTGAATGCCTTTCAAGAATAGGTTCCCAATAGTGCCATAAGGTGATTATATATGTAACAGCTCAAGGTCCTGCTTCTGGGGTATGTCAAATGGTTTTATACCTGGCTCAATATGACTTCTGTGTTTTGGTGTTAGTAGGCACTCATTTTCAGTTTCTATTGCAAGTAGGATGCAAATCATCCTGTCAAAATATTTAACGTTCCTCTTTTATATACTGGTCAGAGAACAGTGCTCCCCAGGAAAGAACATAGTGATAGTTGGGTATGCTAGAAAAATGACTAACGACTGACTTTCTTGAGTGGGGGGAGTTGGCTTTTAGTTTTTACCAATTTCCATGGTGTAAATATCTGTGCCATGGCCAACTTCAAGCTACCACCATGATGTCACTCGTTTCAGGGCTGGGAAGAGATGGACATTATCAGCTCTGGCAAGTGGTGAAAGCTGACTCCAGCATACCCCTGGCAGTAGGTGGAACCAAGAGGCAGAGCCCTCAGGTTAGAGCTATACCTAATCATTCTAGGTGGAAATAGGCATGAACAATCTATAAAGCACAGTCAGGGAAGTTTAGTCCCATATAGAATTTTGCTGACGATTACTCAAATAATGCAATTGATAAAAGCCATCCTTTGGGCAAATAAATAAACACTGGAGAAGAATTTTCAAAAATTAATTATGTGGACCTTAGAGAAAAGAGCAAACTCTGTGGTATGTAAACTGAGCAACATAATGAAAAGATTTAGACTAGTTTGGTGAAAAAATTTTTTTTGATCACAGAAGATTTTCTTTTTTGGGAGGGGTGGTGGGTAGGGGAAGGGAAGTGCTTGCTTTTTATTTTTTATTTATTTTGTTCTTGAGAACAGACAATGGGATCAGAAGACAATGTCTGTCATTTAGGCATGGAAGTATATAGAGTAAACTATATACATTTTTCATCTCAGATGGTGGGACTAATCATTCTCAGCAAGTCATTTTCTTTTTCAGAAATAAAGAGCCCACCTGGATACTGTTACGTAGGGCTTCCTGGACTGATTTGGCCCTGCCTGCCTATTTAGAGTTAAGATTCCAGATTAAACCCAAAGCCACTCTCTCTTCCCAGTATCCTTATTTGAAAATGTTTTTTTTTTTCTTGTCAGGATGCAACACACATTGTGTCTGAGAGTTTCATCCTCTATGTTACTAAAACCCAGAGGGGAAAAGAGGCCATCATTTTCTGTTTTGCCATTAGCATGACCCTTTACAAGCTTTTGATGGAGAGGCTTGGTCACAGGGGTGGCAGTTCAGAATGAATAGAGAGATGGCTGCCTTCTTTGCTTCTTCTGTAGCTCAGGTGCTCCCACAAAGACTCTCTATTTGTGTGCCCCCCTATGTGAACTGGCTTCAGTGATGGGCATCAGGGAAATGCCTCTGCTTCAGTACCTCGTGGTACCTGCTGCCGCTTCTATCCATCGACATGCCATTTGGAATAATGATTTGTCTACATATTCATCCAGTTTAATTTTAAATAATGTTCAAATCAATAAAGTGGCATTTCATAGACAGTAATAAACTTACTTTAACTTCTACTCCGTAAACCCCAAGACTGCTAGGATGCTGTATAGAGTATCTTCATATGCTTAATCTGAATTTCTTATATTAAAATAAATATATATCTGTTGTGCTTAGATATATAACATATTAAGTAACAATGAAAATTTATATAGTTTTTACATATTATGGAGTAGGTTTTATAGATTATGAAGTATTTTCAGATTATATTATTTGATCAAAACAATAACTTGCTGACTTTGACAAGAATTATCCCATTAATTTCATTTGTTAATTAGAAAACTAAATTTCAGAAAAATTAAGAAATTCCCCTAAGGTCACATGGTTGGTAAGAGAAGGAACTCAAACCTGTGTCTTCTGACTATAAATCACTATAATCCATGTTCTTTTTAAAAATATACAAGGGCTTAACATACTTAACTCGAAAGATTGCTCAGAATTTAAAAAAAATTTTTGTATTTCAACCAGAGGCCTTTAAAATCCCATTCCCTCTCTGTGTTTATAGTCCTCTGATATTCTCATACATATCTTTTTGCTTTAAAGAAAAGAGATTATTCAGTTTTTTCTCAAAAACCTCTGCTTGAGGTTTGACACAGGCTGTTACTTTATTATCCAAGAAAAAAATTTCGCAAGGTTTTGGAATTACACAGAACATATAAAAATACTAAAATGTATATTTGCCTGATAGTTAGAAGTTTGCCCCATCTCAAGGTTCACCTAGGGCTTTAGTCCTCCTTCCCTCCCTCCCCTCCTTCATTCCTCCCTTCCTTCCTTTCTCTCTTTTCTTTTCTTTCTTCCTTGCTTCTCTCTCTCTCTTAATGTTGGTTCATTTTGAATTTACCGGGTGCTTGGAATGTATGAAGTATGGATCCAACATTTCGTTTTAGATGATTATCCGGGTGTCCCAGCATTATCAATGGAGTAGTTCACCTTTACCCATTGATTTGAGATGTCATCTTTATCATAAACTAAATTTCTGTATATATTGAATATTTTGGGAGTTATTATAATTTTTTACTGGTCTGTTGATATTCATGTGATCCTAATGTACTAATTTAATTATTGAGGATTTAGAATATACTTTAATGTATTGTAGAGCTAATTTACCCTTATTCTTCTGAATCAGGTTTTTCCTGGATATTCTTATGTATTTGTTTTTCTGTTTGGATTTTATAATTATCTTGCCTAGTTTTTAAAACAAAACAAGAAAAACAAAACAAACAAAACAAACAAAATAAACAAACACAGGAAAACCCAGTGAGTTATTTTTGGAGGATGGTACATAAAATGTATGAGTTAACCTATGGAAAATTGGTGTTTTATGATGTTGGGTCTTCTAGTCCAAGGTAATGATGTGTCTTTTCATTAGTTCAAGAATTCTTTTTTGTCCTTCAGTAGCATTTATAAGATTTCTTTATATCGGTCCTGCAAACTTTGGGGGTTATGTCTAGGTATGTTTTTGCCTCAATTTTTATTCTCTTTTTCATTTCTGTGTGTCAGTACCATTCATTGAACCTTAATCATACTGTTGATATTAAACATTCTTGTTTTGTTCCTACATCTGGTATATTCCAATAAGTATGATGCTAAATTGGGGAAAGAGATATATTTTAAAATGTTGAGGTACTCATGTGTTTTATTTTATTGATATTCTAGAAGCCAAATACAGATAAGTAAATTGACACATAAAAATTTAAAAATCTTTCATGGCCAAAAACAATATATAAAAGTCAAAAGATAAACAAAACTCGGGAGAAGTACTCTCAAACTCACATTGTAGAAAAGGGACTGGTGTCATAAAGGTATTCTAGATATCAATGATTAGAAAATACCAACAATTTAAAAGAAATACAGACAAAGATTATGAAAAGAAAATAACATCTTTGGCTCTTTAAATATATGACAAGATGCTTGATAACACCCACAACAAGAGAAAAATTAATTAAACTATATAGAGAACCATAGTTTTTCACTTAGGGTTTTCAAAAGTCTGTTTGTTAAAAGTACCTGCTGGTGAGGCTGTAGGAAAGTGGATATTTGCATGACACTGCAGAAGGCTATTTTGCTGTATCCATTAAAATCATTAATGCAAATATCTCCTAATTCATCAAATTCATTTCTGGTAATTTTTCCTATGGATGTTCTTGCATATATTCAAAATGATGTATAAACAGATTATTCATCGCTATGTAGTAATAGTAAAGGAACGAGCTAAGTATCTATGTAAATTGTCTCGAATAAAAGACTGATTAAATAAACTAAGGGACACCTATACAATAGAATGCATACAATAGAATACTTTGCAACTCAAAAAAGAAATGAGAAATCTCTGCACATACTTACATGGAAAAAAAGCAAGGTTCAGAGCAATAGGGAGCTATGTTTCGCTTAGAAAGAGGAGAAATGAGAACATATACCTGTTTGTACTTTTACAAAGCTCTGAAGGGATAGCAAGAAATGCATGACAACTGGGTGTGTTTATGGGTGTGCAACGAAATGCAGGAGGGACTGATCTGGGAAGGAAAACTTCACTGTATATTTTTAAAATGTACTTTTAAAATTGTTGAGCCATATGAATGTATTATCGGTTCAAAATTGTATTTAAAAAGACAATACAAATGTATTTGTATTTTTCAATGTGTTTCCTAAATTTCTAAGAATACAGGTTTATAAAAGTTTAGTTTTTTTTTTACCTGGGTAGATCTTAGGGTCTTTTGGCTCCATCAAAACTGAAAAAGAGAAAAGAAAATAATCTAAGGATTATGACTGAAGTTCCATAAAAGAGGGTGAATGAAGGAAGACCTATCATAGGATGTCATAGGAAAGTATTCCAAGTAGAAATAGGGATTTTCTGTTTATAAGATTCTTTGAAAGAAATCGAGTTGAATTTGGAATCACTGCATTCTTTTTCTTATTGATTTTAATTTAATGTAAAAATGATTGTTTATATTCAGGGGTTTTCATAAATTCATAAATAATACTCAAAGTTGATCTTTAAAAAATAACCTTACCTGTCTTAAAAGAAAGTGCAGACTGTGCCTAAGATGCTTTAGGTAGTAAGAGCGCTCTCCAAAGCAAAGTTCCTATAAAGGCAGAGGAAATCCTCAGGTGCTCTATTCCCACCTCTTGGATTGCTTACCTCTGAAAGTGCCATTCTGTGGAGAGAGAATGCCTCCAAAGGACACAGGGCCTAAGGGAGGACCATGGGTTCAACAGCAGTTCTGGGGCTTGTTCTGATGTGCTAATCCTGTGACTGCTTCTTGGCTCTGCCCATGGCCTTGGCTCTGACTCTTGGCTTGGATATTGGGCCTTGGCTTGGTTAACTCTGTGACTTCTGGTTCTGAACACTGGCTGTGACCCCAGAATAAATACTTGCAGCAACCTCATTAGAACTCCTGGTCTGTGGTTCTGTCCTGGTTTCCTGGCCCCAGGCTGCTTCTCCAATGCCAGCTCACAGACTTGAGACTTTGTCCAGAGCAGTATGGGAAAGAACTGTAGTAAACTGTGAAGGACTATACAAATGTAAGAGATTAATAAAATTATTTTGATTCAGCCTTTTGACAATGACACTAATAAGGAACTCAAGTGTATGGTGATCAGACAAAAATGCCCAACGCCTTTGAAGATGCATATCAAGGACTGGACAAGAGGTTCTTTACTTCTCAATCTATATTAGAAGGAATTAGCTTAATATATGCACAATGTATTTATCCATTAAGAAAAAAAATCTCATCTCCAAAGTTTATCTACTGTACCTGATTCTCTGTTGTGTTTCAGGCTATGTAGCCAACTTCCGCCTGGGTGCCTCCATGAAGAAGTCTGTTAGGTAACTCAAATAGAATGTGGTCTAAACTGAACTCATCCTATTCTTTTTCCAGCTTCTGCCCCTCAGCCTTCTGTGTTCCTGCTTCTCCTGTGCTCTCTAGCTCAAGGAATGGTACCATCATCTACTAATTGACCAAGTCAGAAACCGTGGAATCGGCCTTGGCTCTCCCATCCTCATCTCCAACTAACAATAAACTTTCAATTTCTTCTGTCTCTCTTCTATTGCAAGCCAACTTCACCTCTTCAAGGGACAATTGCAACAGTCTCCTGGCTGGTCTCTTTGCTTCCAATCCTGCCTCCACTGTAGTCCTGTACGGAAAAGTGAGTGATACTTTTCTTTTAATACATCTTTATTGGAGTATAATTGCTTCACAATGCTGTGTTAGTTTCTGTTGTACAACAAAGTGAATCAGCCATATGCATACACATGTCCCCATATCCCCTCCCTCTTGAGCCTCCCTCCCACCCTCCCTATCCCACCCCTCTAGGTCATCTCAAAGCACCGAGCTGACCTCCCTGTGCTATGCGGCTGCTTCCCACTAGCTATTTTAAAAATACACATCTGATCATGTCACTATTTGGCTGCTGTTTCCACCACTCGGCATAGCCATTATTCTTCCATTGCCCAGAAAGGTAATTTAGGTTAATTCCTCATATGTAAGTCTAGATTTCAGAACCTCTGGCATGTTTCCTCAAGTCTCAACCCCTTTAGGACTGACTTAGTTGCCTCTTCTACATGTTCTCATGGAACTCCACTTCCGCTATCAGAGAGCTTATCACACTGAAATATCATTGCCAGGTTACTTGTCTGTCTTCTCCAAAGACTATAATACACAGTAAGGGTATGGAAAATCTAGTTTTTATTACTTGTCATATTCCAAATTCCAACATAAACCAGGAATACAATAGGTATTCAATAATTATATGTTAAATGATTAAGTGAATGAATGCATAAACATTTAAAATGAAATATAAAATAATTCAATTTCAAAAATAAGGAAAACATCTGTTTAGTTTTTAAGAATGGTCAATTGAGTGAAAGAGACATATAGCTACACAACAAAAAAAGACTCAGGGTAAAATGTAATAATAGATTAACAAATACAAAGATGGAGAGATGAGAAGTTTGCTAATTCAACCCTAGGTGAGGTAGAAAAGAAAACAATACAAAGAGAACGATGTGCCCTGTGTCTGTATTCTCCAAGAAACAGACACACACACATACACACACACACACACACACACACACACAGACGTGCAAAGGAGAGGGGGGAGAGAGAGAGAGAGACAGAAACGACAACACACAAAGATTACTAGGTTTCTTAGGCTTAGGAGCTTTCATGTAGGAAATAGGTGTGATGGATATACTTAAACTTTTTACTACTGTAATTATTTGAGGGTCTGATGGACATAGAGAGTTAACACTTTATTGAAGTTTTGCAGTAATAGAAATGAAGGGGCATTGCTTTTTGGCAATTGCCCAGTAAGGTTAGATACAATTAGGTTGTGCCCAGGAGGTTCCCCAACTCTAGGCTACCCCTCTAATAGTGAAGATTTTACTGTTAAACAAATGCAAATTTGCATTAAATTACTGAGCACAGCTTTTTAAATCTGACCTTTGGAGTACTAGCAAGAAAGGCTGCAAAATTCCAATGGTTCTGCCCTATTATGATTCATCTTTACCTGATTAAAAAAAATCTTTGCATATAAACTGGATATTTCTTATTTATTTGAAATATTATTATTGTATTACATATTTATTATTACATAAGAAATTACTGGACATTATTTTTCTACTCAAGACCCTTGAGTAAAAAGAAGTTGAGCCTTAGCCAATCTTAACTAGATCTCAAGTTGTGGAGTAGCCCTGGCAGTTACCGGGGTATCAGAAATACAATTGGAGTATAAACATAGCTTTTCTAAACTTAACCTTGCCTATTATTATCTTCTTTATTTCTGTTAATGAGGAAATGCTACTTCTAGTCTAAGAGAGTTATGGAAACAACTGTTTATATCTCCATCCTCAAAAGTCTTCTCAATAACAAAAGTCTTCTTAGTAACTCCTTTATATAGTTTTTGTCATGTGTCTGTATCTGAATTTATCATTATCAATGTTACATTGTTTAATGAGATACAAATATTGACCTCATTGCCTTTGAGAATAGTGGCGAAAGAAGATATCATTATTAGCAAGTTTGTATTAAAATTGTTTTTCATTCTCTGAAAAACATTACACTATACATTACCCATTAAACTATAGGGCAGGATCTCAACTTGGGCAAATTGACATTTGGGGCTCGATAATTCTTTCTTGTGGGGGGCTGTCCTTTGCATCGCAAGATGTTTAGCAGCGTTCTTCGCCTCTACCGGCTAGATGCCAGCAGCACCCCTGCCTCAACTGTGAAAACCAAAACGATATCCAGACATTGCCAAATATCCCCTAGGAGGCAAAACTGACCCTGATTGAGAACTACTGCTCTGAGGTTTGTAGCTTGTTTTCAGTTGTTTACCAAAACTTTATACAGTCCAGGCTGTGTGGCAGCTGCTTAAAAAATTTTTTTTTTGAATGAAGAAATATAAGTCCTCTGTCCTCCCTGCATTTTAAATAGATGTCACCAGGACAGAGAAGTTCCGAGGGACTTGCTATGTGTTCAGTACTACATTAGGTATGGTAGTTGATGCAAAGAAGTGCACAGCTTGGTCTCTGGGCTAAAGAGGTTTTTAATCAAGTTGGAGTGAGACGATCAATATTCAATGAATATGAGACTAACAGAAGGCAGAATATATTGGCAGTGAACCAAAAGGCAGAGTGGTTATACTCTAAAATGTATGGTGCAAACTATGGTGATATTACTGACCTTTTGATTTGATGTTCCCTTGAAGGTTCTGTGACCTATTTTGACATGTGGGCAGTGGTGAAATGCTGGTTTATTAACTTGAAGCTCTCTGCTATGATATATAATAACAAAGAGAACAGTAAGAAAACATTCTGTTTAAACAAACCAGATCACTTTTACATGGGACAGCCAAGCCATGCTGCGGAGGAGGCACTGAGCCTGGTTATGTTAGTAACTGAGTGGTAACTGAAGAAGACAAATCTAACCAGGCATGGCAAGTCCACGGCTGACATGTGAGCTTGCACATTTAGAATGAGGGCATGGTAATGGAGATCATACAGTGTTTTTCCGCTAACATCAGACCGTAGCTATTTAATGATTATAAAACTTTCCTAACATTTACAAGTTTCTAAACATAATTCTTTTCTTTTATCCTGCACAGTTCCTATGACCACTGAAATAATTTAGGTCATGTGTTTTTGTGTTATCTAAATAGCATTCAACACCAAAACAAAAAATCTTTTCTTCACTTTTAACCATTAAAATCCTGGTTGGATAGTTTGTGTCAGGTTTTAATCTCCTGAAATTTTTACCGTGATTAATAATGGATCTTTGAAGGATAAGATATGGTCCATTTCTTTAATATCAATTTCATATTAGAAAATTTTCCAAACTAAATAATCCAACTAATTTCAAAAATCTCATATATTACCTGCAAAGTGCCCTTTTAAAAAATAACCATAGAATTTAATAAAGGCAAAGGACTTTAGCGAACATTAAGTTTATGAACGTTACTATGACTTTGCACAAATAATTTAGCATTCTCACCTCCACAGCCCCCAGCAGAAGAGTAGATTCCCTCCCAACGTGGAAATAGGGGTGGCCACATGACATGTTTCCACCAATGAAATGTGAGCAGAGAAGTGTTATTCCTGGGCAAAAACTGTAAGAGGCGTGATTTTGCCTTGTCATTGTGACCAGCTATATTCCAGATAGTGATAGCTCTATTATTTTCAGTCTTGGAGTGAGGTTAATGACAAAGCAGAAAAGTGACCCCAGCTGACTTGCACAGAACTTGTGGAGGAGAGAAAAAATAAACTTGTTGTTTAAGCAACAGTTACAAATACAGCCAACAAATATCAATACAGGAAGTGAGATTTGATTTGTTAATTAACTAAATGATTAACGGAAATAGGTAATATAAAAGGAGCAGCAGATTTTGAAACAATATACTGAGTATGGTTTTGAACAGTGATTCACATATTGGTGGTATTCAATAAACAGTTAATTCTTGTGCAATCCACTGCTGATCTATCCTTAAAGAGTCAAAATAACCAGTGAAACTGTATATCAAAAAAATCTATATATCCATTTAACTTATAGCCAGCAGAGAAGCAAAAATATTGGGCTAAATTACTCAATTTTCAAGAGAACCTCAAAATTATGATTTAGTATATTTCAATGTTATGTAGGATCATGGAAATTTAACATCACCTATGTTTTATTGAATGAGTAGCTGTGGTGTAATTTACTAGATGCACATGTGGGCCTATCAATTTTGAGGTCTCAAATGCCAAACTCCATTTAAAACCACAATGACCTTACATTGTGTTTTCCTTATACTATAATTTCTACACTTTATCTCTGCTACCTGAGCAGTTAAAGACTACGTACTTGGAGTGGTATATTGCAATGGTTCTTCTGGCTTTTTCACCAAACAATATTTCTTGAATCCTATTACATTAAAAGCAGTTGGAGAAAGAACTCCTGAATATGCTATTATCTGTTGCTCTTAAGAAGTTTAAAATGTAGATAAAGCAGATTTTATTTAGGGTGTAAAAGTCAAATGCAAACTGTGCTAGCATGGTCCTGTGTTGATTGGGCTGAGATTTATGTTATAGTTTTTCTTTCATTCTGTTGGAAGATGATAGAGGGATTTCTACTATAACACTCTTTTTGAAAACATGAATTTGTTCCAACATGATTAATATATTAGAGAACAATTTACATAATGCAAATTTTGAACTTACTTATGCACAATTTTGTCTACAAGAAACACAAGGTGAATGAGCGTTGAAAACTGCACACAGTAGAATCGAACTGTATGGAGATACACAAAATACACACACGCACGTACGTCAAATATTCACCAGCTACCTTGTTCATCTTATGAGTTATGAGCCACACCTTTCCACACCTAGTATTACAACTTTCTGTCTAATTTCATATGGCTGTCCTCTCTCCCCTTCACAGTAAGACATGAGCTAAACCCTTCTGAGGCCACCAGCATAAGCAACCTTCAGGTCTTTTTCAAGATAAAGTGACATTTACTGTAGTATTTATGTATTTCTTAAACATACATCATATGTAAAACTATGCTACCATTTTTATTAGGTTTCTTTTTCCTTAATGAGTCACTGACAAAAGTTTCTGAGTGTTGTACCCCCAAATCATTTTCCCCATAAGTCCTGTTGTTTTTATTGCATGATTTTTGCATATAACCCATTACAGCAAAACTGATTGTACATATGTCTGCTTATGTTGGTTCAATATCAATAGCAGTAACATTGATAGTGCTAAATCTGTAGGGGGATTTAACACTGGAGGCTGTATAAAAGCTTAAGAATGCAGCACTCTTCAGTATTTCACTCCAGTACAGAAATATTTAGAATTTTTGGAACATTGCACTTATCTCTTATAAAAAGAATTCAGACATGTCTGTAATGATAGTATCTTTTGCAAGGAGCAACTGTTTCCCAAATATATAGTCAGCTATCTCATCTGGGAAGGATAAGGTCTTCTTGGACAATCAGCAAGTTCTCAGTTTAACTGGGCCAATTATTGTCACTTTGTATATTTCCTTTTTAGCAATAAAATGAACAGAGAATGAGGTCCATTTTCCCTACTCATTCATTTATTCATATTTTTGGCAAATATTTATTGAGTAACTGCTGTGTATCATGCACTGTTCTAGATATGCTAGACACTGTGATAAGAGAGACCAAATTCTTGCCCTTATATTGCTTATGTTAACCATAAAAATTATAAATACACAATAACATGAGTAATCAAAGAGAGTTAGCAGTAGATTTCTTCTATGTCTTTGGTTTTGGACTGAGTTTGTGGGTGGCAATCCTTCAGGATTAACTTTTAGTTTCATTTGTCCCCGACACAACTGGATTTAAGTAGTTGTTCTCTTATAAGGGAATGCCAGAGACAAGTCTTCTGAAGAAAATGTTCTCAAAAAATTGTTTGCTACTGGAATAATAAACAGGTCAACTAGGCCAGGTTGTAGATGTGTGGCCTGGTGCTGTGTACCCTGGGTGCGTGGTAGAAAACTGCAAGAGAGACTTGTTTGGCTTCTAGTGGTTTCTAAATTGAATTAATTGAGCAAACATTTAAACTATTCACCACCAGTAGGAAATGTTAACTATTCACATTAAACTATTAAAAATTTTGATGATGTGTTTGTTCCTGATACAAATTTAGTCAAACTCATTTAGTCTTAGAGAAAGAGGGTTAACTTCTTTTGTTTCTTAGTTGAGTTATCCAAGATCTTTCCCAGTCCTCCTGGCTCCCCTTTTTCTTCCTGATTTCCTTTTGTTCTGCAGAGGGCTCCATGCCTTGGGTGAGGTTCTGAACTACAATAGAGGAATAGGGGGCCTTTGTGGTCTGTTTTGAGCACTACGAAAATGTACTGAACAAATTTTACTTTCTTAGAGTGCTATATAGTCGGATTTTTTTTTATGTGTCTAAGAAATGGAAACATTTTGTCTCATATAAAAAAGAAATATTTTTATACTGTACTCCACTCACAGACCACATCAGAGGTATTCTAAGAATAGAATAGATCAAATATATTTTATGGAAATATAATGAGAAAAGGATGTGTTCCCAAAACTCACTCTGAACAAAGGAATGCAGCATAGTCAGAAATACTTTAATGCTTCTAACAATTTTCTCATGTGAAAGGCTGAGGAACAGCCCTGGTTTGAAGAAATCTCCCACTTCTCCCCAGGCTCCCTGAACTTAAGATCAGAACTAGGAAATCTATACATTGTGAAAAAGAAAATGTATGGAAAAAGTGACTTGGGGCATTAACCAAAAAGGCATTTTTTGAAAGAAGAAAACATCAATATGAAACATTTTGTCATATTTCATTTCATTGATCATATATTTATTTTATGTATTCCAGAATACTGAAGCTTAGAAGTAACTGAATTTCTGGGGATTCATATTAGATTTGTCATTCTGTGTTTGAGGGAACTTACTGGGAAACCAAATATATTATAATCATTTGCTTTTATCATCCTGTTCTATCACATATACAAAGAATATTAAGACTAAGTACATTGAATATATATCTTCTCTGAAAAACAAAATACATCATGGGCTGAATTTATACTCAAATGATAACATTCTTTTCATAATAATAACCTACAGGTGTTCAAGTAACTAAACTTACTGGCTTTATTAAAGTCACCTGACCAGCAGTTATATTTTTCTAATCATACTACATAATGCATTTCAACAATATGTTAGTTTGCTTTAAAATTTTTTCTAGCTGTTACACTAATGCATAAGTGTGATTTTCTTGCTTTTTCAAGATTCTTTGTTCCAGTTTATATATTCATATTGATTCTTCTGCTGGAGTCAGTGTTACCGCCAAATGTCTGTATTGTCTTGCTGAGTTTATTTTGCTTCATAATTTTTCACTTCTGAGATATTCTAAATTGAGCAATAATATTCAGCCCTTTTTCACCCCTACCTTGTGTTTTCTCAAAAAATATATGCATTCTCAATGGATTACTGTTTATTTACTGTACATACTATAGTACAGTCTGAAGGGACTACGGAGTCCCATGAAAGAAAAGTCATCATAATATTTATGCATTAAACACACATATTCATGTACATATATCTATTTTTTTAAACCCAAAATGCATATGCTATCATGGCCCCCAAGGTAGCAATAACATATGCAGAGAAAATTTATGCGGTTCCAGGCTGTGAACAGGATTTCTAAGAGCTACTTCCAGAAAACATTACCCCCCTCCTCGTTCTTCAATCTGTCCACTTACTTCACTCTGTAGACCTCCTTTCTCTTCCTAAATTGACTAGTGAGCTGGATGAGTTAGTCTAATCATTTAGGTTTGCCATTTGGTGACTTCTGAGGAGTAATGGAAACATTTTTAGGAAAGGGTGTGTGTGTGTGTGTGTGTGTGTGTGTGTGTGTGTGTTTCTTTGTATATTGTTTCCCTTATAAAGTATTTGCAGGATGGATGTACTGCTTAAATAAACAGAGTAGCTTTATTTTTAAAAAGTAGAATAGTGTACTGTTGAGGTGCATTTTTGTCAACTTAAATTCCTCTAGTTATTTTCCACTAAAAAAAGCAACAAAAATTATGGAGCACTGAAAAATAATTTAACAAATTTTTAAAGGATAATTTTTAAAATCTCACTTTCTAAAATCTCCTGAATGAGGAAGGAATATATGCCCCAGAAATCTTACTGTTTTCATTATATAACAGGAAATGCTACTGGATGATAAAAATGGTAAGAAGTAAGTTGTGTTGTTTTGAAAGATATACGTTCACAATGTTTGTGATATAATGTTTAAAGTATTACATTATATACTAATAGTTCTTTACAGTATCGAATATTTATATAATATATTTATATTTTATATGTACAAATATACTTTATATATGCTTGTGTTATAAGCATATGATATATATTTTAATATGATATTTTAAAACGTTGTTGTATATTATTTAAAACATGCTAACTGCACTAAAATTCTTTTATTTGGGGACTTTTCCCTAAGTTCTGACGGACCATGAGAGACCATCTGCATTGGAATGTGATAAAATGAAAATGGAAATAAGATTTATGAGGTCTTACGGGGAGGGGAAAGGGTAAGGTGGGACGAAGTGAGAGAGTGGCATGCACTTGTATATACTACCAAATGTAAAATAGATAGCTAGTGGGAAGCAGCCGCATAGCACAGGGAGATCAGCTCAGTACTTTGTGACCACCTAGAGGGGTGGGATAGGGAGGGTGGGAGGGAGATGCAAGAGGAAGGAGATATGGGGATATATGTATATGCATAGCTGATTCACTTTGTTCTAAAGCAGAAACTAACACAACATTGTAAAGCAATTATACTCCAATAAAGATGTTAAAAAAATTAAAATAAAATAAAGCAAAACAAACAAAAAGATTTATGAGGTCTTGAACTCTCATATCACTTGTATTTCTTGTCTTCTGTCTCCATTTTTCTATCAATAGAATGGACATGAATTAAAGCATGTACATTCAAGATCCATTTTAATAAAGTGATGAATTAAAAAAATAATTTTGTCCATGATGAGATTGCCCATTCTATTTTTTATGTTGTTAATTCTTAGTAATACTATTAAAATAGAGTTAAATTTTGCCATTTTATAGTTTCTGCAGTTTGGTTCATTTTAATATACACAATTTTATCCAGTCTCATTTGGCTACTCATGTTAGAGTAAACACCAATACCCATGCCATGTCTTTCAAGGCCTTGACCTGGCCTCCTCTGCTTCTCAGGTCACCTCTCCTGCACTCTTCCACTGACTCACTCTGCCTCAGCCACACTGGCTTGTTATTGTCCCTCCAACATGCCATGCAATATCCATCTTGAAGTAGGGCATTCACTTGAGTGGTTTTTCTGCCTCAAACATTTTCCCCCAGACATTCATTTGGGGGGAATATCTTATATCCCTTACTTTCTTGTATTCTTTGATCAAATATCACCACTCAATAAGTCCAACACTCATTACAGTATTAATGTTTCTGTTAGCTCCTTCTCTTTCCACCCTAGCGCCCAGATCCCCTTTAATCATTCAACATTTTTCCCCGTAGTGCTTATCACCTTCTAATATACTAGATGATTTACTTCTTTATTATATTTATTGTTTATCATTCCTTAAAGAATGTAAGCTACACGAGGCAGGGATCATTGTCTATTTTGCTTGTGCATTCAACTGCCCAGATTTCATCTTGGTATGATATACTCAATCATATTCATTGAATGAATTAAATGAGTGAATGAATGAATAAGCAAATACAAAATAGCTCTTTTCAGTCATTGTAATGGCTTCCCAATCTCATCATGGCAATTTCTTTTCTCTGAGTATGCTCCAATTTATTTGCATTCCTATAAAAATAGTATTCCACAGTTTTCTTGATACAGTTTGATCAATTTGAAGTATAAAGGGAAAATCTATTCTATGATTTTTGGGCACTATCTTCCTAGTGATTCTGTTTTGAGGTAAACATGTCATATTGTTGATTCATAGGGAAATTGTAATTAAGTAGAATACTGAAATATACATTTGTATGATCTGCTTTTAAGTTTCATGTACCTCATTCCGTACTTTTGTGGTTGATTTTATGGATATAAATGTTGGAATTTGCATTTATTCACTTTACATTAGATTTTGTTATAGTAGACACAATTATTACAGGTTATCAAGATGTTCACCTCCTTCATTCATTCAGTCACTGAGTAAATATTAATTAAATATCTACCTTGTCCTAGGCATAGATACACAACAGAAAGTAAGAAAACTGAGAAGTTAGCAGCTCTCTTGGAACTTACAATCTTGGGGCGGGGGTAGGCATTAAAATATAATCACAGTGCAAAATAGAAACTGCAACAGGAGGTTCTCCCACCATAAAAACATGAAATAGGCAGTTGGATCTGTCTCTAGGAACAGTTGGTTTAAGATCTGAAAGATGAGTTAACTAATGAAGGGAGAAGGAAGAAGTTTTCTTGCAGAGGTGATAAAGTGGAGAAAGTTTTTGTAGCATAAAGTAGCATGATGTGTATAAAGGCCTGAATGAAGACCAAAGTACCTGAAGTCAAGGCTGTGCAGGGGGTTTGAGTGAAATGGGGTGCAGGTGGGACCAGATCCTGCAGGGTCATGAAAGCTGGGTTAAAGAGTTTATCTTAGACGGTCTTACCTGTCTGACATTTAGAGGTTCTTGGAAGCAAACGTTTTGCCCACTCTATCTAAAAGTGGTATGGTTGTGTTTAAGCTTCCTTATTGAACTTAGTTATTCCATATAAGCTTTATTTCAGTTAAGACACAATCACAGCCTTCAGGTATATGGACCCAAGGGAATAAGAAGATGGAGGTTAGGAAAAGTCCGGTAATAAACATCTCTCCTTTATCACCTCTGAGGATAGCACAGTGGGGAGTAATTGTAAAATGCAACAGAAAGTTGAGTACAGCCTGAAAGAAGCACATATTTTTTTTGTTTTGTTTTCGCTTTTTTTTTTGTCTTGATTTATATTTATAGGGCCAGGAAGAAGAGTTGTTATAAACCTCCTTCCATTTAAAATCAGATGTTCCCTTGCAAATTTAGAATTCAAGCATTTTTGTTCTTGTTTAAATTTTCTCATCCTGAATGTTAAGGGCAAATATAAAGAATGTAAAAAAGAATGACAAATATGATTAGATATTAATTTAATTCAACCTGAGTGTACTATTTCAGTATCCCGGATATTGTCTGGTAATAATTTTCTTTTTCAGTACATCACTGCACCTCCACACGTGCTTATTAGCAGGAAGTCTACGTAGGGAGAGGTCTCTTCCTACCTCCTGAATTGTTCAAGAAGCTCAGGGTCTTGGCTGATATAGAAGTGATGTGGTTTGGATATCTTGCTTCCCAAAGTTTGTTGCTGAGAAAACTGCAAAGCCTGAGGCTACTACCTGCCATTTGGTTAGGCCCCATTTGTCAAGGACCCTGCACAGCTCACAGTGGTAATATGTGCTGAGGTTCCAGAGCTATAGTTGTCTTACTTCACATCCCTATATATACTCAGTAATTGTTTTACAAGGTTAATCTCCATGCTTTAGGGGCCAGAACATGATGAGCTTTCAGTCTTCTCTCCACACTCTTAGAACCAGTCCTTCCTGATATCTCTGAGGCCATCTCATAGAGCTAGAACAGCCGAGGCCATCTCATAGAGCTAGAACAGCCAACCCATACTTCTACTTTGTTCCTGGAGACATCTCCCTTGTGGTTATTGGCATCAATTTCTCTCTATAATCTTTGGTTCCAGTCACCTTGTTCTCTGCTGCCAAATTCCTTTAACTCTGGGTCTTCAGTAATGGGTCAGGATCCCTGAGTTCCTTTTACCATTCTTCATTGTTATGCCAGGAGCCTACTGTCTCTAAGCCACCCAAACAAAGCAAATGTTTTCTTAAACCCTTCCCATATATTTTCAAAATTAATAGAAGCCCTCCAAATGACCTTGAAGAGCTTAAAGTCTACTTTATGTTGACACACTTAGGTCCAGCCTGGTAACTGGGAATGAGCATTCAGGTTTGGCTTGCTTATTTTACCAACTCAAGGGAAACAATTGCAATTAGAGATCAGGATGCATGAGAACCAAGATCTTTATGTTTGGTACACTGCTCTATTTCCAGAATCTGGAACAGAATCTGATATAAAGCAGGTATACCTTTATCTGTGGAGTTAATAACTAAAAAGATGATCATTCTGGAAAAACTGATTAGTTATAACAGAATTGTGTTACAAAGTACCTTACCAAGAAGTACACAGTTGTGATTGGCTCAAAGATTTCATTTAAAGCTATTTGATGCAGTTTTGGAACAAGAAATAAATGGAGAAGGTATGATGATGAGAATGGGGTAGGAGCCTGACACAAAAACTAGACTGTTTCTCAGAAGTAGATCACAATAAGAATTCCACTTATAAAATATCTAATTCTCTTTCAAATAAATGATGAAAAACAATTCTCATGTTAACATAAAGCAAACCATTTGTTCTCAATTCTTCATACCCATAAAATCTCAAAATATCCTGATATCCCCCTCTCCCTCTCTCTCTCACATGCATATATAATGTGCATGTCTTCCACATAAAAGTGTATATTTTAAAAATAAATTAGATTAAAATTAAGTATAAAAGGCAGAATTTGATAGAATAACAGTCAAATGGTTACTTAATTGTCCTTTCTATAAAAAACAAAGCAATGGAATATTCAGGATTACTATGTACTGCATTGATTTCATATATTTGATTTTATTACATGGAGTGTAACACTTAATTAAGTAATTTGTATCTTAACCTCCAAAGAAGGCATACTAGCCTAATGGGTACATAAAAAAAACCCCGGGCTTCCCTGGTGGCACAGTGGTTGAGAGTCTGCCTGCTGATGCAGTGGACGCGGGTTCGTGCCCCGGTCCGGGAGGATCCCACATGCCACGGAGCGGCTGGGCCCGTGAGCCATGGCCGCTGAGCCTGCACGTCTGGAGCCTGTGCTCCGCAATGGGAGGGGCCACAGCAGTGAGAGGCCCGCGTACAGCAAAAAACAAAAACAAAAACAAACAAAAAAAAAACCCTACCTAATCATGTAACTAATGATATACTAAACCAACATATTGGGAACCTAATATAAACCACTAAGATTTCTCATTTAAAAGATAGCATCCTTCAATATTATGTTTTTGTACTTTTATTTCCTTCAGATGAAAACCATTTTCGCTTATGGAACAAAGTGGAAAGGCACAAAAAATGTGAATTTACTTACATCTGTCACATAAATTTAAATTCCATCATGCAATTAACATTGGTACAGATTGAAGAAGAGGGCATTATTTATTTTTAAATTCAGTATACAATGACATCTCTTTATCTCAGATCATTGGCTTTTATTTTAATCCTGAAGTAATATTTAATGTTTACCTTAACTTTGAATTTCTTATTTGTTCTCATAGAAATCTGATATTTATTTAAATTAATTTTTATTTATATAATTTATAAGTCTGTCCAGAGAGCAATTCTTGTTTTAATTCCCAATCAGAATTTCTGGTGTTCCCTTGTTTGAACAACATCAGTGTTAATGTCACTTCTGCATAATTCCTAGAGATTTCCTTTCATCTAAATAGTTCCCAAGAATAAACTGTGATGTTTCTTAGTAGGAAAAGAAACACAATTATGATGTTTGTCTTAAGAGTTTCATAATGTAGAAACACAACAATTTACTGGCTCACAATTTAGGACTACCTAAAAATGAAATACTGAAAACATCATAGTCATTTAACCCAGAACAGCAGAGGGAATTAAAAATTATATTAGACTATATACAGTATTTGCTTATGGGCATTTGGGAAAAAAGGTATTCTAAATCTAGTGAGAGATTTATTAAAAGGCCAAGAAAATAAGGTAGAGATTCTTTTAAAGACCCAGAGAATGTTTTTTTAGAAGTATTTTTGGATACTTTTTTGGATTGCCCATACATGGTTCACCAAAGCAACCAATCTACTTGGCTTACTTAGTGCTGCTCATCACAGTGTCAATTTGGAGTTCCTCTTGTCTCAAGATGGTCAGACCCATCACACTTGGTTGAAAATACTTGCTGAATTTGGACTTTGAGTCAATCAAAATGTTTAAGTCTCAAGTATCTTTCTATTTTACATTTTGGAAAATGAAAATTGAAACTCAAATCCGAACCATTTCGGGTTATCTTTTGAGGAATATTTGCTTAATCTGTCCAAATAAGTTGTAAGCATTTTGGTGGTGGAGGGGTTTTATACATTGTACACCTTTGGATCCCTTAATAGCAGTGAATACTTTGGTTGAGAACATCTGTATTAAAGTAGATGCAAACAGACTTAACCTCTGACCTTGTTTCTTACTAGCCGTGGGACTATGGGCAAGTTACTCAACCTCTCTAAGCCTCTAAGCCTGTAAAATGGGAATACTCATAATATTGGGCTATAGGTAGGATTAAGTGAGATATTAAACTTAGAACAGTGCTTGGCATATGGTCAGTAGGAGATATTATTGGTAAAAATAGTAGGTATTGTTATCACTACTATTTTTTTTCCCACTAATACTATACAATACTATCTGTTGCTGGTTCTCCATAAATGTGTAGCTATGTCATAATGATACCTAGGCAAATACAGGATTTGGGGCATAAAGTGAGAAAAGGACGAGATCACGGCCATAATTATACTAAATTATTATGTCTCCATACTCTGGAAACACGGGATTTTACAGAAGTATAATATTATATAAATATAATCCAGATATGGTTGACCTATTCAGTTCTTGCCCTGTGTCCATTTTGAAGGAGGTCTCAGTCCATTAACTCATCCCTCCCAAACCCGTTTGAATTTCACAGTGCTTTGGAGGCAATATGGAATTTTACTGAAAATGTCATATGGGGGGGTGTGTTGAAAAGGTATATTGACAGCACCAAGCAACACGGGAAATAATGCCCATCAGACATCTCTGTTCTTCCCAGAAAGATAGCTCATCTCCTCATCTCTCAGTATGGAATTCTCTTTCTCTCAAATCCACTCTCTTGCCATAAGAAATTCAGCTCTTTTTTCAAGTTCATATGCCCCAATCACTCACAAAGCCTGCAACTGACTGATCCAACCCCCTTTAGAAAATATTTATAGATCACCTGTTGTCTTTCCAAATAAGTTCCCTGTGGATGGGTGCCTCATCCTGATGAGTGCAGCAAAGTATTCCTTAGACAAAGACTAGCTCTTCTTGGGAGGATATTCTGATATTAAGAAAGTTGAAATTTCTTCCATGTCATTACTTATAGAGAATACTGTCTGAAAATATTTAAATTTATGTAATATGTATTGAGCATTTATTCTGTACAAACCACTGGATAAAGTGAGAGGACAGAAAGGAAACTAACAATGTCTGTCTTCTTATCTGAGGAGAGACAGACATATAACTAAAAAATACCAAAAAGGGGGCAGATTTCAACAAATAGAGTTTTAGCCTGGGATATGGACACAGCAGAAGGAAATTAATCTTAACTGGGATGATTCTAGGAAATAATAGTTTTGATTGTTTGAAGGTTTCTCTATCCTAAAGGAGTGAGTTGAATTTTGATTTGTGAATGTTGGGGTCAAAATGTATTAGAGAGAATTATTTAAGAAAAGGCAGGGGGCTTCCCTGGTGGCGCAGTGGTTGAGAGTCCGCCTGCCGATGCAGGGGACACGGGTTCGTGCCCCGGTCCGGGAGGATCCCACATGCCGCGGAGCGGCTGGGCCCGTGAGCCATGGCCGCTGAGCCTGCGCGTCTGGAGCCTGTGCTCCGCAACAGAAGAGGCCACAATGGTAAGAGGCCCGCGTACTGCAAAAAAAAAAAAGAAAAAAAAGAAAAGGCGGGGAGAATTATTTAAGGGAAGTCATGTAGATGAACTGCAGAGACTTTAGGGAATGGAGAAATGGGAGACAGAAAGAAAGTCTGTAGAAGGCTTGGGATAAAATCATGCAAACTTAAAGGAACTGAGTCATACAAAGAAACTATGCAAAGTTTTTGAATTACTTTATGACAAGCAGGTTAGAGAAAAATCTGCAGCCAAAAATTCAGGTTAATAATATAATAAAAGCTTTTTTTCTGAATTGTTATGTTATTGATCTATGCCTATGATTTTATTTAATCCTCACACACTGTATTATTTCCATTTTACCAAGGGGAAAACTGAGACATAGAAAGGCAGTTTGTTCAAGAACACACAGTAAATGCCCAAGATGTGGTTTGTTCAAATTTAGGAATTTCTGATTTAAAATTTTTGGTTTTTATTTTTTCCCTTATCAGAAAGGAATTACAATTAATCTCAGAAGTAATGTGATTCTTCACTTGCACAACTGGAAGTGAAAACTGATTTTAAGAATAGTGTAAAGGGAGATTCTATGGATTTGTAAGATAGATTAGATGAAAAGGGTAAGAGAAAGCAAGAGGCTCGTGGGCAGGAAGAGAGAAAAAGAAGGGCACTATTGCCACATGTGCCCCAAGTCAGGAGGAATGCCTTGGCCAGAAACCTAAACCTGGAATTCATTCTTAGAAGATGATCGAAATGGTATGAAGGGATAATGTGTTGGAGAGGGTGAGGATGCACGGAAGAGGGACTTAAGAGAAGGAAAATGAGGCAGCATCTCCTAGAGCCAGAAGGGAAGTCAGATAGGACAGGGCAAGAGAAGAAAGCACATCAAGAAAGAAATGATGGGTTATTAATAAGCATGGAAAATATACAAAATGCTGCAAAGTGACCAAGTGCTTATGAACTGGGCAACGGGGGGAAAATCAAGTCAGTTCTTGAAGCTGAAATTTCTCCGAGTAGCTGTTAGAGAACTTGTTAAAGAAAAGGTTGCTGTGAGGATGAATGTGCTAATACACACATGCAAAATGCTTAGCACAGTGCCAGGCACATAGTTTGTGATCAGTAAAGTCAGCTACCAGTATCATCATCATCATCACCATGAATAAGAGTTAAAAGAGGCACCTGAATTTGATGACTCGTAGGTTTTTGGTGACATTTTGAGTAAGTACTTTCCATACTTTGTGGGGCAGAAACAGATTACAAGAGGATGAGAGGAGTAGAATAAGTAGAGAAAGAAACCCTAAGCTATGTAAAAAAAAACTTGGCAGTATATGTGAGGGTAGAGGGCAGTGACTCAATGGGGGTTATAACTGAGGATGTGTTTTTCTAGGATTTTAGTATGTTTTTACTCTGAGAGGAAGGAGGCAATAGAGAGGAGATGAGAATAACTGAGAAGAATAAGCTTTCAAATAGATATGCAGGAAGTGGTCCATTTGAAGGGAGGTCAACTTTAGCAACCTCATAAAACTATTTGACAGTACATGTTTTACATGCACAGGTGGGATGAGTTACAGAGTATTATGATGGGTGTAGCCTTATTCAGTGATTCATTTGTACAGCTTAATTTCCGATGTGGAAATTATATGGGAGTAAATTTCATAACTAAAGCATTGACTGAGTTTTTAAAAATTCTTTAAATATCAGTGATGCTAAGGAGAGGTCTCAAAGGATTCAAGATAGACTCCTGATGGATCTTGCAAGAACATCACTGATTTGACTGTTGAGAGAGAAAGAAAAAGAGAGAGACATTGAAAGAGAGAGAAATATCTAATTTCTCCCCTTGTGCCAAAGGACATGAGAGTGAGTAAATCTTCACAGGGTATGAGATTGCAATAAAGACGTGTGCAAATTTAGATGGAAATTAGGCATGTTCCCAGGGCTCCTGGAAAATTGCCAGCATAACACTCAAGACATTGCCTTTATAGACTATGTATATATTTATTTCTTTGTAAATCCAGTCTATAGTGTTTTCTGTTTATGATTGTTCCCAAGGACATTCTTTCTCCAAGCATTTCTCTAAGCAGATATTCACTCAAAGCCAGTTTTCAAACCATATCAAATGTAATCAGTATTTTCTGTGAATTTCTCTCTCACTGATATTACTGTTTTGTTTCTTATAATTTCTGTTGTGCAATAATCATAGTAAAGAGCTATCAAAGATGCATAGGCATGTGTATGGGGGTAATTTCAAATATGGGAAATTAACAATATTAATTGTTATTTCGCCTGTCCATCAAACACACTTTAAATGTACTCTTGAAATATTTTCTGTTTTACATTGCAGTTTAATTCCTCAATGTTCTTTGCATTCTAAATATTTAGAGCTTGAATTGTTTCTGGAGAGCACAATATGATAGTATAAGTTGAAATGTAGGCTATTAATTGTTGAAAAGATTAATGCTATTATTTTCAAAATATATCAATCTATTTTTCTTATGTTTTCATTTTACAAATTTCAAAATCATGCTAAAGTAAAGAATCTTATACAATTCTGAGTTAAAGAAGGTTGCTATGAATTATAGTTTCCCTGAAAGACACAAATATGCTTAAATCAGTGACTTACATGATTTTTTTTTTTTTTTGGTGATTTTCTATCTTTACACATAATTCTAAGTTTCTTTAAAGTAATGCAAGTTCTGAATATAAAGATTTATTATCCAGAAAAAAATAATTCGTTTTGAGACTCCGTAATTATAAAACTGGAGAATATTTAGTTTTGGACGTATTTAAACTCTCATGACTTTACTAAATACATGAAGTAAAATATTGGGCCCACTTAATCTATGTTTTTTATCTTCTTTGTAATTCTACAATATTCCTCAGAATGGAATCACTGGATAGAACAGTTATTTATTAATTTATATTTTATGTTTATTAAATATTTATACTAGTCCATTAATATTGTAATAGCTTTTCATAAAACAAAATGGGTATCCTCCACATGCATTTATATTCCTGTTTTCTGAATTTATAGCATATTTTAGAGAATAAGGAAAGCATGTTGGTTAGAGATCTGGAAAAGGCCATTTTTTAACCAGAGAATCAACTCTGGGCTGGAAGTCAGACCACTGGTTCTTCTGGCTCCCATAACCAGCCAAGGACCTCAGGCAAGGGTGGGAACCCATTTCTAAGTGGGCAGAGGAACATCTGTCTTGCATCCTCTTATCTCAGAGGTTTGTTTTCAGAATGCAGCAGGAGTTTGTAAAAGTATTTGGAGTAATATTAAGAACATGCATTTTTTTAACCCAAATAAATAACACTTTATTATATCTTTCTAATTGCTCTGTTGAAATAATGTTGTTACTCTAAATTTCCTAGAATGTTTTAAAATAAAGATTAAGTACTCATATTATACCAGTTCTAGTTTCTGAGATATTGGAGCTATTTTGTACCCTCAAGATTTTGGTTTAAGACTTAGATAAATTGAAATGGTAATAAACTGGGCTTATATTTCATTTATTGGTGCTATTAGCTTAGCACAAGCAATTAGTTATCCATTTTATCCAGTTGTAATGCAGAAATTTAATGAGGAGTTTAAAAATAGAGTTTTTAAATGGGTGCGTTAGAATCCATTCTCAGTTCCCGTTTTAGCACAAGGTGGTACACTGAGATGACTTCTGGTGGTAAAGTTACCTTGTTAAGTGATTTGGAAGGTGAGCTAGCAATAAATTTGGGTCAGGTAAAAGTCTAAAACTGAGAAAAATAAGGATCACTGAAAACAGCAGCAACAACAACAAACTAAAAGACTAGATATCAGCAAAGTACTTAGATTAGCATTTTGGCAGTTGGATAGGTGCCTTTCTGCTAGACTGGCCTTCTTTCTTTCATTCCTCATATCTCATCTTTCATTCCTCAGATCTCATCTCAGATCTCATTCCTCTCATCTCATCTGATGCTGAACATCCAAATCAACATCATTCTTCCTGAGAGAGGCTTTCCATGTCTAGGTCTCTTCCTCTCCAGTTTTTATTGCTTTTAGTGATAGATAGGTGTATATAGTTTAAAGCATCAAGTAGTTCAAGTTCGTTAAGGGTGCTCTTCACTTTCCCACTTTCTTTTCCTAGAAATAATCAATTTCAACTCTATTATCTCTGTATTCTAAACTATATCTAGTTATTTATTTCTCAAATGTTCAGATCTATGTACTTGTTTCCCAATTACCCCTGAAAAATGAGATTTAGCTCTCTTTCTTCCCCATCATTCTTCTCCACCCACATGAAAAACGTGGTTCTTCTTATCCTCCTATTCTCAAATTTTATAATATTTTAAGTCAGATCACTATATAGTGTTTATATTATTATGGTTATGTAAATGCTACCCACATCTGACCCATATATACATAATATTTACATATATATGATAATTCTTCCTCCCCTTTTTTTTCCTTCTGCTTAGTTTTTCTACTAATAAATTCTTACCACTATTTCTATTCCAAACTCATCTCCAGTTGATGAAGTCTCTTCCTAGTATGTTGAGAGTATCAGGAATGTTCTTTTTTTTTTTTTTAATGTCTTTTTTTTTAAACATCTTTTTTGGAGTATAATTGCATTACAATGTTGTGTTAGTTTCTGCTGTATAACAAAGTGAATCAGCTATATGTATCCATATATCCCCATATCCCCTCCCTCTTGTGTCTCCCTCCCCCCGTCCCTATCCCACCCCTCTAGGTGGTGACAAAGCACGGAGCTGATCTCCCTGTGCTCAAAGCACGGAGCTGATCTCCCTGTGCTATGTGGCTGCTTCCCACTAGCTATCTATTTTACATTTGGTAGTGTATATATGTCAATGTTACTCTCTCACTTCGTTCCAGTTTACCCTTCCCCCTCCCTGTGTCCTCAAGTCTATTCTCTACGTCTGTGTCTTTATTCCTGTCCTGCCCCTAGGTTCTTCAGAACGTTTTTTTTTTTTTATTCCATATATATTTGTTAGCATACGGTATTCCTTTTTCTCTTTCTGACTTATTCACTCTGTATGACAGAATCTAGGTCCATCCACCTCACTACAGATAGTTCAATTTTGTTCCTTTTTATGGTTGAGTAATATTCCATTGTGTATATGTGCCATATCTTCTTTATCCATTCATTTGTTGATGGACACTTAGGTTGCTTCCATGTCCTGGCTATTGTAAATAGTGCTGCAATGAACATTATGGTACGTGACTCTTTTTGAATTATAGTTTTCTCAGAGTGTATGTGCAGTAGTGGGATTTCTGGGTCATATGGTAGTTCTATATTTAGTTTTTCAAGGAACCTCCATACTGTTCTCCATAGTGGATGTATCGATTTACATTCCCACCAACAGTACAGGAGGGTTCCCTTTTCTCCACACCCTCTCCAGCATTTTTTGTCCGTAGATTTTTTGATGATGGCCATTCTGACTGGCGTTGAGATGATACCTCATTGTAGTTTTGATTTGCATTTCTCTAATGATTAGTGATGTTGAGCATTCTTCCATGTGTTTGTTGGCAACCTGTATATCTTCTTTGGAGAAATGTCTGTTTAGGTCTTCTGCCCATTTTTGGATTGGGTTGTTTGATTTTTGATACTGAGCTTCATGAACTGCTTGTATATTTTGGAGATTAATCCTTTGTCCGTTGCTTCGTTTGCAAATATTTTCTCCCATTCTGAGGGTTGTCTTTTCATCTTGTTTATGATTTCCTTTGCTGTGCAAAAGCTTTTAAGTTTCATTAGGTCCCATTTGTTTATTTTTGTTTTTATTTCCATTTCTCTAGGAGGTGGATCAAAAAGGATCCTGCTGTGATTTATGTCATAGAGTGTTCTGCCTGTGTTTTCCTCTAAGAATTTATAGTGGCTGGCCTTACATTTAGGTCTTTATTCCATTTTGAGTTTATTTTTATATATGCTGTTAGGGAGTGTTCTAATTTCATTCTTTTACATGTAGCTGTCCAGTTTTCCCAGCATCACTTATTGAAGAGGCTGTCTTTTCTCCATTGTATATTCTTGCCTCTTTATCAAAGATAAGGTGACTATATGTGTGTGGTTTTATCTCTGGGCTTTCTATCCTATTCCATTAATTTATATTTCTGTTTTTGTGCCAGTACCATACTGTCTTGATTACTGTAGCTTTGTAGTATAGTCTGGGAGACTGATTCCTCCAGTTCCCTTTTTCTTTCTCAAGATTGCTTTGACTATTCGGAGTCTTTTGTGTTTCCATACAAATTATGAAATTTTTTGTTTTAGTTCTGTGAAAAATGCCATTGGTAGTTTGATAGGGATTGCATTGAATCTGTAGATTGCTTTGGTAGTATAGTAATTTTCAGTGTTGATTTTTCCAATCCAAGAATATGGTATATCTCTCCATCTGTTTGTATCGTCTTTAATTTCTTTCATCAGTGTCTTATAGTTTTCTGCATACAGGTCTTTTGTGTCCTTAGATAGATTTATTCCTAGGTATTTTATTCTATTTGTTGCAATGGTAAATGGGAGTGCTTCCCAATTTCTCTTTCAGATTTTTCATCATCAGTGTATAGGAATGCAAGAGATTTCTGTGCATTAATTTTGTATCCTGCTACTTTACCAAATTCATTCATTAGCTCTAGTAGTTTTCTGGTAGCATCTTTAGGATTCTTTATGTATAGTATCTTGTCATATGCAAATAGTGACAGCTTTACTTCTTCTTTTCCAATTTGGATTCCTTTTATTTCCTTTTCTTCTCTGATTGCTGTGGCTAAAATTTCCAAAACTCTGTTGAATAATAGTGGTGAGAGTGGGCAACCTTGTCTTGTTCCCGGTCTTAGTGGAAATGGTTTCAGTTTTTCACCATTGAGAACGATATTAGCTGTGGGTTTGTCGTTTATGGCCTTTATTATGTTGAGGTAGGTTCCCTCTATGCCTACGTTCTGGAGAGTTTTTATCGTAAATGGGTGTTGAATTTTTTTGAAAGCTTTTTCTGCATCTATTGAGATGGTCATATGGTTTTTCTCCTTCAGTTTCTTATATGGTGTATCACATTGATTGATTTGCATATATTGAAGAATTCTTGCATTCCTGGGATAAACCCGGCTTGATAATGATGTATGATCCTTTTAATGTGCTGTTGGATTCTGTTTGCTAGTGTTTTGTTGAGGAATTTTGCAACCATGTTCATCGGTGCTATTGGCCTGTTATTTTCTTTTTTGTGATAACTTTGTTTGGTTTTGGTATCAGGGTGATGGTGGCCTCATAGAATTAGTTTAGGAGGGTTCCTCTCTCTGCTATATTTTGGAAGAGTTTGAGAAGGGTAGGTGTTAGCTGTTCTCTAAATGTTTGATACCATTCGCCTGTGAAGCCATCTGGTCCTGCGCTTTTCTTTGTTGGAAGATTTTTAAGCACAGTTTCAATTTCAGTGCTTGTGATTGGTCTGTTCATATTTTCTATTTCTTCCTGGTTCAGTCTTGGAAGGTTGTGCTTTTCTAAGAATTTGTCCATTTCTTACAGGTTGTCCATTTTATTGGCATATAGTTGCTTGTAGTAAACTCTCATGATCCGTTTTATTTCTGCAGTGTCATTTGTTACTTCTCCTTTTTCATTTCTAATTGTATTGATTTGAGTCTTTTCCCTTTTTTTCTTGATGAGTCTGACTAACGGTTTATCAATGTTTTTTCTCTTCTCAAAGAACCAGCTTTTAGTTTTATTGATCTTTGCTGTTGTTTCCTTCATTTCTTTTTCATTTATTTCTGATGTGATCTTTCGATTTCTTTCCTTCTTCTAACTTTTGGGTTTTTTGGTTCTTCTTTCTCTAATTGCTTTATGTGTCAGGTTAGGTTGTTTATTTGAGATGTTTCTTGTTTCTTGAGGTAGGATTGTATTGCTCGAAACTTCCCTCTTAGAACTACTTTTGCTGCATCCCGTAGGTTTTGCGTCGTCGTGTTCACATTGTCATTTGTTTCTAGTTATTTTTTGATTTCCTTTTTGATTTCTTCTGTGATCTCTTGGTTATTTAGTAGTGTATTGTTTAACCTCCATGTGTTTGTATTGTTTTACAGTTTTCCTCTAATTGATAGTCTCATAGCGTTGTGTTCTGAAAAGATGCTTGATACGATTTCAGTTTTCTTAAATTTACAAAGGCTTGATTTGTGACCCAAGTTATGATCTCTCCTGGAGTATGTTCCATGAGCACTTGAGAAAAAAGTATATTCTGTTGTTTTTGGATGGAATGTCCTATAAATATCATTAAGTCCATCTTGTTTAATGTGTCATTCAAAGTTTGTGTTTCCTTATTTATTTTTATTTGGGATGATCTGTCCATTGGTGAAAGTGTGGTGTTAAAGTCCTCTACTATGATCGTGTTGCTGTCGATTTCCCCTTTTATGGCTGTTAGCATTTGCCTTATGTATTGAGGTGCTCCTAAGTTGGGTGCATAAATATTTACAATTGTTATATCTTCTTCTTGGATTGATCCCTTGATCATAATGCAGTGTCTTTGTTTGTGTCTTGTAATAGTCTTTATTTTAAAGTCTATTTTGTCTGATACAAGAATTTCTACTCCAGCTTTTTTTAAATTTCCATTTGCATGGAATATCTTTTTCCATCCCCTAACTTTCAGTCTGTATGTGTCCCTTGGTCTCAAGTGCGTCTCTTGTAGACAGCATATATATGGGTCTTGTTTTTGTATCAATTGAGCCAGTCTATGTCTTTTGGTTGGAGCATTTAATCCATGTACATTTAAGGTAATTATCGATATGTATGTTCCTCTTACCATGTTCTTAATTGTTCTGAGTTTGTTATTGTAGGTCTTTTCCTTCTTTTGTGTTTCCTGCCTAGAGAAGTTCCTTTAGCATTTGTTGTAAAGCTGGTTTGGTGATGCTGAATTCTCTTAGCTTTTGCTTGTCTGTAAAGGTTTTCATTTCTCTGTCGGATCTGAATGAGATCCTTGCTGGGTAGAGTAATCTTGGTTGTAGGTTTTTCTCCTTCATCACTTTAAATATGTCCTGCCACTCCCTTCTGGCTTGCCGAGTTTCTGCTGGAAGGTCAGCTGTTAACCTTATGAGGATTCCCTCATATGTTATTTGTTGCTTTTCACTTGCTGCTCTTAGTATTTTTTCTTTATATTTAATTTTTGACAGTTTGATTAATATGTGTCTTGGCGTATTTCTCCTTGGATTTATCCTGTATGGGAATCTCTGTGCTTCCTGGTCTTGATTGACTATTTCCTTTCCCTTGTTAGAGAAGTTTTCAACTATAATCTCTTCAAATATTTTCTCAGTCCCTTTCTTTTTCTCTTCTTATTCTGGGACCCCTATAATTTGGATGTTCTTGCATTTAATGTTGTCCCAGAGGTCTCTGAGCCTGTCCTCAATTCTTTTCATTCTTTTTTCTTTATTCTGCTCTGCGACTGTTATTTCCACTATTTTATTTTCCAGGTCACTTATCCATTCTTCTCTCTCAGTTAATCTGCTATTGATTCCTTCTAGAGTATTTTTAATTTCATTTATTGTGTTGTTCCTTATTGTTTCTTTGCACTCTAGTTCTTTTAGGTCTTTGTTAAACGTTTTTTGTATTTTCTCCATTCTATTTCTAAGATTCTGAATCATCTTTTCTATCATTACTCTAAATTCTTTTTCAGGTAGACTGCCTATTTCCTGTCCATTTGTTTGGTCTTGTGTGTTTTTAACCTTGCTCCTTCATCTGTTGCATATTTCTCTCTCTTCTCATTTTGTTTAATTCACTGTTTTTGGGGTCTCCTTTTTTCAGGTTGTAGGTTCATAGTTCCCATTGTTTTTGGTGTGTGCCCCCAGTGGCTAAGGTTGGTTCATTGAGTTGTGTAGGCTTCCTGGTGGAGGGGCCTGGTGCCTGTGTTCTGGTGGATGAGGCTGGATCTTGCCTTTCTGGTGGGCAGGGCTGCATCTGTTGTTGTGTTTTGGGATGTCGCTGAACTTAGTATGATTTTAGGCAGCCTCTCTGCTAATAGGTCGTGTTGTGGTCCTGTCTTGCTATTTGATTGGCATGGGGCATCCACCACTGGAGCTTACAGGCCTTTGGGTCTTTGCATTGAGATGGGGATCTCTGGGAGAGCTCTCGCCAATTGATATTATGAGGGGCTGGGAGGTCTCTGGTGGTCCAATGTCCTGAACTTGGCTCTCCCACCTCTGAGGCTCAGTCCTGACACCAGGCCAGAGCACCGAGACCTGTCAGCCACATGGCCACAAATAGGGGTAAAGCACCTCCCTCATAGGGCTGCTGGGCAGATGAAGTGAAATCTTTGTCATCTTCCCACATCAGGTCTGGTAGCTGGTGGCTAAGCAATCCAATCCACCTGTTCCTAGGATGTGCTTGCCAATTCCCGGTCATATGACGATGATGCAGTCATAGTATTACCCTGTAAATCTCATGAGGCCGACCTCAGATGATTGTTCCCATTCCAGTTGAGCTGAGACTGCTAAGTTTTCATTGCAAACTTTATGCTGTTGTACCTCCTATCCCAGCTCCCCAGCCATACATGTACAGAGGAACCATCCTGCTCTCTACAGCCGGGCTACTCACACTCCAGGAATGCTCTTAGTGTCATCTCTCTCTCTTAGTGGCTTCTGACCTCTTCCAGTTTAGGCAGGTTACCTCTGTGCTTGGTGCATAGGAGATACCCTTTGCCCATATCATTGTTTTGCCCATCTCAGATGTGTTTTCAGTTCCTTTTTCTCAGCCAATATAGTCCTGCATTTTGGTTAAGGACATCCTCTAAGAGCTTTCTAAGAAGAAATACATGAAGGAAAATGGTGTTTGAGAGTATTCATGAAAATGTCTTTATTTATGTGAGCAGTATTTTTGAATAAAATTCTAGGTTGGATAAATCACTTTATTTTTGAATTTTGATAGTTTCTTCCTGCTTTCTTTTATTTTTCAGTGTTGCTGTTGATCCAAAGTTATTTAAATTTCTTCTTTGTTTTTTCTTCCTAGAAGCTTATAAGAGTTTCCCTTTGCTCTCCATATTCTGATATTTCACAGTGGTTTACTTGCTGTGTATTTAATGACATCTTTTATCATGAGCATTTGGCATTCTTTCAATCTGGAAGCTCATGTCTTCCATTGATGAATATTTTCTTGAATTATTTTTGGATGTTTTCTTCCCCTTTGTTCTCTCTCTCTGTCTGTCTGTCTGTCTCTCTTTTAAACTCCAATTATTTGGTCAAGTCCATTGTGGACCACCTGAACTGACTCTCTGGGTTTCTTATTTTTCTCCCTTATTTTCTGTCCTTTTCTTTATTTTCTGAGAGGTTTCCTTAACCTTGTCTTTGATACTTCTTTGAGTTTTAATTTTGGCTTTCATATTTTTAATTTTTAAGAGTACTTTTTCTTTGAATGTTCCTTTATAATAGCTACTTATTCTTGTTTCATAAATGCAATACCTCCTTTTACCTCTTTGAGAATATTAATTCAACGTGTTTGGGGAGGATTCTTTTTTCCTCTTGCATAAAATATGTTTTCTCAAATGGTGCTGTCTCCCTTCTTTTTGGTTACTTCAGTCTTTCTTTCTCTTGTTTGCACATTTCTTTAGATGCCAAGATATTCTTTTTTCTTTTTTTAAACAGTTACATTTTTAAAAATTAAGTAATTAATTAATTTATTTTTGGCTGTGTTGGGTCTTCTTTTCTGTGTGAGGGCTTTCTCTAGTTGTGGCTAGCGGGGGCCATTCTTCATCGTGGTGCACGGGCCTCTCACTATCGTGGCTTCTCTTGTTGTGGAGCACAGGCTCCAGGCGTGCAGGCTCAGTAGTTATGGCTCATGAGCTTAGTTGCTCCGCGGCATGTGGGGTCTTCCCAGACCAGGGCTCGAACCCATGTCCCCTGCATTAGCAGGCAGATTCTCAACCACTGCGCCACCAGGGAAGCCCATAGATGCCGAGATATTCTTAATTATCTAAGAATACTTAAGAAAGGGACAGTAAAAATTTTCTAGGAGGCTTTGAGTATGTGAATGGGTTGGTTGACTGTGGTTCCCTCTGTCAGGTTATCTGGCTGGGGCATTTCATTGGGGAGCATTTGTTGTCAGCATCTTTGGGTCTTCTTCTCTTGGGTTGGTATATTTCCCAGAAAGATAACTCCTAGTCTCGTGTCTAGAGAATAGAGGAGTGACTGCCAGCATTTGGGGAAGCAGAGGGCCAGCCCTTAATGACACTATAATTCTCCCAGTCATCCAGTCTTAAAACCTTAAAACTCTTCTAAACTATTATTCTTCCTTTATTCATAAATACAAATTAATAGCTGTATCCTATCTTCCCACTGTATTGCAGGGTATATGTTAGCAGGACCCAAAAGTTAGAGCAACATGGTAGAGTGGTTAAGAGCATGTAATGCAGAGCGGGGCTTGAATCTTTGTTCTGTCATTTGTTAGCTGTGTGACATCTCTAATAACTTTATTATTTCTAAGTCTCAGTTTTCAGCATCTTTCGGGATTTCTTGCAACCTAAAAATTAAAATGACAGTTTTTTTTTTTCTGAACAAGGAAACTTTCTTTGTATATTTTACAGTTTTAAGGCTTTAGATTCCTATTTTTTAAAAATTAGGCAATATTGGGAATTCCCTGGTAGCCCAGTGGTTAGGACTTGGCCCTTTCAATGCCAAGGGCACAGGGTCAGTCTCTGGTTAGGGAACTAAGATCCTGCAAGCTGCAAGGCTAAAAAAAAAAAAAAAAAAAAAAAAATTAGACTATTTAAAAATTCATCTTCCATTTTGATGTACCACAAATCACTTTTCCCTTAATACTTGTGTTAACCATATACAATTTTTAATTTAGAACTGATAGTTTTTCTCACTCCATGAATGACTCAGCCTTTGCTTCTAAATATCCTAGCCGTTTATGGATATATCTTTGAGTTTTCAAGGTCTTTATGAACTACTTATCTGTGCTTTCACTTCGGAAGTATTTTTCTTTGGGTTACATTTATCTCCTAGAACTTCTTTTACTAGTGACCTGCATAATGGAGTTTTTTACATGGTCAATAGTTATTCATTTTACTCTTCCTTAACAGCTCTGAAAACCTTTCTGATGAATGAAATTATAGGAAGTGGTGTCTAGTACGCATATAAACTTTAGCTGTTCCATTCATCAGCAGTGTGAAGTAACAGTAATTAGAGCGAAAATGCAGTCTATGGGAAAGTGTTAGGTGTGGCCCATCATCAATGGAGGCAGTGTAGTGCAGTGTCAAGTGTAAGGGAAGCTGTGCAGAGTGTTTTGTCTTTGAGAAGGATTCAGGAATTGGTTACCATACTCTGCTTCTTTTGTAAATAGGCCATAATGAAAGAAGGTAGCGTGATGTAAAAGCATTTAAGATTGTTCAAGAATGAATTGAGGCTGAGGGATTGCTTCCACAATAGCACCAGTAAAAAGGCCCTTTTCATTTGAATCAATGGGAGCTTGAAATATGTGAAGACAGAACTCTTGTTTTTTACTGGCAAGTAGGATACTAAAATATTGTTTGTTTCTTGGTGCAGCATTGTGAGAATTGTTGGTTTAAAAAACCTCTCTCCAAAGATAGATAAGATGATCTGAATTTGACTGTGGTCAGGGAAAGTTTTCTGAGGTTAGATTGCTATTTAGAGATAGTCTTTCACCTTTATTTATTTAGTTTTAAAACTCCCACATGCTTTGTAAATAAACTTTTTTGAAATTATACCTTAAGTGCCTCAAAATTCATTCGCTAATTGATACTATCTATGGAAACACAAGACTTTAGCTCTTATTTTATTTGTGATTAGAATGTGAAGATCTGTGCTTTGCAGTGCAGATAATCTTGGTTTCTCTTACCTGTGATTTAAATGCACTTTACTTTTCTGGAGACAAAGCAACAATTACATATTTGAAAGACCTTCCTTTTGTGTTATCTTTCTTGTTTACCTAACAGAATAGTACATTTTCCAACTCTAATAATTTTCCTGTATATTAAGTGTGGTTTACTCTAAAAATCATAGAGACATAAAATGACAAAGGCTATCAGCTCATAAGCCAAACACATTGGAGTGATTTAGCATAAATGAATGTACGAAATTGTGGATAACAATTGTCTGGTAAAAGGGTAGTGTGCTCAGATCTATGCCTATGTGCCACAGGTCTCTAACCCATATTACTTGGAGGTGATTCTCCCACTCAGTATGTACTAGCTCTGATGGCATGTCTATGTCTGTGCATGTGTGATTTATAGTTTGAACTCTCCTGCTTAAGATGGTTACTCACAAGGAAGAGCTACCTTAAAGACAGTGTGATAGAAACAGCAACTTTTTCGTTTGTTTCTTTTTAGCTTCTAAGGATCTTGTAAGAGTGAAACATTCTTGATTTATTTTTGTCCTTTCATCTATTTCTATATGTATATATGCACGTTCACACAAATATATGTATAGATAGATACATAGATGCATAGATGTCTATCTATCCATGCATTTAGGTATCTATCTATGTATCTACGTATGTATCCGTCTTATTGACATATATATGTATATATATATTTAATAGCTATTTCTCTATCATGCAGATTTTTTATTTTTTATTTTTTTGGCTGATAAACAACCTGGTATTTACTTCTTAATATATTTCTTTTTTTCTCCATATGTTTTTCCCTTCTGATAAAATTATATATATAAGGTATATATATAATTATATAATTGATCAATCAATAGATTTTATTTTATAACAATGAAATCACATTATGTTTATTTCTTTGCATAACATTTTACCAAAATCCCTCCAAGACAACTGGTACAGCTCTAACTAGTTATTTTAAAAAGTTACA
Source organism: Monodon monoceros (assembly GCF_005190385.1). Classification (NCBI taxonomy): domain Eukaryota; kingdom Metazoa; phylum Chordata; class Mammalia; order Artiodactyla; family Monodontidae; genus Monodon; species Monodon monoceros. Next base: position 84,977,765 of record NW_021703772.1, on the reverse strand, counting down.
TATTACTCCATGGTAAAGAAGAACCACAATTTATTAATAGGAGCCATTGCTCCTATTAATAGTCATTCATCCCACTCCCAACCAACCTCAGTTTCAGCTATTACAAATAATGCCTTGTCACACATACTTCTAAATACTCTTGATTTTATTTCTACAGGATAGATTATAAGCAGTGGAATTCCTGGTTGAAGTATATATGTATATTTTAATTTTAATCATAGAAATTAAAATTTCTAGAAGAATTACACTTACTTTTTTAAGAGTTTGCCATTCTGATGGATGCAAAGTGATATCTCATTACTAAATAATATGCATTTCCATAATTGGCAGTTTGAAAAATAAAATGTATATATATATATTTCCATTTGGATTCATTCTTCTGTAAATTGCCTACTAAACCTTTACATGTGTTTTCATAATAGGGGTGGAAGTATCCTCTAAGATGTCTTCAATAATCCCTGCCTCATGACATACATGCCCTTGTATAAACTTTTCACTTTGTGCACTGGATTTAGTTATCAGCTTCTAACTGGTAGAATACAGAAGAAACAATGGGACATCACTTCTGAGATAAGGTGAAAAAAAGGCTGCATTCTTTCTTGTTGAGTACTCTCTCTTGCTCACTTTGAGTTGTTTACCCTATGGGAAGTCATTTGCAAAGTCATGAGGCTGCCCAATGGAGAGGCCCATGTGACCAGGGAAGGAAGCCTGCTGAAAACCATGAAGTAAACTTGAAAGCAGCTCTCTTCTTCCTAATTGAGACTTCATGAGTTCATAGTGGCCAACAGCTTAACTGCAACTTTATGAGAGATTTAGAATGAAAGAACCTAGCTAAGGCACTCCTCGCTCCCTGACCCACAGAAACTGTGAGGAAATGAATATTTGTTATTTTAAGTTCCTAAATTTGGGAGACAATTTGTTTTGCAGCAATAGATAACTACTACACATAAGGTTCTTATACTTTTCTCATCAGTTTATAGCTGCTACATTCTGGTTATTTACCTACAACTTTTCATAATCTTTGCAAATATCTTTTTCCAGGTCTAACATGTGCATGTTGGCTTTATTTATGCTACCTTTTGCTGTATTACTTAAGATAAGTTTGCATTGTCAAATATTTTCTCTTTCCCCCCTTTTAATCTTTTGGCCTAATACTAGGTAAAATGCATGACATTCTGTATTTTTTCCTATGATTTTTATTGTTTTATATTTTACTCAAATCTTTAATTCATATGGAATTTATTTTATAAAGCATTACTGGTATGTTATATCTCCCGGGGAAGTCCTCTAAGTTTGTTAGCTCTTTCTTTATGATTTTTAGGTTTTTGTATTTTTGTTCTGTATTTTGGGGTATTTCCTCTACTTAATTTTTCAGGAAAATTAGTCAGGTCTCATCAGTAACATATTCATCTTCAATGTATATATTGTACTTCAAAATTTGCTAACCACGTTTTCTATTTGGGTTGTTTTTTCTTAATTTTGTAATTGAATCATTTCATGTACACTTAAAGTTTGTTTTGTGGCAGGTAAATTCATCAATCTCCATCTGCAGTTCTGTTTTACCAGGGACTGCCTAGTCTAAGTGTTCTACTTTTTTCTCTCTAGCTGCTGGTCCCTGAGGACCAGCTTATTGTTCTCCATACCCTGTGGTGCCAGCTTAATTTTTGGTAGCCCTGTGCAGTGGCAATCCTCCACATGATGGAAGGTTTTGTAGTCCACATTTGCAAGCTTGTGGTGTTCTGCTGGTGAATGCTGTTCTTCTTTAGGACAGCAAATCCAAACCTCTTCATTCCTGGTCTTCTCAGAAGTTTTGTAGTCTCAGTGGTAGGGAGAACTCAGTTTAGCATCTCTTGTCTTCTCTTTATTCTGGGCAACCAGCCTTCTATAACCACTTTTTCTCCCTGAGGTACACAGATCTTTTATACCTGCAGAAGTGACATGCCTGTTGGGCCCAGCAGCTGCTCAGTTCTGGAATACTAGTTGATATTTTGATTAGAGTTGGGGAGATTACAACAATAATGCATGTCAGATGTCTTCTTCCCAGCTTTTCTCCTCACTCCAATCCTAACTCACCATGATATGATTTTCATGTAGTCTATATTACTGTTCAAGGTTATAAAATTGACATTGTTCAAGGTAAGCATAAGAACAAATCAGTATTTGTCATTTGTGACCCCTGAACCTGGTAAATTATAAATGTGAAGTGTATATTCCACTGAAAGGGAGAAGGGAATCCAGACATTTGGGAATTAGAACTGAAAAACTTAGGCTTCCTTTTCCAAATTTAAATTATAGTATTTTCTAAAGGAATGTGACGTGGGGGGTTGTGGATTTTATTCTTCTTTTAGTCATCTACAAGAGCTTTTAATGGGTATGCTTAAAGAAAAGAAATAATGAAAAAATATAAGGTAACCTGTTCAAGAAGTTTGAGGAAATTGTGATATACTTTCCATGAATCTATTACAAAATGACAAGGAACAATGAAGCAAACTTCAAACTTTAAGTGAAGGTGAACTTCACTGCAAGTAATTTTTACTTATTCTTTAAATTGATAATTCAATTGAGGTGGAGTATTTCATCAACAACTTAATTATATTCTCTAATTTACAAATATATTTGTTTCAGATTAATTCACTTGTGAGTATTCTACTAATAAATATAAAATAGCTTGCTAAATGAATAATACTAAAAATGTGTGTAGGTTAGTTCTGTGGTTATCAAAGCAATATAAGTGTACAAAGATCACAATTAGTAAGTGTGACAAGTATTGTGGTGTATTTCCCAATTAAAGTAATTTTAAAACAATCACAAAATCATGAATTAAGGAAAACCCAGACTGTCAAAGTCAATCTATTCTTTTCTTTTTTTTTTTGCTGTACGTGGGCCTGTCGCTGTTGTGGCCGCTCCCGTGACGCGCAGGCTCAGTGGCCATGGCTCACGGGCCCAGCCGCTCCGCGGCATGTGGGATCTTCCTAGACCGGGGCACGAACCTGTGTCCCCTGCATCGGCAGGCAGACTCTCAACCACTGCACCACCAGGGAAGCCCAGTCAATCTCCTCTTTTAGGTGGATTACAAATCTAGTAGGTAATCCTCTAGGCTAGAGGATTATGTGCGGCAAGGTGCTGCTTCTGCTCATAGAGCAAATTAAGACTTGAGAAACAAAACAAAACAAAGAAATGATGCTTCTAAAAATGGTCTTCCTCTTGGAAATCTACACAAACAGAAAATATTTTAAAGTGGTTTAAGCTGGCAATTTAGGGACTAACATCAGGGAAATGATAGCTAATGTTGTATTTTCAGTAGAGAAATGTGGGTCTCATACATTCTGCTATATTGTAGCAATGCCCACAGTTGTTTTATCTTCTTGATACACTGGCTTTTTTTATAAATATGTAAAGTGTTTCTTTGTCTCTTGTAACAATCTTTGACTTAAAGTCTACTTTTTCTGATATTAGTATAGATACTCCTGCTCTCTTTTGGTGACGACTTGTATGTAATATGTTTTTCTATCCTTATACTTTCAACATATTTGTGTCTTTGGATTTAAAGTGAGTCTTTTGTAAGTAACAGATAGGTGGATCATGGTTTTTATCTAATTAATTCATTATGCCAATTCCTGTCATTTAATTAGTGAATTAATTTCTTGTACATTTAAGTGAATACTTATAAGGAAGTACATGCTTCTGACATTCTTAATTTATCTTTTACATGCCTTATATGTTTTTGTTCCTCAGTACCTCTATTCTGCCTTCTTCTCTGTTTAGCTGTTTTTCTCTGGTATTCTAATTCTCTCCTCACTTCCTTTTCTGTATTTCCTTTTGTTATTTTCTTAGTGGCTACTCTTGAGAATACAATTAATCTTCTAAATATCTAACAATTTAGTTTGAATTGATGGCAACTTAGCTTCAATAGTATAAAAAAACTCTTCTTCTTTACAGTTCTATCTCTCACTACCATTTTAGGTTGTTATTGTCACAAGTTATATCTTTTTACATCATATACCCACTAACTTAGAGTTATTATTTTATGCATTTATTTTTTACATCATATAAAAAAAGTTGTAAACCAAAAACAAAATAATGCTGGCTTTTTTATTTTCCTATGAAGTTACATTTACTGATGTTATTTCTTTGTATGGCTTTGAGTTGCTGTCTAATGTCTTTTAATTTCAGCCTGAAAAGACCACTTTGACATTTCTTGTAGCTTCTGTTCCCCTCAGCTTCTGTTTATATAGAAATGTCTTAATTCTGCTTCATTTTTCAAGAATAGTTTTGCCAAACATAGGATTCTTAGTTGACATGGTTTTCTTTTTCCTTTTAATCACTTTAATATGTCATTCTTCTGCCTGGTGGCCTCCATGGTTTCTGATGAGAAATTGGCTGTTAAACTTACTGAAGACCAGTTATATAAGACCAGCCATATCTCTGTCTTGATGCTTTCAAGAGTTTTTCGTTGTCTTTCAACAGTTTGATTATAATGTGTCTCTGTGTGGATCTCTTTGTGTTTCTCCTAGTTAGAGTTAGTAGAGTTTCTTGGATGTGTAGATTAATTTCTTTCACCAAATTCAGGGTTCTTTTTAAACGATTATTTCTTTAAATATTCTCTCTGTCCCTTTCTCTCTCCCTGTCTTCTTTTTCTGGGACTACCATATTGTGTATGTTGATGTACTTGATGGTACCCCACTGGTATTTTAGGATCTGATCATTGTCCCTTCATTCTGCTCTCTCTCTGTTCATCAGGCTAGATAAATTCAATTGGCATATCTTCAAGTTTAGTGATTCTTCTCCCTGCTCAAATCTGTGTTGAACCCCTCTAGTGAATATTACATTTCACAATTGCATTTTATAGCCTCAGAATTTCTATTTGAATCCTATTTATGTTCATCTCTTTGTTGATTTTCTCTATTTGTTGAGCCATCATTTTCTCTTTAATTATTTGACCATGTGTTTCTTTAACACTTTGAGCATATTGAAGAAAGTTGATTTAAAGTCTCTCTGTCTAGTATGTTTAATCTCTGGGGTGTCTCAGGTATGGCTTCTGCCAAATTCTTTTCATCCTGTGAATAAGTCATACGTTCGTATTTCTTTGCATATCTCATAATGTTTTCTTGTAAACTGGGCATTTTGCATATTATAAGGTGATAACTCTGGAAATTAGATTTTTTTTTGAAAATTTATTTATTTATTTTGGCTGTGCCAAGTCTTAGTTGCAGCACATGGGATCTTTTAGTTGTGGCATGTGGGTTTCTTAGTTGTGGCATGTGGACTCTTCGTTGTGGCATGTGGACTTCTTTTTTGTGGCATGCAAACTCTTAGTTGTGGTATGTGTGGGCTTCTTAGTTGTGGCATGCGGACTCTTAGTTGCAGCATGCAGACTTCTTATTTGTGGCATGTGAACCCTTAGTTGCGGCATGAATGCAGGATCTAGTTCCCCAACCAGGGATTGAACCTGGGCCCCCTTGGGAGTGTGGAGTTTTACTCGCTGGACCACCAGGGAAGTCCCTGGAAATCAGATTTTAATCCTTCCCCAGAGTTTGCTGTTGTGACTTGTTGCGGACTACAGTTGTCCATTTGTTTAGTGGTGTTTCTAAACTACTCTTGCAAAGACTGTATCCTTTGTTATGTGTGGTCACTGAAGTCTCTGTTCCATTATCTCAGTAGTCAGCAGTGACCTGATTGGAATTTCCTTAAATGCTAAAATGTAGTAGCTTCTTTGTACATTAATCACTTCTCTGATTGTTGTAAGGTTTTCTATTAGCATCCAGAGTTTCAAAACAGTTAATTCTGTAAGTTTTTGCCAGCTTAATGGTTGCTTCCACAGGGGAAAGGATCCATGGAACTTCTTTCTTCACCATTTTTGGTGATGTTACTCCTTGCCAACATTATTTTATTCACTTTGGGGGAAAATGAATTAGGTGCTACAATTTCATTTTCTCATATTCTTTGTTTATTACTATATAAGTTTTTAGAAACTTTTCTCTTTGATTTCCAAGAACATAGGCTCAAGACGAACATGTAGATGTGAAATGAAAGTCCATGTTTTGGGCTCTGTAAAACTATTATTCTTTCCATAGATGTAATATTTAATCTAATTAAAAATAATTTAAAGGAAATTGTCATGTTAAAATTGAGTTTAATAATTTCCTGTCTTATACTAACAAAAACACAATTTGGAATCATCATGGGAATAGCCTTCTGGGTAATTTTTTTTCCTGTTTGTTTTGGGAATTTTATAGTCTTAAAAAGTTTTAGACTAGCTTTATTCAACTCTTCGTTCATCTATCAAATGTATTTGTTTCCAATAATTGATTTCAGTAATATGAATTTTATTTGTTGCTGATGTTCTGGTAGTCTTATGGAATTAAAAACTACTTTCTAGAAACTGTAGTTTTATAATGCTATCTATGTAACTAAAGAAATAGACTAGCACATTTGTCAATATTAAAGAAAGCGTTTTGCAAAATATCTCACAGAAGTTATGAATCTTATGATATGAAAATTCTGTTTCTAAAGAAAAATGTTCAAATACAATCCATGATATATATTGATATCATACTGCTTGACAAAAATTGTATAATATTTATAGAAAGTGAGATAAATCTGTATAAGAATATAATTAAATCTTTGTTTATCTCTACCATAAAAATGCCTTAGGGGGAGCTAATTTAATTTCAAAAAGTTGAACTTTTAAAATTTTTATACACATCAATTTTACTGTATTTAAATATGAAATATGATAACGATGAATAAACTGGCATGAAATATTCTGCTGGTGCTTTTGAATAGTGTATCTTTAATGTGGCAACTCTTAACAGTTAAAGGAACTTTGACAGTTAAATAATCCCTTCACCACTTAAGTAAAACAGGATTTTATTATTAAGTACATTGCCTGGAAATGGTGTGCTTTTTTCATTCACACTATAAACAGTTTTGTTAGATTGGTAATCCTGCTTGTCAGATTTGTTCACTGTTTGATATTAATCAGTAGGTTTATAAAAGGTACAGCACTGGACTGAAATGAACAGAAAATACATTATAAATAATGTTACCATAAATCACGGAGAGTCAGACACCTCTAACTCTGAGGTGTATAGACTATTTTGACATTTCGTGGGTGGTTTGATAGTTTGCTACTAAACCAAAAGTTTAATAGCAAAGCTACTGTCCATTTCATTACACGACTATTAGAATTGGATCTCCCACTATAAATTTATTAAAATTTCATGGGATATCATTTTTTTTGAGTATTTAATGCTTAACTTTTAAAAGTTTGTATTCTTCTAAACTATGCACAATAAAAATGCTGTAATTATATCGTAAATTACATAACTTTAAGTCATAAGCAGTTATATCACATATGTCTTTATCTTCTTTAAATTTCTTTCTATAGTTCAGAAAACTTTCAGACCTCACTTTACCTGAATATGCAACTGTGTAGTCAAAAGTTTTATTCACCAAAATGTAATTTGTTTAACTTTCAAATGTTGGAATTGATTTGGATGTAGTTTTATAATTTTTTAGGAACTCCAGGCCTTAGAATATGTACTATCCAAGGGGTTGTTATGAGGAGTCATTAAATTAACAGCTAGTTAGCGTAAATGATGGAAAATGACTCATGATAATTGTGTATAATCCCTGCGTGAACATTTAGGTATCTTGCTGTTTTGGCAAATAGGTCTTCATTTCCAAATTATGTAGATTACAGAAATGAATATATACATATTGACCAAAAGCTCTTTGGCCTAAAATGTTCTTTGACTTCTCAATGTTCACTGGCTCTTTCCAAGCCTTCCAGCTTTCCCCATGGCTATCTGTTCCTCATGCTCAGAGTTTCAAGGGGCTGGCAAATTTGAAATGTTTTCCATGCTAAGCTAGTGTTTCCAAGTGGCACAAGAATATTGTTTGATTCTGAATTCTTCTCTCCTAGTCACTCTCTCCTTTCCTTCTTTAGCCCCTAAATCTTGATATTTTCCTCCTAGATGAGACTTTGCTCTGCCATGGCATTGGCCAGATTTCACCAAATGCTGGAGGGCAGTGGGGAACCCAGAGTGACAAGAAGAAGAAATTATGTCCATTTTTGACAGGAGTCAAAACAAGTTAGCCCTGAGTCTACAGTAGGAATGAAGTCCTTAATTTATTGTTTAATGTCTGTTATAATCCTTAAATTACTAGCATATACATGTAAATGAGATGTAGGCTTTTAAGGCTTCTACACCACTAACCCTTTCACTATCTAGTGACAGAGAACTGAAGAAGTCTTCTTAACAGACCTAATTTACAGTCTATTTTCTTTGGTTTTTCTTTTTATGAGCATGTGATTGCCGGTAAAATTGCAGCCAAGCAACAGGTATTTCAGAATCTGTTTAGGTATGGCAGCTGCATGAACATGTGAACTCAGAGTCAGAAGTTGGAGGCCTGCATTGCAGTGTGCATTTGGAACATGGCAGTAAAATATATTCTCAGATACATTAGGGAGTTGATCATATGTATGATGAGTTGTGAGCCAGAAAACCTGGCTTCTGGTCAAGGATTCACCATTACCTCTATGTTCTCCATGAGTCTCTAAAACTTGTGGGCCACAATTTCTTTATAATTAAAAAAGGATTGCTCTCTATGGTTTCTCAAGTTCCTTAATACTTTAATAGCTATATGATAATACTGAATATGATATATCTTCACAGTAAATGCCAATAAAAGCAGAAGCTAGACTATGAAATGGGGAGAGGAGGCAGGAAGCAACTATTCTTTAATTGAAAAAAACATATTACATATTATGCATAATGATAGGAGAGGGAATAAAGGAAATAATAGACAAATTACTTTTCTTAGTGAGCAAATGTTTGCAGTTTTTAAGTTTATTCCTAAGTTACAGGACTTCCTTTATAGGATTTATGCATGACATGAAACTTCTAGAAATACACTAATTTAGTTTGCCTTTCTTTGCTATTATTTTTATAAGATCAAGAATATTTATTATTAATATTAATCCATTAGTGGAGATTTTTATTCAAAGGTTTAAAAAGTACACCGAAGTATTATCTGGGCTAGATTCATTTTAGGAGAAATCATAAACATGGAGAAACCATAATCCTGGTGTAATGTAGGAATCTAATTAAGACTAATGAGGCAACATTAAATTTAATGTATGATGCCTTTTATACGTCTCACCATTAGAGCTGCAGCAAGCTGTTCATCAGAGTTGATGTTTGGTGACTATTCCCCTACAGGAATTCTTCAGAAATCTAGGTTTAGGCTGGCAGTGCTGGGTTTGCAAAGAAGTCAACACAAAAGTAACCATGGGGCTTCCCTGGTGGCGCAGTGGTTGAGAGTCCGCCTGCCGATGCAGGGGACACGGGTTGGTGCCCCGGTCTGGGAAGATCCCACATGCCGCAGAGCGGCTGGGCCCGTGAGCCATGGCCGCTGAGCCTGCGCATCTGGAGCCTGTGCTCCGCAACGGGAGAGGCCACAGCAGTGAGAGGCCCGCGTACCGCAAAAAAAAAAAAAAAAAAAAAAGTAACCATGAAAAGTCAGCGGACAGTTGGAATCATCTGCTGGTGGACTCAGCTGGCCAATAAATGCAGATATGTTTACGCTGTCGAAAAAGTCCTCTTAGGTTTCAAGGCCTCACTATTGAATTTAGGAACACTGAGATTCACAGCCAATGACCAAAGAACTTAGTCCAATAGAGAAGAGAAGCAGGACAGAGCAGGTAGCAGAGAGGAAGAAGAAGTGATGGTTTAACTGGATTCCTAAGATTTAGGGCCATTACTGATGTGGAGGAATTGAGGAGGATCTGAGGAGAAGAATCTTTCGTGCTAGAATTTGTACAGAGGTTAGCTGATGTGCATATAGGTACAAGAGAAGGGGAACTGGTTCCCAGCAATCTGGAATTAAGAGTTTCACATAATATGGTAAACATCTACAGTAATGTCTAGCACAACAAATTACAATAACTGATGTTTATTGGGGTTGCTTTGTGTGTACTAGGCAGTGTGTTAAGTGCTTAATATGGATTTTCTCATCTCGTTCTTACAATAACCCCATGAGGTAGCCATGATTATTGTCCCAATTTTACATGAGGGAACACTGAGGCAAGAGAGATTTAGTACAGACTTACACAGTCAGTCAGTGGCCAGCAGAATTAGAACACAGGAATCTGAATCATGGCTCAAACCCCTAAGGCTAGGGAAATGGGCTTATATTTTCTTATATTTTTATATAAACCCACATGTGCTAAGATCTGGCCTATACCCCCTGTTGCAAAATGACAATCCCTTCACTTATTTTAAATTTTAAAATCAAAATATCTATTGTAATTTGGCTCCTTAAATAGAAACCTGAAGTTCTCTGAGCTTGGGTCATGTTGCCCTGAAACTTTTATAAATGGCTTATAAAATCGCAACCTTTCTAGATGTGGGATGATTCTGCTTTATAGAGCAATGGCTTATCCTTCCTAATTGTTTCTGTGTGTTGCCATACAGGCTTTGTACAAAGTTTCTGAAAGTTTGAATTCATAGCCTTTTGGATCCTGCTGGTCCCCAGGGGATAGTGATTCAGCTTTATTGATGGTTCAGGCAGAGGCAAACCATGTATATCCACAGAAGACCACGGCCCAAATTCACTAACTGACTAACTAACAATATTAAGTTTAGCATTGTGGGAATTATAAGATTGATGCTCAGAAGGGAAGAAAAACCACTTTTTTGCTGCTTTCAGTCATTCCTTGTCTATCTTAACTCTTTATAGTCTTTCTTTTTCTTCTGGCCCAACATTGCTGCAAAAATTACCACTTTAGAATTAGTAAGTAGCAGAGCTGAGAGTTAAACCCAGGCCTTGTGGCTCCTGCACCCACATACTTTACTACTCACTGCACTGACCCTTACCCTGAGAGTTACTTTCCTCTGGTAAACTTGAAGATTTTCCCTTTTAATTGCTTTGGTAACTATTAAGCTAGAACCTTTTAAACATGCAAGGCAAACTGAAAAACTTGGTTAGCGTGAAGGTGAACGAATCCTCTCTGGACAGAGCTACATTGTTGATAGAGTTCTAGGTCACACTTTTCAATGAAGTACATTATACAGAATAAGACCAATGCTTGAGTGGGTGTGAATTATAGATTAGCTTAAACATGTATACTTTGATTTAGAAACCATAACAAAAGATCTTTTCTTTATGACGAATGTAGCTTACAGGCATTTGCACACTATGGTGACAAAGTGGAAAACTCTAAATCAGTTGGTTAATTCATTTTCTACATGCTAATGCAAAACTGGAAAGATGAAAAGCACAAATAATTTTTAAAATATCTCCTCATAATTAAGGATGGGTTACCTGCCTGTCCTTTAAAACAAATGCTTAAGTAAGTGACTGTCCAGTGGTCCCACTAAGGTTTCTCAAATGACATATATCCCCCCTCCTTTTCTGGACTGATGATTTCTTTAAAAGCCATTCTCCAATTGTTGTTTTGCTTTCTCTGCTTTAATGTGGTCTATGGAGTTCATTAGATCCAGCGTGTTAATGGCATCAGCTGGGTTTAGGTTTCATTGCAGCTGAACCTCACCATCGCTAATCACTTAGCTAACATATGCCGATATCATGGCACCTAATGACTCCTTCTGCAGTGACTACTTTATATTCCCATATCTCCCCTTCTGGAAGACCAAAGTAACATTGATTATCAGTGTGAGCTGAAGAGGGTGGGAACACTGATGGCTTCCTCTCTCTTCGACAACAACATATGTACTTGGTTCAGGATCTTTCAGCTTTGCTGGGCATTTTCAGTGATCCGTTTTCATCCCCTCCTCCTTCCTATCCAGGTCATATGGTTGTCATATGAGGCAAAAATCAGGGGCTTCCATTTCCAAAACAGTATAGAATTTTTCCATTTGCTGCTCAGTTTTTGCATCCAACATTGTCTAGGCTTTGAAGTGGCATAGCTCAGAGTCACGTTAGTTTACTTTCTGCAGTCTCATTGCTCCCTGGGGACATTGAGTGAGTGGGAAAACATTGCAGATGTATAAGGACAGTATATTGCTCTTCAGAATTTCTGGTATTCTGAGATAATTTTGATCTGTTTATCTTAGTTTTGGTTTTCTTTGATATTTGAGACCTGAATAAAAGACACTGTCCAATCTTTTTCTCTGTTCCTTTTCTCCTAATGTCATTACAAAGGGAAAGATGAGGGCCTAACATTGAGGAGCTGCTGGCTTTCGGGGGGAGACGGTGGGCAACAGCACAGTGTGATGGCAGAGAGAAATTCTGCTTCAAGGAAGATACTGCCCAATTTTTTAAACTTAATAGGATTAGTCATGGGAACTATTTTTAGCAGAAGTTCAACTTTATCCATGTATTTTAATGTGGGAAAATTGTGTCCTTTTCCCTCTGCTAATGTTTGATGTATTCCAGCCCTCCTGTGAGCGTGTTTGAGTATCTTAGGGGATCTGGAGTGGAGGAGAACTTCCTCTCGGATTCTCTCTGTTTTCTTTCGTGAAAATGACATTCCAAAGCTGTTTCACTTTCTGACAGGAAATGGAGCCTTGCCAAAAATGATTAAAGTCCGAGAAAGCATAACAGTTCCAAAGCTGCAGCCGTGCTTTAGGAGTCCTGAGTTTGACATGGTGTCAAACAAATGTGAAATATTGTTTAATAAATTTGAATAATTCAGAGATAGGAAAAAATCATTCTTGGCTTATAGCAGTAGTGGTTTGAATTAAGTATGTAAAAGACTATCTACATCTAATAAATTGAAATAAATACCTAAATACACTTATGTAAGGTTAGCCTAGCCTATGACTTTATTCCATTATACTAGTTATATGTGTGAGATGAAAGTCTTATTTAAAATACATGTAAGTTTTAAAGGGTATACATTTCTGCAGTGTGTAAGGGAAACGACTTCTGCCTATGTGACCAAACCTGTGCATAAGGGATAATTTTTAAAGTTATAATTAATTCAAATAAATTCATCAATAAAATCACTTAGACTAAAATAGTTTTGTTTAAATAGACTAAATAATAATTGAAAACTTTAGTCAATATTTGGAATCATAAGCCCAAAGGCTTTTTATATAATAGCAGCCTCAATTATTTCACTGACAATCCTAGTTAAATTATTTTCCCTTTCCACCAGAGAGTTATGCATTTATGTAGTTAACTGTGTGCTCCCCCTTCTCACAAAACTGACCAAGAAAGAAAGCATCTCTCTCAAATCAATAAAAGATACTACTTAAAAAAACTCCTTGAGGGGCTTCCTTGGTGGCACAGTGGTTGAGAGTCCGCCTGCCGATGCAGGGGACACGGGTTCGTGCCCCGGTCCGGGAAGATCCCACATGTCACGGAGCGGTTGGGCCCATGAGCCATGGTCGCTGAGCTTGTGCGTCCAGAGCCTTAAAAAAAAACACAAAAAAAACCCTCCTTGAGTAAAAAGCTTATAAAACATGGTATTTTTTTTAGCTCCTTTGAAAGACAATTATTAAAATAAACTAATTTTATTATTTATTCTTTTCACTCTTTTGGGTATATATTTGGAATATATGTTTTTGGTGCAAAAAGTTGAAAGTTTTCTGTATCTACTCACATTCAACGGACACTACAATTCATGACCACTTTTTAGACAAGCTAAATTGATTAGAGAAGTCATTCAATGTCATTGAGTACCATTTGTCACTTCATAAACAGCTACAATCTGCTGCCTACAAATGCAGAAGGACTGCCAAATAAATCACATCAAATGGTGGGAGTAGACAGTATCCCTTCATCTATAATTGGTACAGCCTCTCCTGTCACGTTTGTTCATTCTTGTGATTCTGGTGTGGATTGACACTGACATGGAAAGGGCAGCCCCTGTCAAAGACGTTAGAGAGTCCGTGTTTCGGTGATGTACGTGCTAATAGATATCCACCATAATATTACATTAATGTCACCCATGTATCAAACGTACAACTTAACCATCTAGATATCAGATGATATGCCCATGTGGTTCTGTACTAACAGGAGATAAACTCTTTGACTTCGAAGGGAAATTGATAGATACCAGAGGAAATAACATGGTTAACAGATCTATAAGAAAACAGTACAAACATAGCTTGCATGTTCTGTTTCACTGGACATAATTGTAAAGCTCTATCGTTTACTTCCTGTCACATTTTCGTAAAATATGATCATTAAATATATTATTTTTTTGCTAATTTCCAAACAGCTTCATTTTAAGAATTCTTTTTCTTTCCTTGTCAAGCAAAAAAAATGGCCCCTATTACAATTAATGCTTTATATTATGTCCCAGGTTTAGGCTTTAATGAAAATCTGCTTGCTTAGGATCAAAACTCTTTCTCCCTGCAGTATCTGTGTGTGTGCAATGTGCACCTGTGTATATAAGCACACGCACACATACACGCAGGCTTTTGTATATATTATACCATACTGCCACACTAATGTTAAAAATTAACATAAATTAATGAAGACAATATACTTCCATAATATCAAGTCTTTAAACACTGTAGACTCCAGGGAGATGGAAATGGACTTCAGTTGTTGCTGAAACATCTCTAATATATTGAATTCCACTCTGCAGAGATAATGGCCATGTCCACATGACAAAATGGAAAATTCAGTATTACATTAGAACAGCTTTGTCTTATTGGACTTCTACTACTTGCCAGGAGCTTTGCAGATATTATCTCTTCCCATTTCACAGTAAGTAGGAGAGGTGGATATTTTTATTCCCATTTCCTAGGTGAGGAAATGGAGGCACCAAGAAAATAAATAAGGTGAACAGTATCATCCAGAAAGAAAAAGAACTAAGATCCTGGGGTTTAGAACAGTCTGGATCCAAACCCTTTTACACAATGATATGCCCTCAATCAAACTTTGAGAACTCAAAAAAATCTTTGAGAGATGAACATACAGTAATAATGCCAACAGAGAAAGGAGGCCAATTCGGATTCTCTGAAAAATTTCCCCTGTCTGAAGTACCACGTTACTTGATCTTGGGAGCAGAGGTGTCTGCAGAAATGGAAAATTCTCGATGAAAACTCAGGCTTGGGCTTGCAATACTCTTAGCCTCCCTCACTGTGGCATCCAAGATGAAAAGCCTGTCCAGAAGAAAGTGGATAGGTGTGGGACTGCTGGGGCTCACAAAGATGCTATTTACTATGTGTATTAAAAGAAGCCAGTCATTCCAACAAAAGATTCTAATTTTACTGTTTAATTAGCGAGAATCCTCCACAATTTTTTTTTTTTTTTTTTACTTTCTATGAAGAAAATAGCCCTTGGAAAAATGCAGGAACATTTTCCTTAGTAATGAAGGGAATTTACAAATAACTATTGGAAGGGTCTGCTTCATTTTTCTGAAGGAGTTTATTCCCTAGAAAAAGTTGGATTCAACTGGAGACCTGGAGAGGAGTACATCATAAGAAAAAAGTTGCTGCAGCTTTTTTGAAAAGATCCATTACTAGAAAACATGATTTTTCTGTAGGTTGATTCAATTAAATTCTATCAGCCATACTTGTTGACATGGAATTTGTTTTAAAAAGGTATACTAAACCTATTGTTCTTTTCTAATAGATAGTCAAAAGGAAATAGACATGAATTCATTTGAAAATAGGTTTGGACAAATAAATGGCAGAAGTAATTCTGGTTACTTGATCTGAGTTACAAAAAATGGCATTCTCCTATTGATAAACAATGCAGAATTGACCAATATCCAAAGCAGGCAGCTTTCATGGGACTATGCTCATTGTCAACAAATGTTGGGAAAAGGTCAATGGTTAATTAAATAATCCATCACCTCAAGATAGAGAGTAGTTCTCAACTCTGACAATCAGTGACAGGAATATTAAAAGGTCAAGAAATGAGTTACAATATATTCTGTTTTGTTATTATGTATTATAAAGATGTGATTCTATTAAAGAAGTAGAGGGTAGAAAAGGTTCATATCCTACTAGAAACATGCTTCCTAAACAAATACATTTTGGATTATTTACTGATACGAATACTGTGAATTCTCCTGGAGCCAGAGGCTTCTTTGAATTTTTGTACTTTTTGAAAAAAAATGTTTTTTATAGAGAGTGTTTTGTCTCAATACTTGAAAAAGTACGTGAGATGTAGTGGGGGTCGGGAGAAAAGCTTTTTTTTGAGAATTACTTTCACTGGGGCTTGGTAATTTCAAACCGTTATTTGCTTTGTAAAAGAACATCTTTGCAAACGTGGTAGCTTTTAACTGCAGACTGCACTTTCTTCCGATGCTGGATAACTCAGTCACTCTCAGAGACCAGTAACATCTCCAATTTCCTTACATCAAGTCCAGAAAAACCCTTTTGTAAGTTAAACGTACTACACAAACCTGATGTATCGATTTGACCTAATTTTCTTTCGCCAGGATTGGCTTCCTCATTATCCTTTCCAGACATGCGTTGTTGTTCTTGTTGTTTTACAATGGGAATTCTTATTTCATTTGGGCTGCCTTATCTAGCAAAATTTCTTTCTCCATTATCCTCCCTTATTCCTTCTTCCTGCCCCAGAGTGCCATTGATTCATTCCGGGTTTTCAAGCTTCAAGTGTAAGCATTTCTTTTTTCTGTGCTGTAGGTTGACTAAACAAGAGACTACTCATTTTCGTCTTTCCACCAGCCTTTCTCCTTTACCTCTTGTGGCCAAAATATGGAACACAGACAACTAAAAGAGGTACCCCAGAATAACTGCTTTCCAGGAAGCCATAAATCATGTGTGATTAAAGTAATTGGCAACAATAGAAAGAAAACATGTTCCTGTGCTTTGGCTCTTTAGTTTTGAATGTGAGAGGAAACTGGTCACCAGTTGAGATCACCACAGGTTGAGGAGAGATAATGCTTTATTTGAATAGAAAAATGAAGCCTCTTACTTGTCCCTTGAGAAAGTGGGTCTTGTCGAGTAATGGTCTATGGCTACGTCACTCTGCTGAAATGTTCATTTATATGGCTTCTAAATGAGGGGTGCTTCGCCAGGGACTTTGACCCATGACTGTGCATGGCTTTACCCCCTTGCTGTCTGGGTGAGTACTGCTGTTTCAAATATGGGCAAGTGTTATAAGATTATTTTATCTCTTACTGTAAAGCGTTTTGAGAGACTTCGTATGAGAGGCAATATAAAAATAAATTGAATTGAACTATGGCTTCAACTCCCCACTTTTTAGTGCTGAAACCTTTAGAGCAAAAAGTGCAGTGCCGTGACAAAAGACAAGATTAAGATGATGTCAGGAAAATGGTCAGCTCTGGAGAGCCCTGACCCTCCAGGAGGGGTGTGTGTGTGTGTGTGTGTGTGTGTGTGTGTGTGTGTGTGTGTGGTGTGTTAGTTGTTGTCACATTTGCCTATGTGTTAGTTTAAACCCTTTCCACAACTGTGATAAATCATATTTGTGTCCTTAAGTTAGTTATTCTGAGTCATAAGATATCCAGAATCTACTTCCAGTTAATGCATTTCTATGAAGACAAGAAGACTTCTTAATTACACAAATATCTCTTTTACATAACATATCACTGTGCATTAAAAGCCCCCTGGTTAGCCTCCGAAAGGTGGAGGTCTGAACCATATCATATTACTTTCAGAATCCACAACTGCAATACTTTTTCTTTTAAAATAAAATAATCTTGGCTTAGGGTAATAGGTTTTTCCTGTAGAAATGTGATTTTGTATTTTATGACACTGCATCAATACATTATTTTAATAAATGGCTCTTGGTTCACCAGAAGTGCTGTATTTTGACAATATCAGCCAACCTTTTCATTTGTTTAAGCAGGAAAAGTAGGGTGCCAAAATAAAGCTACTCCAGAAGAATGTCTCAAGAATGTTTATGAAAACTCGGTTACAGCTACATTTATTAGAGTTAAAGCATAGTATTAATTTGTCATGCAGAATTCCAGGGAAGTGAGTAATTTCTGTATTTCTCTAAATGCCAGTGTTTCATATTTTGAGGTAACAATTTGCTTGTAAATATGAAACTAGCAACATAGACTATAATGTGACAAAAGGTATCAGAGATTTGTCATTATCTGACAATAGTTATTGGATATATTTGCTGCCACGCTATGGCATTTCTCATAAAAGTAAGTTGGAGAATGAAAAGATTTATCACACCAGGCTCTCTGACAGTGGGCCAGAACTTTTAATGAATTAGATGATTTACTAGAGGTTAGAAGCGGCCACCCACTCCCTGTCTTCACAACACAGAGATTTCCTTAGCACACCTCATTCTTATCTCCATCAAAGCTCTCTGAGACTGTTTATGGATAAGCAGTTCAGTCCATGGAAGATCAGACGTTTTTCAAAGTTGTGACCACACTGACTATTAAGTTATCAAAATACAGAGAGCAGATCTCTTCCCGGACCCAGAATCTTTCTTGCTTATAAGGTTGCAGAGAGCTCTCCCCTGTAGATCTGTTGTTTATGACTCCTTTTTATCTCAAGCTCTCAACAATATTTTTGCATAGTGAGTAGATTATCCCAGGTATCCTGGGGATAAGTAGGAATATTATTGTCTCCTGGCAGTACATGGTGCCTCTGGGGCCTGAAAAAATGAATACCCCTTCAAAGGTGCTTATTATCTTAGGATGGCACAGAGACACTCATAGTCACTCATTTTTGTGTCTATTCTTTGTGGGACAGTGTGCTCTGGTTCAGAAGGGCCACTTTCCTAACCCAGAGTTAAGATAACAGAAATATATATATAATATATGCACACAAGAATGCATATATTGGTATTTCTCTTTTAAATGTTTCATTTCATAGAAAATACAGTTGTACTTAATAATTTATATGCAGAAGTAGAAACAAATCTCAGGAGCAAGACAGGAGGGAGAGATGTAGTTTGCAGTTTATCAAGTTACAGGCCCTAATACCATATTTTTACTTCTGCCCTGCAGTAGACTGAATGTTTGTATCTCCCCCAGAATTCATATGTCAAAACCCTAATCTCCAGTGTGATGGTATTAGGAGGTGGGGCCTTTGGAAAGTAATTAGGTCATGAGGGTGGAGCCCTCATGAATGGGATTAGTGGCCTTATAAGAAGAGGCATGAGAGAGATGATGTCTCTCTCCACCCTGTGAAGACATAGTGAGAAGGCAATCATTTACAAATCAGGAAGAGGGCTCTCACCAGAACCTGACTGTGCTGGCACTCTGATCTTGGACTTCCAGCTCCCATACTCTGAGACATAAATTTTTGTTATTTAAACAACCCAGTTTATGGTATGTCATAATAGCTGAACTGACTGCTTCCCTCTACCTCCACAATTGTATGTATTTTCCATTCAGACCATGACTCCATTTCTTTTTTTTAATTTTAATTAAAAAAAAAATTAAATATAGTTGATTTACAATGTTGTGTTAGTTTCAGGTGTACAGCAAAGTAATTCAGTTACATATATACATATATATGCATACATACACACACATATATTCTTTTTCAGTTTTTTTCCATTATAGGTTATTACAAGATATTAAACATAGTTCCCTGTGTCATACAGTAGGTCCTTGTTGTTTATCTGTTTTATATATAGTATTGTGTATATGTTAATCCTAAACTCCTAATTTATCCCTCCCACCCCTTTCCCCTTCAGTAACTGTAAGTTTGTTCTTCATGTCTGTGAGTCTGTTTTGTAAATAAGTTCATTGGTATTATATTTTTAGATTCGACATATAAGTGGTACTTCATGATATTTGTCTTTGTCTGACTTACTTTACTTAGCATGATAATCTCTAGGTCCATCCATGTTGCTGCAAATGGCATTATTCCATTCTTTTTTATGGCTGAGTAGTATTCCATTATATATATACATACCACATCTTCTTTATTCATTTGTTGAAGTGCATTTAGTTTGCTTCCATGTCTTGGCTTTGGTAAATAATGCTGCTATGAACATTGGGGTGCATGTATCTTTTTGAATTAGAGTTTTTGTCTTTTCTGGGTATATACCCAGGAGTGGGATTGCTGGATCATATGGTAACTATATATTTAGTTTTTTAAGGACGATTACTCCATTTCTAAATGGATTAATCAACAGCTAACATTACAGCCTGGGGCTTTACTGTATCACCTTTGTTCTCTTTTTCCCTCTGCTATACTTATGCACTGTCTCTGCAGCTACTGTGCATACATTCGCTGTGCACCAGGACACAAGATCATTTACTTTTGCTCAAATATGCCTAGTGTTTTCATGACTATAGGCCTCCATTCGTGCTGATCTCTAAGAGTAACTTCTCTTTCACCATCTCTGAGTATTGAAAACCCACTCATCTTCAGTCCTTCCATAATCTAAGTGGCAGAGATGAGCCTCAGTTTTCCATCTGCAAAATGAGGAATATATAGCATTCCCTTTTATCATGATTTTGGCAATCAAGTGAAAATGTTTGATACTCTAGTAAAATGCCCTGGTGTTCTTCAATTAATCACTTCTCTGAGAACCAGGAATATGTTGTACTCAAAACACTCAGCCTCTTATTATGCATGCATATGGAAATATCTTTTTCTATGCCTGTAGGCCTTGACGAAATGCTGAACATTATTTATGTCTATATAAATACCTAATACTTATACTGGGGGCTCTAGACTTAGTGGGAATTTAATAAATATTTTAAAAAATGGCCTGTCCCATATGTTCAATGTCCCAAATGTTCCAACATACATCTTGGACTATTTAGACCAGTACCAAATTGAACTTGGTATTAGTCCAATTCACCAAGTTTATTCTTGCTGCAATGCACCCATTACAGTAAGTGCTCCTAGTTGCTACCTTTGGACATACTCTGCCAAAGAGACATGATATATGAAATACACCAACGTCACTTTTTAGTTCTTCATGACTTTCTTACAGTAACACCGTCCAACTGGCAAGTTGATGAAAGCCTAGAAATGGAACTTCATTTACAGGCTCTCCTGGTGCTTACAGATCATACATTTACTGCTTCATTTGTAGCAGTGTTTGTGCTGGTTTGTCTGTATTTCAGATAGCAACGCCATGAGCAAAATATTCATACTCCGTGGTGTGAGGGATACTTTACTTCAAGTGGCTTCTCTGATGCCAAAGGTACCATTTATGGCACAGAGAATGAAGGAGGCAATTAAAATATGTGACTTTGGTATTGCCACGTGCCAGCTGACATAGCATAATGTGACAGGCACACAAAAGAACTGTAAAATGCAAGACTTCTGAAGATGTGGTGGGCTCCTTTATCAGAATTTTAAGACTGGTTAAGATAAACTGTCTTTGCTTATTAATGGAGAGATTTGACACATTCCAGAAGCTGAGCTGTAGAGTCTCATTTTTTTCTCCATATCGTTTAAGCATCATCTTTGATATCAACTGACCAGCTAGTGGACTAGGAACAACTTTGCCTTTTCAAAAATCTATACAAAAATGCCTCAAAGTGTTTTGGGTATATTTATATATCCACAACCTATTTTTCCCCCTCAGAGGAAGCTGGCCTCTTCAAAATGTGTATGGAGACACAACTTTTGTATTGGCAGCTTAGTGTCCCGCTCAAAACCACATCCTGCAAGGCACTGAGTGAGAGACCAGAGAATCCTCATGACGCCATCTTTAGATTGAGATCACATGGCTCTGAATAAGCCTGCTCTAGAGCTAGTAATTTTAGGTTTAAACATTTGCCAAATTGAGTTTCTCCAAACTGCATGTACCTTTCACCTCTGCCAATCAAACACAGAAGTTTAAACTATATGGAAGGAAAAGAGCAGCAGATCCCTCCAAATATCCATTATGCTTATATTTTGAAGAAAGAAATGGAAAAAAAAATTTTTTTTTTAAAGAAAGAGGTAAAGTTCGCCTCTTGGGCAGGGGCTTTCAAGTTCTCATATGTCTCAATGAAAGCCAACCTAATTAGTATAAATCAGAATTTTGTATTATAGACATTCGAGTATAATGAGTTCTATTATGACAGATTGCATTAGGTAAGATATATGCTATTCAATGGAAAAAAATAAATATGATTCATTTCTTCATTAGAGGATGCTTATTTATAGTGCAATATATATCTACCTCCACTTTGACATTAAAGTTTTAACAGTTTTTTAACTATAAAATTTGATTTTGTTGTGGCAGCTGCACTATTCAAATGATAGCTGCAGTACAGCTGCTATCAGTGAGGGAGATTTATTGCTTCCCTACATGGATAAGGATATATGCATATTTACTTTTAGTTTTATTGCTGATGTCCTGTATTTTAATGACACAAGGTGAGATAAAAGAACATTATAATCAAGAAGCCCTGCAAATACAAATGGCATACTTCTTATGAAACTTTGTTTTAACTGTATACAAATTCCCTGTCTTTTCTTTCAGTGAAACAGCCTAAATTGGTAGAGAGCTTATACTCCTGCAAGTTCCCTTATGCTTGTTTTTGGCATTTCTTTCACCAAAGACCCTGGAGAGGAGAAGAAAGGAAGGGAGGAGAGTAGACAAGATAGGACAAACGAGAAAAGAGAAGAGAGATGAGTGAGTAACGTAAAGTAGTTCAAATAATTTTGTGTGTGTGTGTGTGTGTGTGTGTGTGTGTGGTAACTAATTTCTGATGGAGGGTGGTTGATTTGAAACTTGGGATTCAACTTCAAGCCAGTTTGGAAGCACATAACTTGCTGCTCAATAGACAGTAAAGAAAAGGGATTGAAAGTTGAAAAACTTTTTTTCCAACTGATTTTGTCTCTTATTCTTTTTCTTAATATTGTCTTGAACCAATAACCTAGTGACAGATGGGTAGAATTCACAGTTCTTGGCAGTTTTGATTAGATCTGATAAGCATTCAGATCTATTTGGTATTGAAACAGAGTTGGAAATCACATGAAGACAGCCTTTCTCAGAAGAGTCCCATTACTTGGTAGTTTCTGATGGGTTGAAAGTACTGCTAGGAGGGTCTTTGGAGTATTTGGGGATTTCATGATTGATATCAGGCAACACAGAAGTGCCTGATGTGCTTTCAATGGTATTAATGACATTCTGTAAGACAGAGAAAAGTTTTGATGTGTTCTTTCATTATCCCAAATCCTTGAACTTTCCCATATACTCATTTCCTCCTCTCATTTTTTTTTGTTTAGACTTGTGGGTTTAGAATGCTATTTTAATTATTCCTATTTAAACACTAATAAATCTGTGAAATTAGCAAATTTATGCACCCTACAGCATGTGAGATTTAAGGAGACCTGTTTTGATCTTTCAATTACCAGAGAAGTATTTTATAGCTCTCAAAATTTCATCATATACCTATTAGAAAATAAATTGGCAATTCAAAAGTTGTTGAGTAAGGAGACCAGGTTATTTTACCTGTACTTATAGAAAATGAAAAGACAGATTCCTGCTGCCTCTTTCCTCTTTTTCTCAGTCATCTGGTAGCATTGTTGGTATTTTAAGCTAATTTGATGTTTTAGGTACTCACTTTTGCACTATAGTCCTATGTGGGGATTGTTCTTTACTCTTTAGCCATATGTAAACCACATTTCCTTTATATACTTATCAGACTGCAACTCCTAAAAAGTTCATAGGTGTCTTTTTAACAAAGTCCAAATTGCCGCCCTTCTGAATTAGACAGTTTTGGTACATGAATTATTGTTCCTGTAATAATTGCTTGCAACTGAATAACACATGGAGACCATCTTCGATAAATATAGAAATAACTGAGTTTGCTAAATAGTCTTTGCATTATTTCATTATAAAGTTATGCCAGTCAATTAACTCCAGCATGTGAACACATTATGCACCAAATACTGAAATGAAAATATGAGGATCTTACGGCCTTGAATGATTTGATACCTGTTTTGTGGGGGATAGTGGGAGGGAGGTACTCACCTCCTTATTTCCTCATGCATAAATGTCTTGGTTTAAAAATACGTATTAAAAATATGAGTAAAACGCCAAGATAACTATTTTTTAGTACCAGTCGCCCTACCCTCCATCACTAGCCCCACTTCCCACCGTATAACCGGGCAACCAATGACAGATTTTACTCCTAATGGATATTTTACCCAGATCCATTTTAAAGATTATGGACATATGGGTTCTAATTTTCAGGTGTTTTCTAAATAAACCTTTAGTGTGTATGTGTGCTTATTGTAATTCAGTTTTCTCGTTGATGTGAAAAAACCTATAAAAACGTAGAATTTCATACATTCCCGTTAAGATTTTAATATTAAACATTATAAGTGACAGCACTTATCAAAAGTATGAAATTTTACTTTGAGTTATACAGATGAGAAAACTTCTGGTGAAGAGAAAATCATCACATGAATAAGATTACAAATAAATTTAAATTATTTTTGGCAAGTGCTTAACCATATTTTATCCTAAAATTAGTCCTGTCACTTGATTAAAAGTAATGACATCTTTGCTTCAGTAAACTTAACATAATACTAATAATTATTATAACAATTTAAAAGTAATAATTTGCTTTTCATTTATTTATTTCAAATTCTGTAGCCTAAAGATCCTGCAGGAACTTAACTGATTGATGGATTGATTTCAGTTTAATTTATGCTTCCTCAGCACACTTGGATTGATCATTTTTGATAGGATCACCTGATCACCAGTTATTTAGTAACTGGAAATTTGAGTAAACTGTCATATATCCAATTTTAAACTTTGAAGAAGTTTGTAAATGGTCCCTCTCTAAAGTGGGCAGGTAAAGCTGAAGGATTAAAATTTTTCAAATTCATTTTCATTGAGGATGCATTGTCCCTTTTCTCATGGAGAAGAATGGCTGCATCATCCTTTGCTTCCAAGTAGTGACTGCATTTGGGGTTGGATGGGTGAGAGGGTGGTGGTATGAAGAAGTAATTAAGAAACCTGGTCCTGTATTGGGAATTTGAAAGCATCCTAGCATGTCATTCCTACAGCAAACCTAAAAAATAGTATGATTGGACACGTTAAGTAACTGAGGAATAGAGAAATTAGGTAAGTTGTATAAGGTCACCCAGCTATATGAGGCACAGTCAAAATGCAGGAGCTGCCAGAATAATCATTGAGACTGTAGACAAACGTTCTCCAATAGATATATGCGAGCCACAGATACAAGCCTCATATATAGTTTTAAGTTTTCTAGTTACATGAGTAACTAGAGTTTTTACAAAGTTTTACAAAGTTTTACAAAGAGTAAAAGGAAACAGGTGGAATTAATTACAATAATGTATTTTACCAAATGTACCTTTTTTATTTCAAGATATGATAAAATTACTATTAATACGTTACATTTTTCTCATACTGTACAAAATTCAGTGCATATTTTCACTTACAACATGTCTCATTTTGAGCTAGTCACATGTCAAGGGCTCAGTAACTCTGTATGGCTGGTGGGTACCATATTGGACAATATAGCATTAGAGTCCTTGAGAAACCAAAAGTGGCACACACAGTATTGTAATTGATTAACTAGTAATCATTGAATCATTAACTAGTAATCAATGAAAATGGCCAGAAATTCCAGAGAAAATGATCCTCCTGACATAAACATTAATTTAGGGCCATGCAGGGGTGGTTTCGTTAGGGAAGAATATATTTCCTAAGGGAAAATGCTACCTTGATAAATAAATTAGAGCACAGAGTAGCACAGAGATGTTCAAGTCTGCTAGTTGGTGAAGCTCAAGAGACATGGTTTCCTGCCTTCATAATCTTATTAATTCAATCAACAAAGATTGTTAAGTGCTACTGTTAGGAAAGGATCGCTACCCGAGGTGCACAGAAGCCAATACTATGGCACTGGCTTTTGAGAAAAGAAAGACCTTTATTGTGAGGTCCACTGGCGAGGAGACAGGAGGCGGGGCTCAAATCTGTCTCTCCTATCCAGGGTTCAGGGTGAAATTTAAGGAGTTAGGAGAATTTCATACTTGGAAGCTGACTGGCTGGTTTTGAATCAGTAATCAAGCTACTTGGGCTCCTGAAAGCCAGATTTTTCTTATTGAAGGATTTGCTTTGTAAAGAGCTCTGGTGGCAACATTTCTGTTCTTTGAGTTCTGTAGGCTGAAGATTCTTGTTCTGAGGTCATCATGGAGACACATATTCCTATCTTGCTTATGTGTAGTGATGTCTCTGTAAAATAACTCCAGGTTTGATTAATCAACAACCTGTTTTAAAGAAGCAAAACCAGTTTAAAGTGGTCAGTGTTTTATGTGTTATTTCACCACTGTCTCTGAACTGCAGTAGGTATTAGCAAATAAAAACATAAATATGATGTCTGTCTAGCCCATTGTTCCAAGAGGTCTGCCTGCTAGCCTGTGATATGCCAACATATACATTCAAAGAGAGAGGACAAGTTTTTTTTACAACTGGACATCAACAAATATTCAAAGGGACTGAAGGACCATCCCAGCTATACCAGCTAGCTCAATGCCAGAGACATTATCTGTATGTACAAAAGGCAACCAATCTAGCAAAGAAAAGCAGTAAAAAAGTTCATCTAGAAAATGGCCAGGTCCAACTGTTAACATATGGCCTTCGTGGCTGGGAAGATTTTAGAGTCTGCAAAAAGGGATTGGCAGTGAAATAAGTTCACCTAAAAATAGGATAGAGGATACAGGTGTTTAATGGCTGGTGTAATTAATCAGTAGCTCTGCTTATAATTTAACTATATTGGTTTTTAAGTTCTTTTTAAATAATTGCTTTCTTCCATGTGGATTTCCTCACCCAATAAAATGAGAATAATGTGCATCTACCTCATAAGGCTGCTGTACAAAATAAATTAATTAAGAACATGTCTCTGGTATATCATGGCCTGGGTTCAAACCTTGGATCTGCCTCTTACTCTCTGTGTGATGTGGGATGAGTTACTTACGTTCCCCGTTCCTCAGTTTTATCACTGTGAAAGGAGGTCAATGACCCTTTCACTCACTGGTTTTATTGAAGATTAAATTAATCAATAAACGCAAAAAGATTAGAATATTGCCTAGCACCTAATTGCTTAGTGGGTATTAGTAATTATTATCATCATTATTAAAATTACCTGGGGAATTTTAAATAATACGCTTTCCAAGATTCTATTTCATAGCTGCTGATTTGGCTTCTTGGGAATCTCTAGTGCTGTGAAGTTCCTCAGTGGGTCTGAGGACCATGGAGTTTGGAAACCACCCTGATGGATGGAGGAAAAGTATGCCAGAGAAGTCAAACATCCTCAAGGTGAGTTGTCAATCACAACAGCAGTGATTTTGTCTGGGCCCCGCCCTAGCATTACCAGGAAATTTTAAACACCTGGACAGCCCCCAGACCAATTAAATAAGAAACTGGAGGTGGGTTCCAACTATCAGTATTTCAAAAGCTCCTGAAATGATAGCAGTGCATAAAGAGGGTCGAGCACCCATGAACTAAGGTATGTTTAAATTCCACATTCTAAATTTTTTTTTTTGGAAAAATGCTTCTAAGGTTTAAGATTATGGCAAATTGACATAAAAAATAGCACATTAAGAAGAGCATTGTGAAAAGGGTACTTAACTGACCCAGTGTTATCTTTCGCTGCCCTTTTTTATATGGATGAATAAAGACAGATAGGAGTTAATTGCTCTTCAGTTAGATCGAGGTCAGTCTTTTGTACTGAAGTCTTAGAAGTAGGTTAAACAGGAAGGTATTACTTGCACTACTGTACTTAACCTTGACTTCGGTCATTTAATGCAGTGTTTCCTAAACTTAGTTGAGCATAAGAATCACCTAGGAAGCAACTTCAAACATAGATATCTCAGCCTCACCTCAAAAGACTTTTATTTGATGGGTTAAAGATAGGAAGGACCCAGGAATTTGAGTTCCTTGAAAGCTTCCCAGATAATCCTTAGGATATTATTGTCATTTGTTGTATGTAGTGAATCAAGGTACTAATGGTGGCAAAATTGATGCTTTTAGTAATCAGAAAATGTTGGCTTAATAAAAGAAAACCAGTAGTTAATTGTTTCCCCTCTGGCATACAGTTAGCTAAATAGACCTGCCCAGGCCATGACTTATCTAGAAAATGACTGTTTCCTATCTTCTGTTTGGTAATTGGTATCCAATAGGATCAAATATTATGAACAACTTACTAATGACAGAGAGCAATTTCTAGGCACTTTGTTATATAATTAATTCTCACCACAGCCCTTTGGGTACAAAATATTGCCTCCATTTTACAAATTGGGAAACCAAAGCCTCAAATGGTTAAATAATTTAGTTGCAATCATATAACAGGTAAAAGTAATGGGACCTGAATTAGAATCCAGGTCTATGTAACTTCAAACCTATGCTGATAAAATTAGTGAGCATCAATATCCAACGAATGCCACTCCTAACAAGAATCAGTGGCAGACAAAAATAGCCAACCCCCAATGTAAATATTTTGATATGTATTCATTCTGACATAAATTAAAAAATAATTTTCCTGTTATGTATGAAGTCTGAGCGGTGAGAAAATAAAAGTTTTTTTAAAAAAATATTTCTCTAAGCAGTTGGGTTTAAGAGGCTCTGTATACGCATGCCCCTAATTTCATGTGTTTACAATGAATGTGATCATCACAGTCAACCAAGACAGACCTCTGTGATGAAGAATGGCTGACTCCTTTAATAAGGTGTTTCAAATGACTATTAAGTAAGTCCTTAAGGAGCAGCAATTTACACCCTCAAATAAGCTTTGGAGTCAAATTAAGGAAAAAATTGGAGAGAGTTTTCTAAAAGACCCATAATATTTCCATAACCTTAAGGCAATATAGACTGACCTTGCTCTAACAATGAAATTCAAGGGGCAAAAGATGCTCCAAGTAATAATGAGAAGGAATGATATTGCAAGTTTTGTTATCTGAAAATATATGTTTTAAATTACTATTTGCTCCTTTGGACATTTTGAGTCTGTTTAGGCACAGGCTTGGTCTGTGGCATTGGGATTTAACCTTCCTGTAGTGAATCAGATGTCCTTCCTTGTGCTCCAGTAGAACCTTGTGTCTAGTATAATTGCCAGCCTAGTATTCAATAGTTCATCTGCTATCTAGGCTTGATCACGTTTGCCAGTGTCTAGCTCACAGTCAGACATCTGGCTGGCTCTCAGTAAATGTCTGTTGGAAGAATGAGTTGATGGGATTTATGGAATGAAGAGCTTGGAAGTTTGGAACTGAGCCATGATTTTTCTAATCAGATTCTTTACTCAGCGTAGAGTTCTTTGAGCCTTGCTTCCAATCATCTAGTAGCTCATGGAATGACTACATGCTATTGAAAATTTTTTTAATCCCTCAAAGGAGTAGTTGGTTGGATTCAGGTGTCTATAACTTATGGGTAGGCCTGAAAACACTTTCAATTTAAAAAAGAAAAGCATCTATTATTCTGACTTTTGATAAGAAGTTAAAAACATACCTGAAAAAGACACTGCAGTTGGAGCTACTCTAAGGAGTTTAAATAGGTATACACATGGCTTTGCATTAGAGCATAGCACTACTGTTTGACAGGCTAAAAAATGAAGAGCAAGTAGCAACAGTGGCATATGATATATTCAAAAAGACTGAAAAATGTATTCTTTGACCAAATGGTGTAAATTAAAGTAAGCTGTCAAATTGACAGCTCAATCATGCCATCTTCACAGTAACACATACTGTACCATGGTGGAAATTGTTTCAATTTTATAGAGAAATATGAGATCTGAGGAAAAATAGCCTGAAATGCTTTTTTTGCAATTTTAGAATCATCATTAGTTTCTAGAATCCACTCCAAACATAGCCAGAAGAATAACCATAATAAATCATGATAATTTATATCATAGCTTATTTTGGGGAAGTAGCATCAGATACACTTCATACTACTTACTCAAACTATAATTATTTTCATTAAACTATAAAATTGCTTACAGCAGATTTACTCTAAACACATAAAATCATATCCTTAACAGTGAGCGCTACTAGACCACAAGTGTTCACAATAACTGAAGTCAAGTGTAAAATAGCGGTCCTTGATTTATACTTTTTAATTACATATCTTTGTAGACATAATCAATGTACTTTTGTGGGTTTATAATATATTCCTTTCTATTTTGTTGAAACATCCGACAGGCTTATTCAGTCTCCATCCTGTTAATTAAAAGGTAGTATCAAAAGAAACTTATGAAAATGATATCAGGTGCCTATTAACACAAACTCCCAAATAGTTTGCGTCTGTCCAGAGTACAGATTAATCCAGAAATGAGGGATCTGGGGAAAAAGCTGATGGGTTTTGTGCTTTGCAAAATGGGGAGGTGATAAGAAAGGTGGTTGAATAATTGAAAATTGAGGAGATCTAAATATTGCTCTGCTATGAGTGATGTATTTCATACAAGATAAGGGAAAAACTAGGATATTGAAAGCAGTACATTTGAAATTGTATACCTTCCAATATTCTTGTTGTTACCAAAATATATATTTACCAGTTACCTCTATGGCTTTCTTTTTTAAACTGCTATCTTTGCCAACCCAAGAAATGTTTGTCTTTGGAAACTTTGTTCTACCCTGTGATATCCGGGAATTTCACTTAATACCTGTGGTATGTTTTTTTGAGTAGAAGAGAATATGACACTTAATGATAGGGAAAATGATATTTCTTAGAGAAAAGCTTATCAGTTGGTTCTTTTTGCTGAGAGTCCTACTCACTGCCATCTATATAGATACACACACACACACATATATATATATATACACATACATATATATGCCTTGATGTATATATATATATATATATATATATATATATATAATTTGGAATCATTCATAATAAATCAGTTTGTTCCTTGGTCAAATTGTGTTTCTATTTGAAAACTACTGTCTTGAACACATTTTTTTGAAGGAATAGAAACAAAATTCAGGAGAAAAATCTGTGTTAATATAACTCAAGTGAACGTGTGAAAATTAAATTTAATGTAGCTTAAATATCACAGGGCAGTGCAATTTTCATCATTAGAGGTGGTGATGAAGAAACCTACAAAAGTTTGAATAGGAAACAACAGTATATTTAAGTAAATTTGGTACTTTTTGGGTAGCAATTGGATGATAGACCTAGCCTTGAAGAGATACTGGCTATTTTGACGTTATAGATTATATTTCACATAATATAATAATTCTAGTTTATTGTGTATTATTTTATCTGCCTCATTTAATTTGGATTTGTATCACTTTAAAATGACTGGTTGTATATAATTTTGTCTTGCAAGATACAAAGGATCAGCCTCAATTATGAGTGACTTTCAAATCATATCCATAAAATCAGATTAAAATGCTTAACCCTGTCTCAGATTCTCCAGATAAATTGACTTTCAAAATCAACAATTTAGTGATATTTGAGTATTTTAGTCATAGCTCTCACTTGTAAATTTAAAGATAATTTTAAAAAGGCATTGGTATTGTATCCTTGTATGAAAGATTAATTTATTGTGTGTAATTTATAAAATATATGAATAAAATGTTTTCTGCTTTTTCCCTACCCCTCTGGTCTCACCCTCATAGAATAAAGATAATGCTAAGTGGATATGACTCTGAGATTAAACTCATGCAAGTCAGACGTTTTCAGGCATTTGAGTAAAAACAGAATGCTTTGGTCTAAAAAATTTCCAGAAGTACATTATAATAGACTTATACTAAATCCCTACTGTGCATACAAATAATACTATAGTCACTAGGGGTGAATGAATGATTCACAGCTAGTGAATGGTATCTTTTTATATAGTCACCTCAAAATATATATTAGTTAAAACTTTCCACAAGTGACAGAAAATGGAATCTAGTCCTGAGGTGCAGTTGGTTTCAAGCTTAGTTTGATACAGGGATTCAAACTAAGCTCTAAGGACCTAGTCTCTCTTAATCCCTTAGCTGGACCCTGCTTCTCTCCATGTTTTGGTTTCATATTCAGGTTCAATGTTTGTGAGCAAGCTGGCTCTCCAGCCACAGTCTCGCCGCCTTACAACTCCATGCTGGGAGTGGTTGCAGAAGCGCTGAGACTGAGTCACTCTGACTAGACAAGCTTCAGCCATGTGTTCATCTCTGAACCAGTCATGAGGCCATTGAATGGGTGCTCACCTTGCTTAATGCTAGGTCACATGCCCGTTGTTGGATTCCAGCAAAGAGCATCACCAACATCACATGAAGTGCAGTGTCTCCAAATAAATTAGGGAATATTGCTGGAAGAAGAGGAAGCGAATGCTAAGAAAGCACACACATTAGCATCTGTTTAGGCATTTATGGAATGCTAGCCTTACTCAAGATGTTTCTGGAACTCTTAGCATGGAAAGCGTATGAATCATTCCTTCAAAAATGTCTTACTATTCTATATTTCTAGTACATTTTCTATTGAACAAGATTTTATAAAGTTTAATTAGCCATCTCACTTGTTAGCCCTGCTGTGACTGACTATTGATTAGTTCCAAATAGAAATTGTCTACATAGGAAAAGAGTTTGCTCTTGTTGAGAATATTCAAAAGAGTGCACCAGATATTCTCATGTTAATTCCAGAAGCTCAAGTCTGAAAATATTCTGGTAAAATATCAGTATCATTGGCATAAATGTGTAATATTCCAAGTTGACTGCCTTGAAAGAGTCCACACTAATTTAGAGATAGATAGATAGTCTGGTTTATTTGGGTACAGAATATCCCTCTAGAGTGGTGTGGTTATAAGCATAAGCTTTGGAGCTTGATTACTTGGGCTTAAATCCCAGGTTAACCACTGTGTGATCTTGGAAAAGTTATTTAGGCCCCCTCTATCTCAAAATTTTCATATGTAAAATAGTAAAAATAACAATTATAATAATATGTATTGCATTGGATTGTTGGGGATAACTTTGGTCTTGGGCAAACCTCTGCTCATTCCTAGGCTTTAGTTTCTTCACCTATAACATGTTTTCTTGTAGCAACGAAATTGGATTATTTTATAGGTAATGATACAATCCAGAATAAAACAGTGACCAGAATTGGCTTGGAGTTAATTAAGCAAGACATCCCAGTAGATAAATGTTTGGAACATGGTTTTGAAGTATATCAGGGAAAAAGATTAGTGGAAGAAAAAGAAAATAATAAGAGGGTTTTCCCAGGTGACGCTAAGTGAGGGACAGCAGCAGTTGAGGCATAGAGGTAGAATTCATTAAATAATTTGTTTGGGATGGCTACCTTTGTTTTGGTCAGTGTATTGAAATATATTGTGAAATTATAATACAGTTGACCCTTGAACAACATGGGTCCACTTATACGCAGATCTTTTCAATGGTAAATGCTACAGTAGTATGTGATTGGTGATTGGTTGGATCTGAAAGGTGGAACCAAGGATACGGAAGAAGCTTGGCTACTGGGGGTGAACTCTAAGTTACAGTGGGATTTCTGACTTCGTGGGGAATGGGCAACCCTAATCCCCATGTTGTTCACAGGCCAACTGTAGCTGAATGGAGAGAGGCATGAAGGATTCTTTTACTACACAGTATTGAAGCCCTGGCTTAAGATTTTTTAAGCAGTAAGTTTCTCTAAATCTGTGAGTAGGAGAATATGTGATATTTGAGATGATGACAAACATTTTGAAACAATTTACGCAGAGCAGCTTTTCAAGAAATGTGTGTTGCTTTGAAACTCACTGAACTTAAAAATAGGTACTCCTGGTGGTGGGGTGATGTGATGAATTGGGAGATTGGGATTGACATATATACACTAAGATGTATAAAATAGATAACTAATAAGAACCTGCTGTATAAATAAACAAAATTCAAACAAACAAACAAAACTGAGCACTGCACCCAGTCCTTTCCAATCTTTTGAGTGACTGGACTTTATCATTAAGGAATCTGGTTTTATTTTTTCCCCGAGAGTTCACAAGTGTAGTATCTCTGGGTTTTTTTTTTTTCTGTTTGAGAATGTCTCTGATGTCTTTACACTTGTAGGTCAACTTGGTCTATGACCTATCCCACTCCCAGGGGTACAGTTCCTTGGTGTCCTAGAAACTGCTCCCCCAATTCACCCCAGAGGCCCAGATAATGGCAAGCCCCGATTCCTCCTGCCTCCTTGAGAACAGGAGGAAGGAGGGAAGGATTTCTGTTCCTAGGAATGTTTCCTTGACTTTTCCCTGAGTTTGCCTAATCACCACTTAATCGATTCTCTCCAAATTGGAGAGCAAGCTGAAAATATGTTCACCAAAGTGTGAACACGAGTCCAAAGGCAGGCAGAATGGCAGAGTTGTCACAAGCCTGAGCCCAAGCTCTGGAGTCAGACCACCTGGGTGTGCATTTCAGCTCACTCCCTACCAAGGGGCCCCTACCTTTTTTGTGCCATGTGTCCCTTTGGCAGTCTGGTGAAGCCTGAAGACCCCTTTTTCAATGTTTCTAAATGTCTAAAATAAAATACCTAGCATTACAAAGCAGGCCAATTGTATTAAAATAAAGTTATCAAAATATTTTTAAATGTGATGATATAGTAATATACAAACCATGAGATCTAGAAGCACATCTAATAACTATTGTCATTTCAAAGCAGTGATGAGTGTAAGCAATATTTAGAGAAATTTGTGCAGCAATTGTAATGTGATATGAATATACATATGATTTCTGTTGGTGAAAAAGTCTATGGTACAACAGTAATAATGTAGCTCATTGCATACATTTATGACGAAGAAAGGCTAAATGTCAGCTAGAGGTCAATGAAATTAAAAAATCTGGGTTTCTTGTCAGGTTTGAAGACCCCCTGAATTCTATATAGGAACCCTTGATGCTACCAGTTCCACAGCCTTGGGCAAAAATTACTTAACTTCTCTCAACCTTAGTTCCCCATCAGCAAAACGGGGGTCACAAGAGTGGATAGTATAACTGGTAGCATTAGGGGTCCTTATATAAAGGAAATAGTTCGTGTAAATCACCTACTGTAGCTGGCACAGAGAACACTCAATAAATAGCGCCATTATTAAGGATGGTAGACTTTTGAGTACTTACATTTCATGTTCTTCACTTAAAAGTATTGGATAAATTATGTATTGCTGAAACACTATATGAACATTTGTTATTTTTATAATCATAAAAAAATTACTTTCAGTTCAGAAATACATACAGCTAGCAATAAAAAAAAAGGTACTAAGTTGGATTACTAAGACATCTTACTTCTCATGTCATTCTCTTGATAAAAAGTCATTTTAATCATATACACTGGCCTTTACTTTTTTTTTTTAACATCTTTAGTGGAGTATAATTGCTTTACAATGGTGTCTGCTTTATAACAAAGTGAATCAGCTACACATATACATATATCCCTATATCTCCTCTTTTGCGTCTCCCTCCCACCCTCCCTATCCCACCCCTCTAGGTGGTCACAAAGCACCGAGCTGATCTCCCTGTGCTATGCGGCTGCTTCCCACCAGCTATCGATTTTACATTTGGTAGTATATATAAGTCCATGACACTCTCTCAGTTTGTCCTAGCTTACCCTTCCCCTCCCTGTGTCCTGAAGTCCATTCTCTACGTCTGCATCTTTATTACTGTCCTGCCCCTAGGTTTTTCAGAACGATTTTCTTTTTTAGATTCCATATATATGTGTTAGCATATGGTATTTGTTTTTCTCTTTCTGGCTTACTTCACTCTGTATGACAGACTATAGGTCCATCCACCTCACTACAAATAACTTAATTTTGTTTCTTTTTATGGCTGATTCCATTGTATATATGTGCCACATCTTCTTTATCCATTTATCTGTCAGTAGACACTTAGGCTGCTTCCATGTCCTGGATATGGTAATTAGAGATGCAATGAACGTTGTGGTACATGACTTTTTGTATTACGGTTTTCTCAGGGTATATGCCCAGTAGTGAGATTGCTGGGTCGTATGGTAGTTCTATTTGTAGTTTTTTAAGGAACCTCCATACTGTTCTCCATAGTGGCTGTATCAATTTACATTCCCACCAACAGTGCAAGAGCGTTCCCTTTTCTCCACACCCTCTCCAGCATTTTTTGTTTGTAGATTTTTGATGATGGCCATTCTGAATGGTATGAGGTGATACCTCACTGTAGTTTTGATTTGCATTTCTCTAATGATTAGGGATGTTGAGCATCCTTTCATGTGTTTGTTGGCAATCTGTATATCTTCTTTGGAGAAATGTGTGCTTAGGTCTTCTGCCCATTTTTGGAATGGGTTGTTTGTTTTTTTGATATTGAGCTGTATGAGCTGCTTGTAAATTTTGGAGATTAATCCTTTGTTGCTTCATTTGCAAATATTTTCTCTCATTCTAAGGGTTGTCTTGTCATCTTGTTTATGTTTTCATTTGCTGTACAAAAGCTTTTAAGTTTCATTAGGTCCCAGTTGTTTATTTTTGTTTTTATTTCCATTTTTCTAGGAGGTGGGTCAAAAAGGATCTTGCTGTGATTTATGTCATAGAGTGTTCTGCCTATGTTTTCCTCTAAGAGTTTGATAGTGTCTGGCCTTACATTTAGGTCTTTAATCCATTTTGAGTTTATTTTTGTGTATGGAGTTAGGGAGTGTTCCAATTTCATTCTTTTACATGTGGCTGTCCAGTTTTCCCAGCACCACTTATTGAAGAGGCTATCTTTTCTCCATTGTATATTCTTGCCTCTTTTATCAAAAATAAGGTGACCATCTGTGCATGGGTTTATCTCTGTGCTTTCTATCCTGTTCCATTGATCTATATTTCCGTTTTTGTGCCAGTACCATCCTGTCTTGATTACTGTAGCTTTGTACT
Organism: Monodon monoceros; assembly: GCF_005190385.1. Taxonomy (NCBI): domain Eukaryota; kingdom Metazoa; phylum Chordata; class Mammalia; order Artiodactyla; family Monodontidae; genus Monodon; species Monodon monoceros. Next base: position 84,941,125 of record NW_021703772.1, on the reverse strand, counting down.
GAAGTCTGAAGTCTGGGAGCTTGATTCCTCCAGCTCCATTTTTCGTTCTCAGGATTGCTTTGGCTCTTAAGGGTCTTTTGTGTTTCCATACAAACTGTGAAAGTTTTTGTTCTAGTTCTGTAAAAAATGCCATTGGTAGTTTGATAGGGATTGCACTGAATCTGTAGATTGAGTTGGGTCATTTTCACAATGTTGATTTTTCCAATTCAAGAACATGGTATATCTCTCCATCTGTTTGTATCATCTTTAATTTCTTTCATCAGTGTATTTCAGATTTTTCATAATTAGTGTATAGGAATGCAAGAGATTTCTATGCATTAATTTTGTATCCTGATACTTTACCAAATTCATTGATTAGCTCTAGTAGTTTTCTGGTAGCATCTTTAGGATTCTCTATGTATAGTATCATTTCATCTGCAAACAGTGACAGTTTATTTCTTATTTTTCAATTTGGATTCCTTTTATTTCTTTTTCCTCTCTGATTGCTGTGGGTAAAACTTCCAAAACTATGTTGAATAACAGTGGTGAGAGTGCACAACCTTGTCTTGCTCCTGATCTTAGTGGAAATGGTTTCAGTTTTTCACCATTGAGAATGATGTTTGCTGTGGGTTTGTCATATATGGCCTTTATTATGTTTGGGTAAGTTCCCTCTATGCCTACTTCCTGGAGGGTTTTGTCATAAATGGGTGTTGAATTTTGTCAAAAGCTTTCTCTGCATCTACTGAGATGATCATATGGTTTTTCTCCTTCAGTTTGTTACAATGGTTTATCACATTGATTGATTTGCATATATTGAAGAATCCTTGCATACCTGGGATAAACCGACTTGATCATGGTATATGATCCTTTTAATGAGCTATTGGATTCTGTTTGCTAGTATTTTGTTGAGGATTTTTGCATCTATGTTCATCAGTGATATTGGCCCATAGTTTTCGTTCTTTGAAACATCTTTGTCTCGTTTTGGTATCAGGGTGATGGTGACCTCATAGAATGAGTTTGGAGGGTTCCTCCCTCTGCTATATTTTGGAAAAGTTTGAGAAGGATAGGTGTTAGATCTTCCCTAAATATTTGGTAGAATTCACCTGTGAAGACATCTCGTCCTGGGCTGTTTTTGCCGGAAGATTTTTAATCACAGTCTTAATTACAATACTTGTGATTGGTGTGTTTATATTTTGTATTTTTTCCTGGTTCAGTCTCAGAAGGTTGTACTTTTGTAACAATTTGTCCATTTCTTCCAGGTTGTCCATTTTACTGGCATATAGCTGCTTCTAGTAATCTCTCATGATCCTTTGTATTTCTGCAGTGTCAATTGTTACTTCTCCTTTTTCATTTCTAATTCTGTTGATTTGAGTCTTCTCCCTTTTTTTCTTGATGAGTCTGGCTAATGGTTTATCAATTTTGTTTATCCTGTCAAAGAACCAGCTTTTAGTTTTATTGATCTTTGCTATCTTCTCCTTCATTTCTTTTCCATTTATTTCTGATCTGATCTTTATGATTTCTTTCCTTCTGCTAACTTTGAGTTTTTTTGTTCTTCTTTCTCTAATTGCTTTAGGTGTAATGTTAGGTTGTTTATTTGAGATATTTCTTGTTTCTTGGGGTAAGACTGTATTGCCATAAATTTCCCTTTTAGAACTGCTTTTGCTGTATCCCATAGGATTTGGGTTATCGTGTTTTCATTGTCATTTGTTTCTAGATATTTTTTGATTTCCTCTTTGATTTTTTCAGTGATCTCTTGTTTATTAACTAATGTATTGTTTAGCTTCCATGTGTTTGTATTTTTTAAAGATTTTTTCCTGTAATTGATATCTAGTCTCATAGCATTGTGGTCGGAAAAGATACTTGATACAATTTCAATATCTTAAATTTACCAAGGCTTGATTTATGATCCAAGTTATGATCTATCCGGGAGAATGTTCCATGAGCACTTGAGGAGAAAGTGTATTCTGTTGTTTTGGATGGAATGTCCTATAAATATCAATTGAGTCCATCTTGTTCAATATATCATTTAAAGCTTGTGTTTCCTTATTTATTTTCATTTGGGATGATCTGTCCATTGGTGAAATTGGGGCGTTAAAGTCCCCTACTATGATTGTGTTCCTGTTGATTTCCCCTTTTATGGCTGTTAGCATTTGCCTTATGTATTGAGTTGCTCCTATGTTGGGTGCATAAATATTTACAATTGTTATATCTTCTTCTTGGATTGATCCCTTGATCATTATGTAGTGTTCTTGTTTGTCTCTTGTAATAGTCTTTATTTTAATGTCTATTTTGTCAGATATGAGAATTGCTACTCCAGCTTTCTTTTGATTTCCATTTGCATGGAAAATCTTTTTCCATCCCCTTACTTTCAGTCTGTATGTGTCTCTAGGTCTGAAGTGGGTCTCTTGTAGACAGCAAATATGTGGGTCTTGTTTTTGTATCCGTTCAGCCAATCTGTTTCTTTTGGTTGGAGCATTTAATCCATGTACATTTAATGTAATTATCGATATGTATGTTCCTATTCCCATTTTCTTAATTGTTTTGGGTTCGGTATTGTAGGTCTTTTCCTTCTCTTGTGTTTCCTGCCTAGAGAATTTCCTTTAGCATTTGTTGTAAAGCTGGTTTGGTGGTGCTGAATTCTCCTAGCTTTTGCTTGTCTGTAAAGGTTTTAAATTCTCCATCAAATCTGAATGAGATCCTTGCTGGTTAGAGTAATCTTGGTTGTAGGTTTTTCCCTTTCATCACTTTAAATATGTTCTGCCACTCCCTTCTGGTTTGCAGAGTTCCTGCTGAAAGATCAGCTGTTAACCTATGGGGATTCCCTTTTATGTTATTTTTGCTTTTCCCTTGCTGCTTTTAATACTTCTTCTCTGTAATTAATTTTTGATAGTTTGATATGTGTCTTGGTGTGTTTCTCCTTGGATTTATCCTGTATGGGACTCTCTGCACTTCCTGGAGTTGATTGACTATTTCTTTTCCCATGTTAGGGTAGTTTTCAACTCTAATCTCTTCAAATATTTCCTCAGTCCCTTTCTTTTTCTCTTCTTCTTTTGTGTCCCCTATAATTCAAATGTTGGTGCATTTAATGTTGTCCCAGAGGCCTCTGAGACTGTCCTCGGTTCTTTTCATTATTTTTTCTTTATTCTGCTCTGCAGTAGTTATTTCCACTATTTTATTTCCAGGTTACTTATCCATTCTTCTGCCTCAGTTATCCTGCTATTGGTTCATTCTGGAGAATTTTTATTTCATTGATTGTGTTGTTCATCGTTTGTTTGCTTTTTCGTTCTTCTACGTCCTTGTTAAACGTTTCTTGTACTTTCTCCATTCTATTTCCAAGGTTTTGGATCATCTTTACTATCATTACTCTGAATTCTTTTTCAGGTAGACTGCCTATTTTTTCTTCATTTGTTTGGTCTGGTGGGTTTTTACCTTGCTCCTTCATCTGCTATGTGTGTCTCTGTCTTCTCATTTTGTTTAACTTACTGTGTTTGGGATCTCCTTTTTGCAGGTTGCAGGTTCGTAGTTCCCATTGTTTTTGGTGCCTGCCCCCAGTGGGTAAGGTTGTTCCAGTGCATTGTATAAGGCTTCCTGGTGGAGGGGATTGGTGCCTCTGTTCTGGTGGATGAGGCTGGATCCTTTCTTTCTGGTGGGCAGGACCAAGTCCGGTGGTGTGTTTTGGGGTGTCTGTAACCTTATTATGATTTTAGGCAGCCTCTCTTCTAATGGGTGGTGGTGTGTTCCTGTCTTGCTAGTTGTTTGTCATATGGTGTCCAGCACTGTAGCTTGCTGGTCCTTGTGTGAAGCTGGGTGTTTGTGTTGAGATGGAGATCTCTGGGAGAGCTTTTGCCATTTGATATTACAGGCAGCTGGGAAGTCTCTGGTGGGCCAATGTCCTGAACTCGGCTTTCCCACCTCAGAGGCACAGGCCTGACCTCTGGCTGGAGCACCAAGACCCTGTCAGCCACACACCTCAGAAGAAAAGGGAGGAAAAAAGAAAGAAAGAAAATAAATAAATTAAATTAAATAATTAAAATAAAAAATTGAAAAAATTATTAAAATTATAAAGTAATAAAAAAGAGGAAAAAATAAACAGAAGAAAGAAAGAAGAGAGCAACAAAACCAAAAAACAAATCCACCAGTGATAACCAGCACTAAGAACTATACTAAAAACAAACAAAAAATGGACAGACAGAACCCTAGGACAAATGGTGAAAGCAAAGCTATACAAACAAAGTCACACAGAGAAGCATACACCTACACACTCACAAAAAGAGAAAAAAGGAAAAGAATATATATATATATATATATATATATATATATAAAAGGAAGAGAGAAACCAAATCAATAGACATCTACCAATGATAATAAACTCTAAATACTAAACTAAGATAAACATATAACCAAAAACAAATTAGATGAAGAAAGCAAACCCCAAGTCTACAGTTGCTCGCAAAGTGCACTGCCTCAATTTTGGGATGATTCATTGTCTATTCAGGTATCCCAGAGATGCAGTGTACATCAAGTTCATTTTGGAGATTTAATCTGCTGCTCCTGGGGCTGCTGGGAGAAATTTCCCTTTCTCTTCTTTGTTCGCACTGCTCCCAGGGTTCAGCTTTGGATTTGGACCCGCCTCTGCGTGTAGGTCGCCTGAAGGCATGTGTTCTTCGCTCAGACAGGACGGGGTTAAAGGAGCAGCTGATTCGGGGGTTCTGGCTCACTCAGGTCCAGGGGAGGGAGGGGTATGGATTGTGGGCCGAGCCTGTGGCAGCAGAGGCTAGCATGATGTTGCACCAGCCTGAGGCACGCTGTGTTTTCTCCCAGGGAAGTTGTCCCTGGATCCCGGGACCCTGGCAGTGGCAGGCTGCACAGGCTCCTGGGAGGGGAGGTATGGATAGTGACCTGTGCTCGCACACAGGCTTCTTGGTGGCTGCACATCTTATGTCCGTGTCTGGGGTCCGTGCTGATAGCCACGGCTTGTGCCCATCTCTGGAGCTCATTTAGGTGGTGCTCTGAATCCCCTCTCCTCGTGCACCCTGAAACAATGGTCTCTTGCCTCTTTGGCAGGTCCAGACGTTTCCCTGGACTCCCTACCAGCTATCTGTGGTGCACTAACCCCCTTCAGGCTCTGTTCACGCAGCCAACCCCAGTCCTCTCCCTGGGATTTGTCCTCTGAAGCCGGAGCCTGAGCTCCCAGCCCCTGCCCGTCCCGGCGGGTGAGCAGACAAGCCTCTCAGTCTGGTGAGTGCTGGTTGGCACTGGTCCTCTGTGCGGGAATCTCTCCGCTTTGCCCTCTGCACCCCTGTTGCTGTGCTCTCTTCTGTGGCTCTGAAGCTTTCTCCCCACCACCCCCCATCTCCGCCAGTGAAGGGGCTTCCTAGTGTGTGCAAACTTTTCCTCCTTAACAGCTCCCTCCCACTGGTGCAGGTCCCGTCCCTATTCTTTTGTCTCTGTTTATTCCTTTTTCTTTTGCCCTACCCAGGTACGTGGGGAGTTTCTTGCCTTTTGGGAAGTCTGAGGTCTTCTGCCGGTATTCAGTAGGTGTTCTGTAGGAGTTGTTCCACATGTAGATGTATTTCTGAGGTATTTGTAGGGAGGAAGGTGATCTCCACGTCTTACTTCTCCGCCATCTTGAAGGTCTCTCCTGACTTTACTTTTTAAAAGTTGTCTATCTTCCATACTGAAACAGAATTTTAGGAAGCATGTGTACTTCTTTTGCAGTTTTTATTATACTGTTATTCTCTTTACTGTATTCCCTTTTAAAGGATGTTCCCACCTATTAGAGAGGAGCTAACTTAGACATAATTTAATTCTCAATAAGCCTTGGTATAATAATTGCTCAGTAAATATCTGTATTGTTAAGGATACCTCTTATACTTTGCCCCCATCTAGGACTCTCAAGAGATGAAGTTACTTCTAATTTAACTGAGGTTATTCCCTGAATACTAACTTTCCTGTAGTGCACATATATTTTTCAGACCCCTTTTGTTTGTTTTTTTTCATCCTTTCTCAAAATGGTGGGTGAACATTACTCCTTCTTATGTTAATTTCCCTATTAGTCTTGTCCCCTGGTCATATCACATGATATCTATGAATTTGGAGTCCAACTTCTGCTGTCTTTACCATAACCTGTTAAAGATCACCACTCCTAAGGAAAACCAAACATTTATATATGGCATTAATGGTAAGTACAGTTAAGATCATAATTGTATGAGACATATAACTGAAAATAGAGACTAATTTACAGCATAATTTTAAGCAGTTGATAGGATATAAAATGGGAAAGGTTTTTCCTTTGAGCACAGGGCTGAAGATAATGTAGAGAAGTTTAAGAGGTTTGGAGAATTTAGCCATAGTATACTACTTGGCTCTGTAGTGTAAAATATTTATGTACTCATTACATCAATAGGGAGATACTACAATAACAAATAGCCCCCAAATTTCAGGAACTTAAAACCACAAGGTTTCTTACTCTTTTGTGCTGAATATGAATTACAGGGTGGTTAGAATCTCTGCTTTGTGGTCCTCACTCTGGTTTTAGTCAGTTCGGGCTGCTATAACAAAAATACCATAGACTGGGTGGTTAAACAGCAAACATTTGTTTCTCACAGTTATGGAGGCTAGGAAAACTAAGATCAAGATATTGATAGATTCAATGCCCTGTGAGAACCTGCCTCCTAGTTCATAGACTGCGGTCTTATTGCTGTGCCCTAACATGGCAAGGGAGGTCTCTGGGGTCTCTCTTATAAGGGCACTAATACCATTCATGAGGGCTCTACTTTCATGACCTAATCACCACCCTAGAAACCCACCTCCAGCTACTATCGCATTGGGGATTAGGTTTCAAAATATGAATTTTGGAGGCATACAAACTTTCAGTCTGTAGCACCAGGATAAGAAAGCACTGTGGAACACTCCAGTTATGGTGGCAGAAAAACAGAGTACATCGTATATTATGCACTGGCTTTTAAAGCTTCCACATGTTACTTCCATTCACACTTTTTACTTTATTATTTTCATTAAGGCTATTTTTAGGTTCACAGAAAAATTGACAGGAAGGTACAGAGATTTACCGTATAGACCCTGCTCCACACATGAATAACCTCACCCATTACCAACATCCTCCACCAGAGTGGTACATATGTTACAACTAGTCAACTTATATTGATACATCAAAATCACCCAAAGTCCATGTTTACATTATAGTTCACTCTTGGTGTTGTACATTCTATGAGTTTGAACAAATGCTTAATGAAAAATATCCATCATTATAGTATCTCACAGTATTTTCACTTCCGTAAGAATCTTCTGTGCTCCACCTATTCATCCTTCCTCCTCTAACCCCTGGCAACCACTGATCTCTTTACTGTCTCCATAGTTTTACCTTTTTCCGAATGTTATATAGTTGGAACCATACAGTGTGTATCCTTTTCAGACTGGCTTCTCTCACTTAACAATGTGCATTTAAGATTCCTCCATGTCTTTTCATGGCTTGATAGCTCATTTTTTTGGTACTGCATAATCCGTTGTCTGGATGTACCATAGTTTATAAATCCATTCACCTACTGAAGGACATCTTGGTTTCTTCCAAGCTTTGACAATTATGAATAATACTTCTATAAACATCCATGTGCATGTTTGTTTGTTTGTTTGTTTGTTTTTGCGGTACACGGGCCTCTCACTGTTGTGACCTCTCCCGCTGCGGAGCACAGGCTCCGGACACGTAGGCCCAGCGGCCATGGCTCATGGGCCCAGGCGCTCCGCGGCATGTGGGATCCTCGCGGACCAGGACACGGACCCATGTCCCCTGCATCGGCAGGCGGACTCTCAAGCACTGCGCCACCAGGGAAGCCCCGTGTGCATGTTTTTTTATGGACATAAGTTTTCAGCTCCTTTGGGTAACCACCAAAGAGTGCACTTGCTGGACCATAAGGTAAGAGTATGTTTAGTTTTATAAGAAACTGCCAAACTGTCTTCCAAAGTGGCTGCACCATTTTGCATTCCCAATAAAAATGAAAGAGAGTTCCTATAGCTCCACGTCCTTGACAGCATTTGGTATTCTCAGCATTCTAGATTTAGGCCATTCTAATAGGTTTGTAGTTGAATCTTATTGATGTTTTAATGTTTCTTTCTCTGATGACATATGATGTGGTATCTCTTACTTGCCACATACTTTTTTTCACATGATTGTTTTCCATCTGCAAATCTTCTTTGGTGAGGTGTCTGCTATAGTTTTTGGCCAATGTTATAACTGGGAGGTTGTTTTCTTATTGTTGACTTCTAGGAGTTCTTTGTATATTTCAGATAACAGTCATTTATCAGATGAGTCCTTTGTAAATATTTTCTCTCAGTCTGCAACTTGTCTTCTCATTCTCTTGATATGCTCTTTCACAGAACAAAAGTTTTACATTTTAAGGAAGCCCAGTTTCCAGCTCATTAATTATTTCTCTTATGGATTGTGCCTTTGATGTTATATCTAAAACATCATCACCATACCCAATGTCATTTAAGTTTTCTTCTATGTTATCTTTTAGGAGTTTTATCGTTTTGTGCTTTACATTTAGGTGTGTGATTCATTTTGAGTTAATTTTTGTGAAGGGTGTAAACTCTGAGTCTAAGTTTTCATTTTTTTTCACATGTGGATGTTCAGTTTTCCTGTCACCATTTGTTGGAAAGACCATCTTTGCTTCATTTTATGGCCTTTGTTCTTTTCCCAAAGATTAATTGACTATATTTATGTGGGTCTATTTCTAGCCTCTGTATTCTGTTCCACTGACCTATTTATCTATTCTTTCATCAATACCACATTGTCTTGATTACTCTAGCTTTATAGTAAGTCTTAAAATCATGTAGTGGGAGACTCCAACTTTGTTCCTTCAATATTGTGTTGGCTTTTCTGTGTCCTTTTTTTTTTTTTTTTGCGGTACGCGGGCCTCTCACTGTTGTGGCCTCTCCCGTTGTGGAGCACAGGCTCCATACACACAGGCACAGCGGCCATGGCTCACGGGCCCAGCTGCTCCACGGCATGTGGGATCTTCCTGGACTGGGGCACGAACCTGTGTCCCCTGCGTCGGCAGGTGGACTCACAACCACTGCGCCACCAGGGAAGCCCTTTTCTGTGTCCTTTGCCTCTCCATATAAACTTTAAAATGAGGTTATCAACAGCCACAGAATAACTTGGTGGGATTTTGTTTGGGGTTGCATTGAATCTATAGAACAATTTTGGAAGAACTGACACATTGATAATATTGAGTCTTATCCATGAGCATGAAATATCTCTCCATTTATTTAGTTTTTAAAAAATTTTGTTCTTCAGAGTTTTGTAGATTTCCTCATATAGATCTTGCACATATTTTTGTAGATTTATACTTAAATATTTAAGTTTTTTGAGTGTTAATATAAATGGTATTTTGTTTTAATTTCAGATTCAACTTGTTCATTGTGTATATAGGAATGTGATCAACTTTTGTGTATTAATCTTATATCCTCCAACCTTCCTATAACCACTTATTAGTTCCAGGAAGGTTTTTTGTTGTTGTTGATTCTTTTAGATTTTCTACATAGATGAGCACATCATCTGTGAACAAAGACATTTTTATTTCTTCCTTTTCAATCTGAATACCATTTATTTTATTTTCTTGTCCTATTACATTAGCTAGAACTTCCAGTACAATGTTGAGAAGGAGTGGTGAGAGGAGACATCTTTGCCTTGTACCTAATCTTAATGGAAAAACTTGGAGTTTCTCACCATTAAGTATGATATTAGTTGCCATACATTTCATAGTACAAAGTAAGCTGTGTGTTTACATCAGTTCCAAGGTGGCAGCAAAGTGCAGTCTTACCTTCTGCCAAATAAGAGATTGGACATATTTGGTGAAAAGCAAAAATGACTTGTGCATTCATAAGAGAGCAAAATAATTTTTAAACCATTAAAATTATGATTTTTCAACTTTAAGGATCTACATATTTAAGTGAAGCATGGAAGACTCAATTTTGTAATGCAAATGTTTGCATTACCTTGATCCAAAAATTTTGTTTCTGTTCCATATCATCTTGAATACAATTCCATCTCCATAGAAACTGGCACCTCCCTGCAGACTTTTTATCACTACCCTCTTACATGAGTAGTATTGTAAACAGTGTTAAATGGAATGTCTCCTGCTGCTTCAGAATTTTGTATGAAGAACCAAAGCTGAGAGGAATAGGTGGCAATAAGTGGCCTGCCTCATAATCCAAAAAGGACATAGGCAGCCCACCCTACCCATCCAGCCCATGTAAGCAGATGACTAGGTATTGAAATGTATTGAATGAGTGATAAGCTGTAGGCATAGGGGGAGAGTGTTTTCATTTATCTTCTTCTTTTCCTTCTAAACCTGCTGAGAAAGACTATAAGAAAATTGCTCATAGACACTGGAGTATCTATCAAAAAAGGAGACTGACATTTTTCTCTCCTCATGAAAGCTTGCTGAGTCCTAGAAGTTCATGAGGCTCATGCTTTGAGTAAAGGAACATTCTTAAGAGAACCTCATATGTATATCATGGAATTTGCTTAACGTTATGCAAACACAGAATTCTGAGTGAGAAATACCCGGAGCATCCTCAACACAGAGCAAGAAGAGATAGCAACAGCAAGGCAGCCTGCACCATCAGTGTTTTCATGACAAGGATGTGCAAATATTCCATGGATCAAATGGAGGCCTCAGAGGCCTCCTGTGTCATGGGAACTGCACCCGTAAAGAAAGTGTTGGGCAGACAGCCAGGAACAAGAGAAGAGAGAGAAAAATGTCAGCCATAGAATGCTTGTCTGTCTTAGGAAACCTCTGGGCAATGGGGGCTCTGCAGAATCCACAAAAAGTGCAAGGATTGGCATTTGAGCAGCTGTCCCTCACACTTTCACCTCACCCCTATTCCCTTGGAGAGCCCAACAATGTTGAGATGCAAGGGAAACCCGAAATAGCAAAATAGCAGAGAAAAAAGCACAGGGGCAGTGAAAGTGCCAAACAAAGTAAAAAGAGCTAACTAGCTGTCTTTCCCTATTGCAGGACCCAAGGCACAAACCAAGATTCAGGTAGGAGGAAAGAAATACTTTAATTTGGATATGAAATTAATATTTTGATCTAGACTAGATTTTAAATACTGAAAGGGATAAGGTGTCTGTGGGATTGGTCTTCAAAGGATAGAGAAGGGAAAGGTTATAGACTATGGTGAGATGGAGTGGTCAATGGGAAAAATAAAGAACTTTCTCACTGAGACAATTCCTGAATACATGTATTTATTTCTCATGTCATTCTCTCTTCCACAATATTTGAAGAACGTGGTGCTAGGCTGAGGGACTGAAGGATTTGGGCTTGGCATGAATAGGGACTGGACTGGCCTACAGGAAGAGGAACCCAGATGCAAGGTGATCTGACAGACAATGTCCATGTGTGCCATGTGTGGAACTAAAATTGAAAGCCTGGCAGGCAGTGCAGGTGAGGTGTCAAACCAAAGGGGAGAAAGACAGAGCCTAAGCAGAGAGCAATAAGATGAGAAATGGGAGCACCAGATCTGGCAGAGGTTTCAAAGTGAAGATGGGAAATGAGACATCAGGAAGATTTTGGTTACTGGCACATTGTGTAGGCACATTTTACACTGAGTCCAGTAGCCTTACCCGTCAAGATTGGGCAAGCAGCTTGGATACCACCAGGGAAATCCTCTTTCTATTTCTGGCATTGAAATTCTACCCATTCCTCTGGGACAGCTATAAAGCTGCCACCTCCACAAATAAGTTTGCCTGCCTCTTCCCATATTTCCTGGCTGGAAATTTATCTCTTTTCCCTTGAACTCCAATAACATGTTGATATTTACACTTACATAATCATGTCCCTATGTTTCCCCATGTTCCATGGACATCAGGAGGGTTAGCAGTTATTTATACACAGGAAGTATTTAGGAAGTATTTGCTGGGTTAATATTACTGTGAAAATAGAATTCACAATTTAGAATAATTTTGAGCCTCATTTTTTAAACTGCAAAGAAGTTGCAGATGAAGTCAACATCAATAAGTCATATTTATTAAGCAATCACATTTACATATTGATGTGATAAGCAGCATGCCAAATAAGTTAACTAAATTGTTCCCAATTCTCTGAGAGCAACTTGCAACCTTACGATTTTGTGAGGTCCAGAAATGGATTGACTAGAAATACATGTGGAATGCTGTGAAGTCAAGAAAATAATTTACAAGAGGAGAAAGAATGTTTGACAGTGTCCAACAATTAGCGAAAGATAAGATGATAGCTAGTAATACAATTTAGTTGTGGGGTAACATAATAAGAAATTATCATTTTTTCCTTTGAGCTACCACAAAACAGGCAGCACTGAACTTGCAGGCAGAAGACATACTAATCTTTTTCATATTCTAAATTTGTTCTTGCTGGTAAATGTTGAACATAGGCAAGTCACTTACATCATTGTTTTCTTTCTTTTTTTTTTTTCCTCCTGTAAAATGAGAGTATTGAACTAGATGAGTTCAAATCTTTTAGCAGTAAACATCTTTTTCCGAAACAAATTCACGTTCAGAATTGCAATGTAAAAAATAGGTAAAACTGGATCTGCTATGGCTGAATGGAGTATTGAGACTAGGGGATACTGGGCTGCAGTTTCTGCTTCCCTGCAGCACCTGTAACTGACTCTAGACCTTTACAGATCCGCATAATACAAGTAGAAGACCTCTGGTGCGGACCGCCTGTTCCATTTGTTTCTGCATTCAGATTCTATATTTTGCAATGAACATTTCCTTATCTGCATAGAGTAAAATGTACTTTCCAATCAATTTTCTCAGTTAATATTAAGAAAGCAAGAATGAGATTAAGGAAAGTTTAATTCCTGAGCTAAAGATATAGAACCTGAAGCACAGAAAGGTCACGGACACGAGTTGGCACACTCACCATCCTGGATCTGTAAATGTATTTGCTCTTTAGGGCTCACTTTACTTGCTGGAACTTCCTGAAAATTTTGTGAACTTTTCTTTTCCATTTAGTTATATATTGATATAATAGGGAAATCTTGGGACTTCATTGATGTTCTAAAATGGAAACATACCTTATGAGTATATTTGCATACTCAAGTGTTCATATAAGATGTAAGTAGAACAACCAGCATCTATTGGTAGATCTACACTATAGAGGAGAATATGAGTTCTTGTGCCAAATATTCTTTAATATTAATATGCTGCATTTGATAATTAATATTTCAAAACATGTCTGGTTGTCTGAAAGAAAGAAAAAGAGATAGGTGAAGATGTCTGATTTGAAAATATGGTCTTATACCTGCATTTGCTCAGGCTCTCAGCCTGGACAATTTTAGAGTAGAAGAGGGATTATGGGTATTAATGTGCTTCCCCCAAAACAACATTTGAAAAGTCTTTACTTTTGGTTGACTATCACCAAAAACCATGCTCCTTCCTGTACATTCTTTTTGAAATGGCACATACCCCAACATTATGAAACCAAACACAGAAGAATACCTCTTGTTCTCAAACCAATTGGAGGAGGACAATGTTTAAGTCATCGCAAATATTGTTATAAACAGAACAATGACATTGACAATATCATTTGATCTTTGGGCCAAGGGTGAAATTAATGTTGTATGCTTACTCCAATGGATGACTGGACGTAAGTTTCCACCACGTGCACTTAAAAGTAGTGGTGTCCTCTCTCACTTCCATTTTACCTTCTGATAAGTGAAAGGACTCTCATAAACAATACTGGCTTCTTGAGGAGTAGAAATAGCAGAGGAGGTTCAGAAGTTAAAAAATTAGCTTAATTTAGAGATATTTTGTTCTTCCTTGAAAACAAAGAGACAAATACATAAAACCTTCCAACGGTATCAACATTTTCAGTTGATACCGGGCAAACATTGCCTTCATTTTCTCCTAATGTCATGCTCCTTCCATGATCGAATAAGTTTTTTCACATCCTGGGAAAATATATTACAATATGGGTCCTTGGAGATTGGCCAGATACAGCTCTGGTGAATAGTTACTGTTCCCGGTCTGGGTTACTCTGCATTCATTATTTTCTTCATGAAATTTCTCTACTTGTGGCTTGTTACTTTGATAAAGAGGGTAGTACAAAATAAATGTGGATGCTTTCCTAGGTTATACATTTTCACTTTTAACTTGTACCTCCCCAGATCACCCCATGACAAATACATGAGATGTAGCATACTCTCAGGTTGGATTGACAAAGGCACACATATATCTGTGCATTGTTTGCACATGCAATCTTTTGATTTTGTGTTTGCTTCCTGGCCAGGCAGAAGCCAGATTTTGGTGAGGACTCACTCATATTTGTACTCAAGAAAACATGAGAAAGAGAGGTGCTACTTTGGTATTTCCACCCTCATTTATCAAGCTAGGAACTTTCAAACTGAAAATACATACCTGGAAATTTGTAAGAACCAATGTTGATCAATAAGCAAGTTTTGCTGGTGATTATTATTGAGTTGGGTAGAAGTAGTGCTCTTCTGAGAGGCTTTAGATGGATATTTGTTTATTAGAAAACCAGTTCAATCTGAATTTCAGAAATCAGCATCACTTTTATTTTTAACTATAGTGACTGTAGACAGAATAAATAACATGACTGAGGTTGCATTTTACTTAAAATATGCATTAAGATGAGATTTTTCCTTCCTTTATTGAGGTAGTTTGGTATATTATTCTAAAGTTGGAATAAAATATTGATGTCATAAATTTTGTCATTTTTATAGTTTAATTGTTCACATTATTACAAAGGTACTCTTGGGGGAAAAAGAACCCACCTCATACCGCCTTGGCAGTCAGTAACAGCCAGAACTGATAACCAAGCTTCTTTAATATGGCTCTTCACAAACCTTGGTAGAGATTAGGAAGTTGTTGGAGTTGGAGAAATATCACTGGAGGCTCTGGTAGTTTCTTCTGAAGTCCTTCTGAATTAGCAGCTAATGGGGAGCTTTCTTTGATAGCACTATTATAATTAAATGCAGCTGGATGGAAATCAACCACAAAGGAAGCTCTTTTGTTTATCATTACTTCTGACTTTGTTAGCAGATGTTTTCGAAGTACCATAGTAGCCAGCTTAATTTGTCTCTGTGTAATGTGAAGCAGGTAAACTTTGATTAATAAGCTGTCAAGTACGTTCCTTAATTTCTTTTCCGAAGTTTTCTTCTGTGACTCTTATATAGCACATATGTCAAATCCGGAAAACGCACGGATAAACATTCAGTTTCTTTTTATATATGTCAGGCCAGCTGAAATGGAGGTGTCAGTCGGCGGTGAGCTGGCTTGTCAAATGTTCATCTTGAAAGCTGCTGTAGTGTTATCGCATGTAAGTAGGCTAGTGAAAAAGATAAACACATATGGCATATATGTACCAGGCTATAGAATGACAGCTCTCTCAGTTGTAATCACTACTGGCTTTCCATAAGGGACTCGATAATTTTCAGTAAATTGGATCTTTTATGGGTTTAAGCATTAATTCATCTATTTAAAAAGGGTAATTTTGACATATCCTTTGCTTATAATAAATGTCTCCTCCACTTCTTAACAGGCAGACTTCCTCACCACCCACTTTGTCTGTTCAACACAGTCTTAACTCCAGCATCTTTACTCAGAATGTACTTTCTACTTGTCTCCCATACCAATTTTTCACAGTGCCACTGTCCCATCATTTAAAGAACTCTTGAAAATTACATCCTTCCTTCTAAATCTTTCCCACATACCTGGAAAGCATGTGTTGTAGTTTTTTAATTGGCTCAACAAAGTTTAAATATACAGCATTCATGATTTACATTGCATTCATTACTAATACAACAAAATTCATGTGTCCTGTGATTTTGCACTTTCTTTAAAATTAGTAGGTGCTCAAGATAAAGTTTCAATATGTGTCTGCATGTCCTTTGATTTTTGTGTCCGTGTCAGTGTTTTCAGTCTCACATTGTGATATCTATGCTTTTAATTGCCATAATACCTAGCACACTACTGAGTATTTCATATGTACCTGAAAAATCACATATTTTAAAATGCTGGTGCTATGCCACTAGTTATTTATTCAGTTATTTATTACTTCTAAAAGTTTATTTCTAGGGATATGTGTGTGAGTGTGCATGTCTGTGTATATGATTGTGTTCTCACCTATTTGCTGCAAAGAATTCATGAGGGCTCAAGTTGGCAGACGAGATGAAAAAAACTGTATCTAACTCTGAAGTTCTCTGTAGATAAGGATAGGGAAATGTAATCGTTGGCACCATCCTACCTCCCTCTCTTTAAAGCCATGGCTGAGTTTAAAAAGTGTAGGCAGAGGGGAATAGGAGGTCTCAATGGAGCTGAGACTGCATATAGACACTTGCACCCTACTAGTCCTCTGAGCCTCAACTTCCTCATCTGTAAAGCTCAGAACAATAATATCACCTAGTAAAAATTAAAGATAATTTATCTAAAGATCTTGGCACATACTAGGCCCTCAACATATACTAGCCAATGCTATTAGAAATTAGAAATGAGTAATATACTATTTCAGTAGAAGAGAAAAAAAAGTTTAAAATGGTCACTTTTATATGGAACAGTCTGAGTGGTCCTTTGTTCTGGTCTTCAATAATGATGTTCAAAACATGTGTTAGCACACCAATTTAGATGTTATTTCATGCAAAACTAACTTAACTGTTAAGTTATAACTAAAAAGAAACTGAAATTCATTAATATGTATGGAGTATTTCGTGTGAAAAAATAACATCTTTCCATGACAATGCTGACTGTACATTCAGCTCCCAACCACCAATTGTCATTTGATTAAAAATAATCCATCTCTAGCAGGTACTCTTCTAATTGAGGGACTTTTCATGAAAACTTCATTAAATTCCCACTCTCTACAAAAATTTTTGAAATAATTGTCAATATTAGAAATGTCAGGATAATTAGTTAAATCACAATCTTAGGTTGGTATGTAGTGAGGACCAAATGTGTGTCAGTACCTTTATGTCAGTTTAGAACACTTGAGAATTTTGTCTGGATTTTTTTTAGCCTTTTAAGCATTTTCTCTAATGGGATTCTGTCTTTAGATTCCTTCTTTTGGAGTGAGGAGAGCAGAGCTAGAGTCACTGTGTTTTAATAGAACTGCAGATTAGCTAATTTTGAAAAAAATTCTCGTTAAGATGATTGCCCTTGAGGAAAATCCTTCATATATGAGTAACTAGCTTTATTTTTTCATTTACTCTGCTAGAGAGTAGAATTACCTGACAGCATTTTGAAGGAGGATAATGTGCTAGCTGTGAAGAAGTGTGGCTTCCAAACAGTGTGACATGTGCTTTCTGGAAAAGTCTGCATGATGACGGGTCAGAGAATTAAGTATGGGGGCTATTCCATGTGATTCTGATTCTTGGCTCTGTACTTTGAGTTATCTCTTAAGATGACAAAATTCATACACCAGATTTAAAAATATCTGGCATAATTTTTGCATCCTTTAGGATGGGGAGTGGGGGCGTCTATGGGGTCCTATTCTTCACTTGAAAGTAGGTGAAATTAAATCACATGTGTCTTTCTCAAAGCCGGGGTCATGGACATCTATTGTGCCAGGGTGTGGATTTACTCTGAGATGTAGAGAAATTATGGTGCATCTTGAAAATCATTCCCAATGGTTTTAGTGTTCATTAAGATGATGTGAATGAATGTTAGTATTAGGTTATCAGAAAATTTGTGGGTACAACTGGTCAAATAATGCTCTTTGAGCAGCTGACAATAAAATAACATTATTTAAGCAGGATGACTGTATCCCTATCACTGGATTGTGCAACTTGATGGGTTGAGAGAGTCAGAATAGATATTGCAGTTTCAGAGACCATGTCATTTTCATGGTGTTCGTTGAGTCCTTTAGAGTAATGCTACTTAGAACGTGCTCAGGGAGGCATTTGTAAGTGAAAGGAGAGGAATATCTAAAACTCTTGGTATAAGGAGAACTGAGGCCAGGTATACAGTAGCTCTCAAGGATCTTGGGGAAAGTTGCACTCTTTTTGCAATTAGGTAGGTCTTCTACCAGGTGCTGCTGAAAATTGATCCCTGATGTCCATGATTTTTATTGTGATGTCTGGAATATGAGGGGTTTGTTGGGTGTGACTCAGGGAGAGCCAGGGGAAGATGGGAGTCGGAGCTAGAAGCCAGGGGTCTGCAAAGGTGATAGGGATTCTATAAAAGGTGTCTGTATAAATCAGGCAAATCTGGCTAAAGGAAACTGCTGGAATGTGTGCAACTTGTTCCTTGTGTTCAAGAGAAAAAATGTGTCCAGATGTAAGGAGACCAATACGAGAACATAAGTGAGTCAAGTCATGCTAATGGTAATACTTCTGGTGATATGTGTCTGCTTTTAAGTTTCCAGAAGCCCTGACGCTGACTTCGGTCCTGGCAGCTTATCTCTTAAACTGTTTCTGAGCCTTCATGCTTTTGCTCTCAGCCTGTAGCACTCCAGGAGACTGGGATGAACATGGCAGTGACCTTGTTGATGCCTAAGATTCCAAAGTCTCTGCTTCTGAATGATCTGTCAAAGGACGAGCACTTCTAAGAAAGGTACCCCTTCCTGAAATTAAAGGGAGAGGGGGAGCTAATTTGAAGAATTGCTTCCTAGACTTTTATCTATTTCTGATTTTCACCCAGCATCTTTTTGAAAAGTTCCCTCACAAATGTCTGCAAAAAGAAAATTAGAACAGATGATGGAAACTGATGACTAGAGTCAGCTGTTCCCTAAAAGCAGCAGCAATGTCAGAGTGGTAACTAGATAATCCATTCTGTTTTGGGCTTTGTCTATTTTTCTTGTATCTGAATTGTCACTTGGTTGTCTCTTATTTATACTTCAGTGAATGGTTCACAATGGGTGTATGTGTGTGTGGAGACATATGTGAAAAGTAACTGTACTGTAATATTTATCATTAAAGAGCTGCCTTTGTTTCATTTTACAAGCATCACATTGATGATTTGAATAATAAAGCTGACTGGCTTACTCACTGAAGGTTACTTCCATAATGGAGCAAATTTATGTACCGAGGTTCTCGTTTTCTTTATTAGATAATTGGACAAAATACTGAGAAACTGCTACTAATTGAGCACTCATTCCAGCTTTTGTCTATATTGAGACTAGACAGGTTTTCCGATGTTTGCAAAAGAATTAAATATCCACCCCCTGCAACAGCTTGTCTCATCCCAATATGTTTTCATTAACTTTAACTGAGTCCCTGGGCTTAAATGTGGTTTATCCCAGAATTTTAACACTCACCTTTTATAAGAATCACATATTGGAGGATGTTTTCATTTTAGGAAAAAAGTGTGATCAAAGCCAGGTCATGTGTTTCCTTCTTTGAGGCAGCAGGGGCAAATGGGCAAGGTTCAGATCAAATGTTTTTGCTAGAATGACATTCAATAGGTAACAGTTGCCCTGAAGCAGGGCATGAAAGAGTTAGGGGGAAGAATAATAGAAACTGGAAAACCTTTGAAAATCCATATAATATTAGATATTTTGAGAATCAGCAGTTGAAAAAATTCATTTATAGGAAATGCACAGTAAAGCATAGGTATGCTATTTTAACAGAAGCCCTACTTCCCCTCCCACTGCTGCTATTCAAATTTGGGTCCTAACGGTTGCTCTGTCTTTGTCTTTTAGAGTAGCTACATTAAAGTACTCTTTGCCTACACACAATGCCTTATACTTCAGGTACATCTTTCACGGACATCCAGGTTAATTTTCTTGAGGCACATCTGATCTTGTTACTGTTAGGTTAAAAAAAACAAGCAAAACAATTCCCAAAATTTAAAATAATAAAGCTCTAACTTGTAGCATAACATTATTTAACCCTGACCTACTTTGAAGACTTATTTTCTAATACTCCTCATGCATTCAGGTTTCCCACAAACTGGATTAACTACCTGTTCTTCTCAAACAAACCCCTATGTGATCTCACCTTGGCAAATATGCTCATTCTCTTCCTGCAATCTGTAGTCCTCACCTCTTTGCATTTCTACCAGTTGAAATTCTACCTATCCTTCAAGGTGTGCATACTCCAGCATACAACCTCCAAGATGGCCCCAGTGATCTTGCCTTTTAATATTCATGCCTGTGTGATTCCCTCCCCTTGAATGTGGGCTGGACCTAGTGACTCATTTCTAATAAATATAGTATGGCAAATGGATGTCACTCCTGAGATTAGATTACACAAACACCGTGATTTAGTTCTTCCTCATTCTGCACTTTTGTTCATTTACTCCGAGGGTAGCTGTCATCTTGAGAGCCATCCAGTGGAAAGGCCCAGATGGCAAGGATCTGAGGGAGGCCTTCAGCTAATGACCAATGAGAACTTGAGGCCCCCAATCCAATAGCTAGAGAGGAACTGAATCCTGCCGGCCACCATGTGAATGAGTTAGAGGCAGATCCCCATTAGAGCCTCCAGAAGAAACTGCATCCCAAATGGCACTTTGATGACAAGCTTGTGAGAGATCTTGAGGCATGGGCATCCAGCTAAGCTGCACCAGGATGTGTGACAGAAACTGTTAAGATGACGAATGTTGTGTAAGCCATGAAATTCAGGGAGTTATTTGATATATAGTAATAGATAACTAATACAGATTTTGGTACCAGCAGTTGGGTTTAAACTCCTGTAACCTTCTATAATTCTTCCAATAAGCACTACTATCTCTATTTATATGTTCCTAGAATGCATTGTGTGTACTGGTATTTCAGCACATTTCGAATTCTTCCTTCTTTTGTTTTCACACATATGGATTTTCTCCTGCATAAAACTATAAAGTTGCTTGAGGTCAGGGTCTATGACATATTCATCTTTGAACTCCTTTCCCCCAGGGTTTTGGCAACAGATTTTATGTAGTAAGTGCTCAATAAATATTGTTGATTTGAATCGAGTGAATATACTTATTTATACTTTAATGCCAAGGTTAGTAGAAAAGGACAATTGACCAATTCATGTCTAAAGATTTTACAGCTCCTGAGTTTTGTCAAGAATTAGTGGGTATGAACTCTAGTGGTTTATTTAGGGACATTTTCCCAAATATTCATTTCATTGAATTACAAGAAAAACATGATTTTGATGAACTTCCTACAAATTTCATTACTATTTTTCTAGGTTAAAATATAAAGAGTCAGATTATGTTATATGACAGCCTCTACTGGACTATCAGGATTGTGAGGATGTTTTAGACAAAAATGGTAGCCACCTGGATAACTTCATAGCATCAATTTCTCTTTAGGAGTTCTGTATTCTTTACAAAGTAGTTCATTGTAGACATTGGTTTGCTACCCTATGTACTGATTGAGAACTCATGAATTACTTTTGAGATTTGGTACTGACATACAGTAGAAACAATGTTGGTTTTGGAGCAAGACAGTTCTGGTTTGAAGTTTAGCTGAACAACTTATTTGCTGTTTGACCTTGGGAAAGTTACTTAGTCTCTCTGAGTGTTTCACATATGTTGATACTGATAGCACAATATACTACAAGCCATGACTTTTGGGGAATAATTGAGACTATATATATATATATATATATATATAGAGAGAGAGAGAGAGAGAGAGAGAGAGAGTGAGTCTGTATTGAGATACTAAAATATGTATAAAATAATTGAGACTATGAATAGAGAGACTATAAATATCTCTAAAGAATTTACTACAGTATACGACAACTAGAAACTATCTAAAGAATTTACTACAGTATATGACAACTAGAAATTATCAAGTAAATAGTAGCTGAATACCAGACAATCTAGACTATCTTGTTCACAATATCGAATCATTCCTTTCACTTCTGCTTTATATTCTCATAGAGTCTGTGGCTCTACTTCCCTTTGTTTACGCTGACCCTTAGACTGAGGAATATCTCCCTCATCCCATCTGTGATTTTACTGGCTGACAATTGCTATGTGTCTATTTAATCCTTCCCTTCATTTGGTCATCCATTCAACAAGTAAAACTGGGACCACATCAGAAATAGGAGACTCAGTATTATGACTTCTTTGAATTCTTGGTGCATTTGTAATCACTTGATATGTGCCATCTGCTAACCTATACTGTTAGATATCACTTAATGTGGAGGAAGATTTGCTATAAGCAGTCACTTTGTAGTTATTCAACCTCGATTCAGTTTCCTACAGTTTCTCTTGCCAATTGTGTGAACTTGGGTGAATCACTTAATTTGATTATCAGTTTCCTCCACTGTAAAATGGGTGGGATAATGGCACCTCATAGGGCTGCTGAATTGATTAAATATCACATTTACTATAACATCCTGGGCACATTGTCCGGCATAGAGTGTTCATCAAAATTTAGTTATCATACAAGTGTAACATGCACATATCCTGGTTAGCAAGTTTCACGTATTCAAAATAATGCAAATGTGCATTATAAACTGCAAAACTCCTTACAAGTGTGGGTGGTCATTTTTAATAGTATCTAGAATTGGGACTATTTCTAACACCTCATTAAATTCACAGGACTAGGGGAAAGGCCGTGTAATCAATAGGTGGTCAATAAAGGTTTCCTGTTGCATATGATAATGTGTTGATAAGACACCAGGCAGACCTCATTTAGCTCTGAACAAGCTGAGTCCTTAAGGTATGGGTCAGCCAATACAGTGCTCAATCACCCTCTCGGCCAGCGAGCACTAGCATCTCATAGTGTTTACTTTCCTTTGTTTATTCTTTCATGGCCTCTTATATGTCAATAACATCCTACTCTGCCACCAAAGATCTTTTGATTCCCAGCAAAGAGTTTGATTCTTTTCCAAAGGACAGACAAACACAGGGTTATTTTCATGGTTTGAACATACGCTGGATATTATGACAGGATGCAGGGGCTAGGCTCAGATGGATGGGAGGATCATGCTCTGAGCCTATTCACCTCTCCTTAGAGGAGCTGTTGAGTGTGCTGGGAGACTAATGACATCGTTCTGTGAATTCTTGCTGCATGTCGATTTTAGAGGTTGCAGTCATGGAGCTGCACAGCTCAGACCTTCAACAGAGCCTACTGCCTGGAGCAGAGTTGAGTGGAAGTCCTAGCTGTCCCCTCCATGAGAACACTGAGGCCGTGCTTCGCTGGCTGCTCCCACAAATGGCTGGCATGGCCAGTGTTGGCCTGTTTCCTGAGACTCAGGACTTCTCCCTTTTGACCTGGCTGAAACTTTCTCAGAACTGTTCTGTGGTCTGAGGGCCTTACTACACAATTCTTCTTTTCCTCTCTTTCACAGGTATCAGACCAGACTTATGATCTGAAATCTCTTCCCATCTACTCCTGTTCCCTTCCCTTTTATTCACAAGAAAAGTTTAACCCACTCCCCCTTTCAAATTTTGCATATCAAATCCTGCCTTGGCTTCCTAGGAGTACTGACACAGTTGGTAATATGTTAACCATATTGGAAATACAACTCTATTCAGTATGAATGCCATACTGGCCCAACATGAAGCTCTTCTATCCTGTGTGCTCATGTCTCACAATCTGTGCCCTTGCACTGAACAGAATATGCCTGTAGTGTCTGTTACGAAAGAACTTGTACATTTAATAGGACTCAGATTTAAAATTTATATCTTTGTAGATGCATATTTATTTAATATGACTACATGTTTTTACACATTAACCAATCAATTAGCAAGTAATCTCCTTGAAGGCAGTAGTGTAACCAATTTATATCAATTTGTGCTTTCACCTCTGACATTAAATACTTTTGATACATGACAAGAACTATGTACAAAATGAATAATTCCATAATGGATCCAAGAATGATCTGTGAGTATTCTGACCAAGGTTCAAATCCCAGCTGTGCTGCTTCCTGTTTGTGTAATCTTGGTCATGCTACTTTTGCCCTCTTTGAGCCTCAATTTTCTCATCTGTAAAGTGAGTTTTGTGAGGATGAAATGAGAAAGTATAATGAACATACAGTCTTTGGTACAGTTAGCCATCTACATATGGTATTAAGAGTTAATAAACTTCAGAGAAAATTAATGTTAAATATTGTTGTACACTGCAAGTTTCCCAATAAGCATATTTAAAGCAACATGTACTTTATTTATTTTTTATTTTTTTCATTTTAACATCTTTATTGGAGTATAATTGCTTTACAATGGTATGTTAGTTTCAGCTTCACAACAAAATGAATCAGTTATACATATACATATGTTCCCATATCTCTTCCCTCTTGCGTCTCCCTCCCTCCCACCCTCCCTATCCCACCCCTCCAGGCGGTCACAAAGCACCGAGCTGATCTCCCTGTGCTATGCGGCTGCTTCCCACTAGCTATCTACCTTACGTTTGGTAGTGCATATATGTCCATGCCTCTCTCTCGCTTTGTCACAGTTTACCCTTCCCCCTCCCCATATCCTCAAGTCCATTCTCTAGTAGGTCTGTGTCTTTATTCCTGTTTCACCCCTAGGTTCTTCATGACATTTTTTTTTCTTAAATTCCATATATATGTGTTAGCATACGATATTTGTCTCTCTCTTTCTGACTTACTTCACTCTGTATGACAGACTCTAGGTCTATCCACCTCATTACAAATAGCTCAATTTCATTTCTTTTTATGGCTGAGTAATATTCCATTGTATATATGTGCCACATCTTCTTTATCCATTCATCCGATGATGGACACTCAGGTTGTTTCCATCTCCGGGCTATTGTAAATAGAGCTGCAATGAACATCTTGGTACATGACTCTTTTTGAATTATGGTTTTCTCAGGGTATGTGCCCAGTAGTGGGATTGCTGGGTCATATGGTAGTTCTATTTGTAGTTTTTTAAGGAACCTCCATACTGTTCTCCACAGTGGCTGTATCAATTTACATTCCTACCAGCAGTGCAAGAGCATTCCCTTTTCTCCACACCCTCACCAGCATTTATTGTTTGTAGATTTTTTGGTGATGGCCATTCTGACTGGTGTGAGATGATATCTCATTGTAGTTTTGATTTGCATTTCTCTAATGATTAGTAAAGTTGAGCTTCCTTTCATCTGTTTGTTGGCAATCTGTATATCTTCTTTGGAGAAATGTCTATTTAGGTCTTCTGCCCATTTTTAGATTGGGTTGTTTGTTTTTTTGTTATTGAGCTGCATGAGCTGCTTATAAATTTTGGAGATTAATCCTTTGTCAGTTGCTTCATCTGCAAATATTTTCTCCCATTCTGAGGGTTGTCTTTTGGTCTTGTTTATGGTTTCCTTTGCTGTGCAAAAGCTTTTAAGTTTCATTAGGTCCCATTTGTTTATTTTTGTTTTTATTTCCATTTCTCTGGGAGGTGGGTCAAAAAGGATCTTGCTGTGATTCATGTCATAGAGTGTCCTGCCTATGTTTTCCTCTAAGAGTTTGATAGTTTCTGGCCTTACATTTAGGTCTTTAATCCACCTTGAGCTTATCTTTGTGCATGGTGTTAGGGAGTGATCCAATCTCATACTTTTACATGTAGCTGTCCAGTTTTCCCAGCACCACTTATTGAAGAGGCTGTCCTTTCTCCACTGTACATTCCTGCCTCCTTTATCAAAGATAAGGTGACCATCTGTGCGTGGGTTTATCTCTGGGCTTTCTATCCTGTTCCATTGAACTATATTTCTGTTTTTGTGCCAGTACCATACTGTCTTGATTTCCATAGCTTTGTAGTGTAGTCTGAAGTCCGGGAGCCTGATTCCTCCAGCTCCGTTTTTCATTCTCAAGATTGCTTTGGCTATTCGGGGTCTTTTGTTTCCATACAAATTGTGAAATTTTTTGTTCTAGTTCTGTGAAAAATGCCAGTGGTAGTTTGATAGGGATTGCATTGAATCTGTAGATTGCTTTGGGTAATAGAGTCATTTTCACAATGTTGATTCTTCCAATCCAAGAACATGGTATATCTCTCCATCTATTTGTATCATCTTTAATTTCTTTCATCCGTGTCTTATAATTTTCTGCATACAGGTCTTTTGTCTCCTTAGGTAGGTTTATTCCTAGATATTTTATTCTTTTTGTTGCAATGGTAAATGGGACTGTTTTCTTGATTTCAGTATCAGATTTTTCATCCTTAGTGTATAGGAATGCCAGAGATTTCTGTGCATTAATTTTGTATCCTGCTACTTTACCAAATTCATTGATTAGCTCTAGTAGTTTTCTGGTAGCATCTTTAGGATTCTCTGTGTATAGTATCATGTCATCTGCAAATAGTGACAGCTTTACTTCTTCTTTTCCAATTTGGATTCCTTTTATTTCCTTTTCTTCTCTGATTGCTGTGGCTAAAACTTCCAAAACTATGTTGAATAAGAGTGGTGAGAGTGGGCAACCTTGTCTTTTTCCTGATCTTAGTGGAAATGCTTTCAGTTTTTCACCATTGAGGATGATGTTGGCTGTGGGTTTGTCATATATGGCCTTTATTATGTTGAGTAAAGTTCCCTCTATGCCTATTTTCTGAAGGGTTTTTATCATAAATGGGTGTTGAATTTTGTCAAAAGCTTTCTCTGCATCTATTGAGATGATCATATTGTTTTTATCCTTCAATTTGTTAATATGGTGTATCACGTTGATTGATTTACGTATATTGAAGATCCTTGCATTCCTGGAATAAACCCCACTTGATAATGGTGTATGATCCATTTAATGTGCTGTTGGATTCTGTTTGCTAGTATTTTGTTGAGGATTTTTGCATCTATGTTCATCAGTGATGTTGGCCTGTAGTTTTCTTTCTTTATGACATCCTTGTCTGGTTTTGGTATCAGGGTGATGGTGGCCTCGTAGAATGAGTTGGGGAGTGTTCCTCCCTCTGCTATATTTTGGAAGAGTTTGAGAAGGATAGGTGATAGCTCTTCTCTAAATGTTTGATAGAATTCGCCTGTGAAGCCATCTGGTCCTGGGCTTTTCTTTGTTGGAAGATTTTTAATCACACTTTCAATTTCAGTGCTTGTGATTGGTCTGTTCATATTTTCTATTTCTTCCTGGTTCAGTCTTGGCAGGTTGTGCATTTCTATGAATTTGTCCATTTCTTCCAGGTTTTCCATTTTATTGGCATAGAGTTGCTTGTAGTAATCTCTCATGATCTTTTGTATTTCTGCAGTGTCAGTTGTTACTTCTCCTTTTTCATTTCTAATTCTATTAATTTCAGTCTTCTCCATTTTTTTCTTGATGAATCTGGCTAATGGTTTATCAATTTTGTTTATCCTGTCAAAGAACCAGCTTTTAGTTTTATTGATCTTTGCTATCGTTTCTTTCATTTCTTTTTCATTTATTTCTGATCTGATTTTTATGATTTCTTCTGCTAACTTTGGGGTTTTTTGTTCTTCTTTCTATAATTGCTTTAGGTGCAAGTTTAGGTTGTTTATTCGAGATGTTTCCTGTTTCTTAAGGTAGAATTGTAGTGCTATAAACTTCCCTCTTAGAACTGCTTTTGCTGCATCCCATAGATTTTTGAGTCATCGTGTCTCCATTGTCATTTGTTTCTAGGTATTTTTTGATTTCCTTTTTGATTTCTTCAGTGATCACTTCGTTATTAAGTAATGTATTGTTTAGCCTCCATGTGTTTGTATTTTTTACAGATCTTTTCCTGTAATTGTTATCTAGTCTCATAGTGTTGTGGTCGGAAAAGATACTTGATACAATTTCAATTTTCTTAAATTTACCAAGGCTTGATTTGTGACCCAAGATATGATCTATCCTGGAGAATGTTCCATGAGCACTTGAGAAAAATGTGTATTCTGTTGTTTTTGGATGGAATGTCCTATAAATATCAATTAAGTCCATCTTGTTTAATGTATCATTTAAAGCTTGTGTTTCCTTATTTATTTTCATTTTGGATGATCTGTCCATTGGTGAAAGTGGGGTGTTAAAGTCCCCTACTATGAATGTGTTACTGTCGATTTCCCCTTTTATGGCTGTTAGTATTTGTCTTATGTATTGAGGTGCTCCTATGTTGGGTGCATAAATATTTACAATTGTTATATCTTCTTCTTGGATCGATCCCTTGATCATTATGTAGTGTCCTTCTTTGTCTCTTCTAGTAGTCTTTATTTTAAAGTCTATTTTGTCTGATACGAGAATTGCTACTCCAGCTTTCTTTTGGTTTCCATTTGCATGAAATACCTTTTTCCATCCCCGTACTTTCAGTCTTTATGTGTCTCTAGGTCTGAAGTGGGTCTCCTGTAGACAGCAAATATATGCGTCTTGTTTTTGTATCCATTCAGCCAGTCTGTGTCTTTTGGTGGGAGCATTTAGTCCATTTACAGTTAAGGTAATTATCGATATGTATGTTCCCATTCCCTTTTTCTTAATTGTTTTGGGTTCGTTATTGTAGGTCTTTTCCTCTTCTTGTGTTTCTTGCCTAGAGAAGTTCCTTTAGCAGTTGTTGTAGAGCTGGTTTGGTGGTGCTGAACTCTCTCAGCTTTTGCTTCTCTGTAAAGGTTTTAATTTCTCCATCAAATCTGAATGAGATCCTTGCTGGGTAGAGTAATCTTGGTTGCAGGTTTTTCTCCTTCATCACTTTCAATATGTCCTGCCAGTCCCTTCTGGCTTGCAGAGTTTATGCTGAAAGATCAGCTGTTAACCTTATGGGGATTCCCTTGTGTGTTATTTTTCCCTTGCTTCTTTTAATATGTTTTCTTTGTATTTAATTTTTGACAGTTTGATTAATATGTGTCTTGGCGTATTTCTCCTTGGATTTATCCTGTATGGGACTCTCTGTGCTTCCTGGACTTGATTAAGTATTTCCTTTCCCATATTAGGGAAGTTTTCAACTATAATCTCTTCAGATATTTTCTCAGTCCCTTTCTTTTTCTCTTCTTCTTCTGGAACCCCTATAATTCGAATGTTGGTGCGTTTAATGTTGTCCCAGAGGTCTGTGAGACTGTCCTCAGTTCTTTTCATTCTTCTTTCTTTATTCTGCTCTGCAGTAGTTATTTCCACTATTTTATCTTCCAGGTCACTTATCCGTTCTTCTGCCTCAGTTATTCTGTTATTGATCCCATCTAGAGTATTTTTCATTTCATTTATTGTGTTGTTCATCATTGTTTGTTTCATCTTTAGTTCTTCTAGGTCCTTGTTAAATGTTTCTTGCATTTTGTCTATTCTGTTTCCAAGATTTTGGATCATCTTTACTATCATTATTCTGAATTCTTTTTCAGGTAGACTGCCTATTTCCTCTTCATTTGTTAGGTCTGGTGGGTTTTTATCTTGCTCCTTCATCTGCTGTGTGTTTTTCTGTCTTCTCATTTTGCTTATCTTACTGTGTTTGGGGTCTCCTTTTTGCAGGCTGAAGGTTCATAGTTCCCGTTGTTTTTGGTGTCTTTCCCCAGTGGCTAAGGTTGGTTCAGTGGGTTGTGTAGACTTCCTGGTGGAGGGTACTAGTGCCTGTGTTCTGGTGAATGAGGCTGGATCTTGTCTTTCTGGTGGGCAGGTCCACGTCTGGTGGTGTGTTTTGGGGTGTCTGTAGACTTATTATGATTTTAGGCAGCCTCTGTGCTAATGGGTGGGGTTGTGTTCCTGTCTTGCTAGTTGTTTGGCATAGGATGTCCAGCACTGTAGCTTGCTGGTCGTTGAGTGAAGCTGGTTGCTGGTGTTGAGATGGAGATCTCTGGGAGATTTTCGCCGTTTGATATTATGTGCAGCTGGGAGGCCTCTTGTGGACCAGTGTCCTGAAGTTGGCTCTCCCACCTCAGAGGCACAGCACTAACTCCTGGCTGCAGCACCAAGAGCCTTTCATCCACACGGCTCCTTAATTTCGGATGATTCGTTGTCTATTCATGTATTCCGCAGAAGCAGGGTACATCAAGTTGATTGTGGAGCTTTAGCAACATGTACTTTAACATATACAAGTGAATTTACACAACTTTTTAGGATCAAAACTTCGAAGAAAATTAAGTTAACCTTTATACTGGATTCTGTCTCTTGGTGCTTACTTAATATTTGTTATCCTGCCAAAATATTATTTATTAACATTAATATAATTTTATTTAATTAAGAATTATAAGATTATGTTATAGTTTTATTTAATTAAGAATTATAAAATTATAATATAATATAATTAAAAAGAATTAGAGTGGTCTTTAATTATTTCAAAATGCAAACAGGATATAAGAAAGCTGATTTCCTGTCCTGCCCCTAGCTTCTTAAGAACCAGTTTTTTTCTTTTTTTTTTAGATTCCATATATCTGTGTTAGCATACGGTATTTTTCTCTTTCTGACGTACTTCACTCTGTATGACAGGAATAAATACGCAGATGTAGAGAGTAGACTTGAGGATACGGGGAGGGGGAAGGGTAAGCTGGGATGAAGTGAGAGAGTAGCGTTGACATATATATACTACCAAATGTAAAATAGATAGCTAGTGGGAAGCAGCCGCATAGCACAGGGAGATCAGCTTGGTGCTTTGTGACCACCTAGAGGGGTGGGATAGGGAGGGTGGGAGAGAGACGCAAGAGGGAGAGGATTTGGGGATATATGTATACATATAGCTGATTCACTTTGATATACAGCAGAAACTAACACAACATTGTAAAGCAATTATACGCCAATAAAGATGTTAAAAAAAATAAATATACTGACCCAAGTGAAGAAATTTACTCCATAAAAATAAAAGCACCAAAATATTAAAAAAAAAGCTGATTTCTCAGGTGAGTTTCTACTCTACAAACATGCATCTTCATATAGTCTTGCTTATCTTATAGTTTTTGTAGGCTTAGAATATACCAAGTGAAGAGCTTGCAGTAATTTGCCCAAGGCCTATTCTGGTGACTGTTATGAAATGAGAGGCAACGATTTTCCTTAGTTTACCTATCCCCCATATCTTATCTTCTCAAGGCTGGGCTCCTATGTCTGCCAAGGTTACAACTGGCTGATCAGAATGAGTTGCCATGTTGATATGTTAAGGGATAAGATTGAGGACAGTTCTCAAGGCCTTTCTTCTCTTTCAGGGTAAAGTACAGTTTAACAGTGACCTCCAGAAGACGAGGGCCTTGGTTTTGTTTTCTAACCTAAATATACTAAGTCTAGAAAATTTTTTCACTGTGTAAGAGCAAACCACTGGGGAATGTATTTTGGGTGTGTGACTACTTTTGTTAGCCCTGATTCATAGCAGAGGCAGCCACATCTACTAATCTCGTCAGGGTGAGCCTTTGGTTTTCACTCTGATGATATCGGAGCATTTAATATTGCTTGGAAACACATCATAATTCCTATAGAAACTGGAGTTTTTGATAACTGGATCAAAAGACATGTGTGATTTCTGCAAAATGTCTAGTCCTCTATTCTGTAGTAGTGAAAACATGTTCTTCCTAAGTATCCATAATCTTTTACTTCTTTTGGTATATAAGCCTGAATTATCAAAGAATTAATTAAGATGTCCATGAGTGATAAGCTGCAGTAAGGAAGATTCTGATTGAGGGGGTATTAACCTACCATGTAAACTTCTTGACAGCTGAGAAAAACACTGAACCAAGAGAAGATGTTTTGGTGTGTTCTCTGCGTGGACACAGGATGAACCTTTAAACCATAGCAAATAGAAGTCATAACTTTCTGTGTTCACACATAGTTTTTTAACAGTGACTACTGACAAAGTTCTTCCTGTTAGCTAACCCAAATATTTTATGCTGCAATTCAGGAGTATTTTTCTTGTTTCCATATTTTTTAAGTACTTTTTGATTTATAGCAGAAAGAATTTTCACATAGTCTTTCGCCATCTGCCTTTAATTTGCTACTAGAATACCTCTGCCTTCCACTGATCTACTTCCTCTTTTATGGAGCTGCTTTACTCTGCCTCACCTCGTAACCCTAAATTCAATTCTAGCTTTGCTCTCTGACTAGCATACAGGAATGTTCATATGAATATACTTGATAACTCTAACCATTATGTGCAAACAGCCATCAAACCCTGATGATGTTAGCTTCTGAACTTGCACAATTCTATTTGTATTTCTCCATCAGCAGAATCACCAGCTTATCACTCTTATCCAGAACAATGGGGTCTCTGAATTTCTGTTTTCCTGCCCCCCCACTGATAAACACTTTTGAGCCTTTGCCTCCAGCTTATTTCTTTTAAAAATGAACTGTTGTATTAATACGTACATTACAAAACGCATGCCAGAAGTTGACAATTTTTGAAGGAGAAAATAAAAATAATTAGATATATATTTCAATCCCTTTTCTCTCCAAATAAGTTGTCTTGTATTCTCCTTGAGAGAAATACATCCCATGCACTCCTTTTTGGAGACTATTGTTCTCAGATATGGCAGGAGTATTTTAACTTGTGCCCTTCCCTTTTAATTTGTTCCCTTAAATTCATCTTTACTTAGCTGTCAAGGTGATTCATATGAAATGTGTACTTGGCCCTGTCACTCTGCTGTGTAAAGTGGTTCAGGGGCAATCTCTCCCAGGATGAAGTCTAAACCCTCTTGAATGATGCTTTTTACATCCCTTTCCCTGGCTGCCTTCCTATCTTAATCTTTCACTCTTCTTTACTGAAGACTTCCCATTTTAGTAACTTGAAATTGCTTGTACTTTAGGTGTATACATCTTACTTTACATCACTCAGTGCCTTTGTTCATTCTGTTCCTTTTGCCTAGAATAAGACTCCTATTCTTCTTGACTCATCATTCAGACTCATTCTTTAAAATTCATCCCAAACACATCTGTTTCTAAGAATCCTTCTCAGGGTTATTTTAACCACTACATATTAGAGGCATAGGCAAATGTCCTATTGGGTTAACAAAGGCCTACTCTAAATGTTAGCAACCAGAGGGAGAACCGAAAAAAAGCTGCAAAATTGA
Source organism: Monodon monoceros (assembly GCF_005190385.1). Classification (NCBI taxonomy): domain Eukaryota; kingdom Metazoa; phylum Chordata; class Mammalia; order Artiodactyla; family Monodontidae; genus Monodon; species Monodon monoceros. Next base: position 84,908,390 of record NW_021703772.1, on the reverse strand, counting down.
AATGAATAAATGTTTAATTAAATACTTAAGAACATAACATGTCATTATATCAGCCAATCAACTGCTACTGCAACCCAACTAAATACTTTATAGTGTATAAAAATTACATTCATTGTGATGTATGGCAGCATTTTAATAGGTTTGCTATGACATGGACTGGGACCGCAAAAACTAGTAGTGCGTTGAGACTACTAATATAATAAAATGTTCTTGCCCTTTTTCTGTTAGCATATGGTATGAGCAAACCTCTCTTAGATCACTTAGACTTTATATTGAAATGTTCTCATATGTCTGTCTCATTTTTTCCAGGATATGGTAATCATCATTTTAGCGTAAAAAGACCATATATCAGGATTTTTTTTTGCTCCTTAGTATTTTATAAAACAAAACGCTGGACTTCCCTGGTGGTGCAGTGGTTGAGAGTCCGCCTGCCGATGCAGGGGACACGGGTTTGTGCCCCGGTCCGGGAAGATCCCACATGCCGCGGAGCGGCTGGGCCCGTGAGCCATGGCCGCTGAGCCTGCGTGTCCGGAGCCTGTGCTCCGCAATGGGAGAGGCCACAACAGTGAGAGGCCCGGGTACCGCAAGAAAAAAAAAAAAAAAAAAAAAGCTGAGTGTTCAAAATTTTAAATAAGAAAATAAAATTAAATATTTCATTCATCTCAAGTATAAACATTTATAAACATATTATAAAGCACTAAGTAAAATTCGAATTTATAAAACTATACATACATTTTTATTCCAATATAGCAAATTAAAGTGATAGCTAAAAGATTATTTAAAATAACAAAATATACAAAAGAAGACATGTATTAAATTAAATTTGTGAAAAAAATTTGATCTTTTAAAAATAGTCTTATAGGATAAGGCATTTCAATGCTTGAGTTGAAAATGTGTTCATAAAAACGTTTTTTCAGTGGGTGAATTCTTTCTAGATCTACACCATTTGGAGAAATATCAAGGAGATAAATATAAAGCCAAATATATTCCTTTAATTACTTCATCTGTAAATACAATCATTTTTGTTTGATAATTTTGGAAGAGCACTGTAGGGAATTCCCTGTCAGTCCAGTAGTTAGGTCTTGGTGCTTTTACTGCCATGGCTGGGGTTCAATCCCTGCCTGGTCAGGGAACTAAGGTCCCACAAGCTGCAGAGCACAGCCAAAAAAAAAAAAAAAAGGAAAAGAAAAGAAAAAAGAACATTGTAAACTTTTCTGCACCTTCATCCAACCCTTTCATTAATAGCCATATGTAGCTTTGTTTCAAAGAAAGCATTTCTAGTGCATCTTTATTTCCTTTGTTTTCATTGCATGTAGGTGGAAAATTCAATGCAGGGTTACTTTATCAATATCAATACTGGCATGTTTGAGTTCCATTTGTTCAGAAATTCTTCGTGCCAGAGTAAGAATTATTTTTGCAGTAGCAACTTTGCTTTGTCAACTCTTATTTTTTAAGTCCTATAGAGTGCTATAGAGTGTAATGAAATTTTAGAATAATAATTTTAAGTGAGAGTGCCTTTATAGCATTTGTGATTTTAATGTTGTATATACCTCCTGGGTAGAGAGGATGTTCATTCAGCAAGTGATTTCATCATAAATTGATAAATTTTCATTGATGCTGATCTCGAGAGTTTCTTATATTTGTTCATATATTTACCTTTACCAAAGAACTTGATGTTTTCAAATGGATTTGAATTACTATCTAGCATCCTTTCATTCCAATTTGAATGACTCCCTTTAGTATTTCCTGCAGGGCAATTCTAGTAGTAATGAATTCACTCAGCTTTTGTTTATCTGGCACTGTCTTAATTTCTCCATCATTTTTTCAAGGAAAGTTTTGCTATATATAGAATCCTTGGTTGGCATTGTTTTTCTTTCAGTATTTTAAATATGTCATCCCACAGCCTCTGGCCTGCAAATTTTCTGCTAAGAAATCTGACAATTTTATTGAGGATCCCTTGTACATGATGAGCCACCTTCTTTCTGCTTTCAGAATTATTTCTTTGTCGAAAGTTTGATTAGACTGTCTTCATGTGGTCTTTATGAATTTATCTTACTTGAAGTTTATTAAGCTTCTTATATTTGTAAATATATCCATGTATTTTGGGAAATTTGGGCCAGTTACTTCTTTAAATAAGTTCACTGCATGTTTTTCCTCTCTATTCTCCTTCTAGGACTCCTGTAATGTGTATACTGGTCTGTTTGACAGGTCCCATAAGTCCTTTAGACTCTGTTCACTTTTATTCTTTTTCCTCCTCAGATTCAATACTTTCAAATGACTTGTCTTCATGTTCACTGCTTTTTTCTTCTGCTTGATGGACTTAATATCGAACTCCTCTTGTGTATCTTTCAATTCAGTTATTACAGGCATACTATAAGATATGGGTTTGGTTTCAGACACAGCACTAAAGTGAATATTGCAATAAAGTAAGTCACACAATCTTTTTGGTTTCCCAGTGCATATAAAATTTATGCTTATGCTATACTGTAGTCTATTAAGTGTGCAATAGCATTATGTCTAAAAGGACAATGTAATACCTTAATTAGAAAATACTTCATTACTAAAAACTACTAACCATAATCTGAGCCTTCAGCAAGTCATAATCTTTTTGCTGGTGCAGGGTCTTGCCTTCATATTAATGACTGCTGGCTGATCAGGGTGGTGGTTCCTGAAGGTTGAGGTGGCTGTGACAATTTCTTAAAATAAGACAACAATGAAGCTTGCAGCACAGATTGACTTTTCCTTTTACAAATGATTATTCTGTAGCATGCAATGCTGTTTGATAGCATTTTATCTACGGTAGAATGTCTAAAAATTAGAGTCAATACTCTCAAACTCTGTCTCTGATTTATCAACTAAGTTAATGTAATACTCTAAATCTTTTGTTGTTATTTCAACAATCTTAACAGCATCTTTACAAGGAGTAGATTCTATCTCAAGAAACCACTTTCTTTGCTCATTCATAAGAAGCAATTCTTCATTTCATCCAAGATTTACCATGAAATTGCAGCAATTCAGTCATATCTTCAGGCTCCACTTCTAATTCTGTGAAAATTACAAAATGCGACACAGAGACAAAAAGTGAGCAAATGCTGCTGGAAAAAAAAATGGCACTTATAGACTTGCTTAATGCAGGGTTGCCACAAACCTTCAATCTGTAAAAATGCAATATCTTCTAAGTGCAATATTGTGGAGCACAATAAAGTGAAGTATGCTTGTATATTTTTCAGAATCAGAATTTTTGCTTCCTTTGCTCTTAATCTCTTACCCTCAAGTGTCAGTGGGTCGGTAGTCCCCTTATGGTTTTCACAAGTCATGCCTGTTGCTTCCTGCAGATTTTTCTAGCCTTAGATCCGTGCCACTTCTGTCCTTCTGTGCTCCAAACTGGGCAAAGCATAGACCAGTCCCTCAGGCAGCTTGGAGATAAGTTAGAAAGTTGCAAGTTTGGCCCACTCTGTTCTTTCCAGGTCACTGAATGGGACTGGAGATTGACTAGACTGCTGCTTCCCCCAAACTGGGTGGGGCAAGGGTGAGTTAAAAGACCATGAATTTCCTCCCATTTTGTATATGGCCTTTTCTTGACTGGGCATTAGCTTGGTTGCTGTACAACTTTGATTTCCAGAGTGTCTATAAAATTATTTTAGTCAGGTTCAAGTTTTTTACTTAGTGTTTTCATAAGAGAATGAGGGCCTGGACCTTCATGGTCCACCATCTTGCTGATGTCACCAATTTTAGAATTTTTAAAATACCATAATAGAACTTTCATTTGGAATAACCCTGGTCTGAATTATTTGGCGTTGACTAGTATAGTTGCTTCCTTGGACTCCAGTTTTCTCCTCTGTGGCTGATTTTTTACATGGCCTTTGATGTAGTTGGTCCAGTGGGGCTTCAATATCTTCCTGCCATGTTTGATTCCTCTAAAAGAAACTTTCAGAACCGTTAACTCTGGGCAGCAGCTCTCCTCTGGCCAGAGGCTATTTTGAAGAATTTTTGTTTATCTTTCTGCCAACTGAAAAATAAAGAACCTGTTTAGGCAGAGACAACCACCTGCTTCAGAGGATTCTTCTCATCAGTTTGCTTTTTTGTGTGGGGAGGTATGGTCAAGTGGAGATAGGATGGGGTAGATGGGGGAGCTGCAAGAACAGATTAGGAAAAGGGCCTAAGTGGACTTTAGGTGAAGGTTTCAGGGATGGGGTTTGGGAAAGTCAGAGAAAGGGGAATAGTGAGCAATGTTATTGACTGATGTCCAAAATAATGTTATCTTCTCCATTACCCCCTCACATTCTTAATATTACAAACTAACGTGATCTACCAAAAATATTGTATGACAATCTGATTCATCTTTATATTCCCAGTATCGAATAGGCTATATCAAGCACTTAATTGGTGTTCAATATATGTTGAACTGAAATGGCAATTATCTAGTTCTAAAAATGGTTCAGAATGGTTCTTTATTATATACCTTTCCCACAAGAAAGTTTTTTATTCCCAAATAGTGTTACATGAGCCAGCCTGTCCATAAAAATACAGCAAATACTTAAGGTTAAAATGCATATAAGATATTTTAAAATGCATGTTACTTTCATCTCTGTGAAGTATGAAGGAGATTATGGGAATGAGAAACACTATTTTTTCTTTGACATAAAAATTTCTAATTCTTCTCTTTATTTTCTCTCTTAACAAACCAGTCAATCAGTTAAGTAGTTATATTGAGGATGTGTTTGCACAGGATTGTACAAGGTGCTATCAGACATATTAAAAATGTTATAACTCTGGTCCTAGGAGAACAATACATTATGCCTACTCTCATCTCATTAGGCAATGCATTTATTTTTTCTAAATGGGACTCTATTATCTTAAACTTATTTTAGCCTTTGGTGAGTGAAATATGGAAGAAGGTGGAAGAATAACCAAATTTAATTTTCTTTTGAATGGTAGCCTTCTGTATAGAAATGAGCCTTGCACTTGACAGCAGAAGATCTAAGTTCTAGTCTTAGCTCTTCTACTCTCCACTGATGTGGCATTATTCAAGGAAATTTGACTCCTCATTTCCTCATCTATAAAATAAGGATAACTACAGTTCCCTTATATACCTAACAGAATTTTTAGGGGGTCCAAATGAGAGGATGTGTGAGAAGGTACTATAAAATGTGAATTCTTGCACTGGTCTTTCCTTTGACCCTCCCTTTTGTTCTACTCTCTCTGTTGGAAGAAACAGACACTCAATAGATTGGGGGGGGCAGAAATTGGCAGCAATGAATGCCCAAGGTTGTAGCCCATGGAGGGCATGGGTTGCCAACAAATTTTTATGCATTGGAAACAGGAATGTTTGGAGAGCTTGTGTGTGTGTGTGTGTGATATTACATCATATCCTTACTCTGCTCATAATCGTCCAAGGGTTTTTCAACCTACTCAGCATAAAATCCAGTGTCCTGCCTGTGGCCTTCAAGATCCTTTCTTGTGCTTCAAACTTATTTTCCCCTCACTCCTCTCCATTCCTATGTCTTTGTTGTTTCACAAACATTCCAAGCCCATTCCTGCTCAGGGGCTCTGTATTTCTACTCCTCTTTCTGTAAGGCTCTCAATCCTGAGAGTTGCATGACTTAGACTCTCTTTTTATCCAGGTTTCTACTCAAAGATAACCTCTTCCAAGAGACCTTCCCTGATCATCTGTCTAAAATAGTATCCCCTGTCTCAAGTCCCATTACCCTACTTTATTTTTTTATAGTACTTAATGCTACCTCTCTTTGTTTTATATATACACTTTTTATTACTTGTATCGCCTACTAGAATGTAAACTCCAGGACGGCAGGGGCTTGCCTCTTATTTTTCCAGATCTATATTCAGTACCCAGCACATTGTAGATGCTCAATGAATAATTATTGAATGAATAAATGACTGGCTGAATTAATGAACAAGTAGGAGTGTATATCCCTTGAACGCTACATAAGATTTGTAGCCAAGTCTATATTTTTAGAAATGTTAACTCTTGTTGTAAAATAAACACCTGATCACAGTTAATAGCAGTTAGCTTTTCCCATTTTTTATAACAGTCCACTCTTTTGCTCTTACCTCAAAAGCCTGGTTGAATTCTTTTAAGCCATTGCTCTGAAGGCATTTGTATATTTTTCTAAAGCCATTTAAGGGGTCAGAAATAACCATGCATGAAGCACTTTTAGCATAGCCTTTACAAAGTTAGCTTTTGTGATTTAGAATTCTTGTTAGATAACTCAATGTAGAAAAATGTATTCATTTATATCAGATTGTTTCTATCACAGATGATTTTTGAAGATACTTTTCAAGTAAGTTAAAATATGAGGTTATAGCAAAGTGACAAGACACAGATCTCTGAAAAACAGAAATCCAAACTGGGCTCATATGGAACTCAGTGGGCAGTTTGGCTGGCAACATCATCTTGTAGGCAGTTAGAGGCAACTCTATATGAGGCAGTGGTTTGGTTGCTGGCAGAGCTGCCGAGGTTGAGGAAAACAAAACTAATTGTAATTAGTGAGATTCCAGATTTTGGTGGCCTAAACACTTATGAGAGTAACTGCCCTAAAATCAGAGGAAAAATTAGAGAAAATGAGAAATTACAGAGACCTTAGCACAGTTGTGTTGGCTCTGACTTGGCTACTACAGTACTGAGTTTTGTATTACTGCAGTAATTTTTAAGCTATAGGATATGGTAAAGTGTGCTGAGATACAAGGGCAAGGATCAAAGGAGAGAAGTCTATAATTCTCTATTAGGTAGACACTGAATGTTCATAAAATATGTAGTTAAACAGATGCAACTGTGTTTATTCCTTAGTTAAATGTAAAACTATAGCAATGGCATCTGGAGATTTTACAAAGGGAGGAAGTCACCTTCAAAACTTATTTTAAAAGTTTGTAGAATGAAAGGAGAGATATCATGAAAATATATTTCTTTTGTAGTCTGGGTTACTATCTTCTTAAATTTGAGAAGAACAATTTAATCCCAGGTTTGGCTAGGAAAATATTTACCCTAATTTTCTTTGTTTGATACCTTCTTTTAACAAAGATAAACAACTTTGAAAGAAGCATTAACCTGATATGCTAGGAAGTTACTTTCTGAGCTCTGATATAACAATGGAGAGCATTGCTGTGAGCCAGTCAGGTGCTGCCTGTGGAGATGTTTTTGTTTGCAGCATTTCACACATACTTATTCAATAAAGTTTTTGTTTTACTGACATTGGAAAATAGTGTACTGCATTATGCTGTGATTTTGAAGTGATAGTGTCAGTAGGACTAGGGTAAAAGATTTGAAGTGGATTGAGACTGAAAAATAAAGCTTTGTTTTTGCTTATTCAGAAAGGAAAGTTAAATTTAAGATTTTTTTACACTTCTTCTCCAACAACTGGAAAAACAAAAACAACCAAAACAACAAGAGCACCACAGCAAAACCAAACTTGTGTCTTCCTTGCACTATTTTTAGTGAGAGAATGTCATTCCAAGTATATTTCTATATTTCTTGAGGAAATAAGAAAATTGTCACAACTTTTTACGCCACAACTTATGACAGGCAATACATATTTAATACTCAATAAATAATATAGCTCAGTGTAGTTACAACTTGACATTCTGAAAAATGTAGTATCTATTGAAACAGGATAAAGTGATACCTACCACCAAAAACAGTATCTGTTAACAAGGTTATTGTGATAAATCCAAATCACAAAAAAATTTCTTATTCACAGATGAATTTTGTACTTAAAGCTTAGACTTTGAAAGGGTAGGGCAACAGGCATGATAATAAACCTACTACAGTACAAACTAGCTCTAATTCTGCCCCTGGTGTTCTGATTTGGTGTGCCAGGGAACATCTGTGGGGCTTCATCTTCTTCATCTAATTGAATGAGGGGATTAACTGCAAAATTTCTAATGTCTTTCTGTTCTAACACTCTGTGAATCACATTGTTTCAGAAAACAGGTGCAGTAAGTCCCTGACGTACAAATGAGTTCTGTTCTGAGAGTGCGTTCATAAGTCCAATTTGTTCGTAAGTCCAACAAAGTTAGCCTGGGTACCCAAGTAACACAGGCGGCTATATATACTGTATTGTAATAGGTTTATAATATTTTTCACACAAATAATACATTAAAAAAACACAAAAAATAAAACATTTTGAGTCTTATAGTACAATACCTTGAAAAAATACAGTAGTCCAGTACAACAGCTGGCATACAGGGGCTGGCATAGAGTGAACAGGCAAGAAGAGTTACTGACTGGAGGAGGGAGAGGAGGTGGGAGAGGGTAGAGCTGAAGGGTCATCAGCAATATGCGATGGAGGGAAAGCTGCAATTTCACTCACTCCTGACGTTGATGGCACAGGTTCTGGTTCCTTGCTGGATGTATCTACCCTTTTGAAAAAATGATCCAGTGATGTCTGGGTAGTAGCTCTTTTTTTCTCATTGTAGATGACACGGTAGCACTGGATTGCATTCTGAATGGCTGCTGCAACCTTCGTGTACCGTTCTAGGTTTGGGGCCTGTGCCTCAAAAACTAACTCAAAAAGTGCCTCCTCAAATAAAGAAAATCCCCTTGCCGTTTCCTGTGTCATGCATCTCTTTGGTTCTTCAGTTACTTCTTCTTCCTCTTGTCTCTCTTTGTCCTTTCTCTGGGCCTCCAATTCCATGAGGTCTTCATTAGTAAGCTCCTCGTGTTGCACAGCAAGGAGTTCAATGAAGTCGTCCTCTTGCAGATCTAGCTCCACCTTCTTGCTGAGGGTCACTAATGAAGATCTCTTTGGACTCCTCATCCACATCCTCAAATCCATGGAAATCGTGAACAACCTACAGGAAAAGGTTCTTCCAAACCCCATTCATGGTGACGGCCGTATCGTCATGCCGAGCAGAGTCAATGTTTTTATGGCGTTGTAGATGTTATAGTCCTTCCAAAATTGTCACAGGGTTGTTCCTGATTCGTCACTCACCTTTACTGTCTGATGAAAAGTGTGACGTAAATAATATTTCTTGAAAATCACTATAACTCCCTGGTCCATAGTTTGGATGAGTAATGTATTTGGTGGCAGATGCACTATTTTGACGTTGGGATGAAAGTCGTCCACGCATGGGGGGTGACCCGGAGCATTGTCAAGCAGCAGAAGAATGTTGAATGGGACATCCTTCTCCAAGCAATATTTCTCTACCTCTGGGATAAAGTGGTGGAAAGACCAGTCCTGGAAAATGGCCTGTGTAACCCAGGTTTGGGGTTACTCTTCCACACAACAGGAAGAGAGCCCTTGGCTATGTTTTTAAGGGCCCTTGGGTTCTCCGAATGATAAACTAAGAGAGACTTCAGCTTCATATCGCCGGAAACATTGCCATCAAACAGCAGAGTTAGCCTATCCTTTGTTGCTTTACAGCCTGCATCAACTTTTCCTCCTTACTGATGTAACTTTGGTCTGGCATCCTCTTCCAGTACTGTCCTGTCTCATCCACATTAAAAACCTACTCAGGTAAATATGCGCTTTCATCAATGATTTCTTGAAGTGTTTCAGGAAATTCCCGGGCAGCTACCGTATCTGCATTTGCTACCTCACCACTTATTTTACATTGTGAAGGTTAGCTCTCGCCTTGAACTGATGAAACCAGCCATGGCTGGCATTAAAAGATGCGCCCACTGATTCTTTGCTGTGATTCTTCTTCAAGTTTTCATAAAGGCTTTTAGTATTCTCTTGAATCAGCCTTAAGCTGAGCGGGACTCGACTCTGATGCTGATCTTGCGTCCACACACTGAGAAGTTTCTCCATCTCCTCCATCACTTTTCCACGCTTCTTCAATATTATTGTTGACGTCATTGGCACAGCAGACTTCACATGTTCCATGATCTTGTCCTTATTCTTTAGAATTGTGTCTATGAACTATTCATATTATAAGAATGAGCGACGCCTACCATCTTTTTGCCTTTCTCCACTCTCTCAATTATTTTCACTTTTGTTTCCATCGTTATTGCTTGGCGCTTCTTAGCAGTACCAGCTACATCATCACTGCCTTTATGCTTGCTTCCAGACATCCTGGGCTTGAAATAAAGATACTGTACTATTGTACTCTATACAGTACTGTACAGTAAAGTACACAAAAGCACAACCACTTTTAGAGGATGCGCGCATCTGATAACGTAAGCCAGACAAGTGAACTAACTTAGGTAACTAACACACGTTCGCGTCTTTGAAATTTCGCAACTTAAAGGTTTGTATGTAGGGGACTTACTGTAATTCAAACCCCATGGCAGATCTTTTAATAATATGTCAATAGAATTTTGTTCTTCATGTTTGTGTGTGTGTGTGTGTGCGTGCGCGCTCATGCATGTGCAAACAGCTTGTAGCCTGAAAGTTATTATTCAGTAAATTTAGAGTTAAGATAGTATTGACTTTTGCACTCATGGAAGGGTGGATGAATGTAGTTCTTCTAACAATGCTCCCACAGTTCTGTTTTTTCTTCTATCATAGCACTCATGTTATTTGGTAGTTATTTTATATGTCCTTGTCCTCTATTAAATTTGGCTGATTCCATCCATTCATGACATGATACAATTTCTCCTGTTAAAAAACAAAATTCAACCAAGTAAATTTAAAGATCAATTGGCTTTATTCAGTGATTCATGAATCAAGCAGCATCCTATCTAGCAAACGGAAGGGAGCTCCAAAGTGCTACAGAAAGAGAATGGTTTGTAAAGGCAGAAAGTGAGTGGGATAAGGAAAAGGAGTATTTCAGGGAAAGTCACCTTCCTTTGGGAGATTAAAGGGAGCTATCTGGCAGATTACCTCAGTTGTGCTGACCAGGACCTTTCAGACTGACTGGTTAGGATTACATTCCTGGGGAAGTTTGAAACTAAGATTAAGTCAGGTATTAAGTCTTGATGTGGGATGTGGACTTAGCACAAGTGACTCCATTTTGGGCCTGTTGCCTCTTTTTTAACACTCCCACATTAAAAAACAATTGACCCATGGTAATCCTCATCTTTTATCATTCTTTCTCTTCAAATCCAAGAGTAATATTTCATACTGCTTCACTACCTACCTTCCTTATTTTTCTCATTACTAATTGAGTCACTAGTCATTTAAAAACAAAAACAAAAAAACAAACCAAAAAACCCTTCTCACTGGCATTTGTCTCTGTCAATTACACCCTACCTTTTTGAACTTAGTTCCAAGGCATTCTCAATATTCTTTGCAGGCTTCCCAACTTGCAGCGAACATGAGACTTTGTTGTTTTCTGGGAGTTGAGTCTTGGCCTCTTCTCTAACATTTTCTCCCAGGCTTCTAATTCATACTTGAGTTCCATAACCATTAGCTAACCTCTGTGTTCCAAATTATTCCCTGTAGTCAGGTCATTGATCCTAAACTCTACCTGCCTTCGAGTTAGCTCTACTCAGATACCTCACTATCACTTGTCTCAACATGTTCAAATAGAACCAATGGTTTTTCTTCCCCAACATGCCAAATCAGATATCTATAAGCTTACCAGGTTCTTTTCTCCAAACCCATTGATAGTGCTTTAGTTTAGACTTTTATCACTTCACACTAGAGCTAGTATATTTGTGTTTTATCAGTATTCTCTGTTCAATTTTTTCCCTTCCCATTCAACAACCACAGTGAAGTCATAGAAATTATTTAAAACTAGAGATATGACCATTATTTTTCCATATTTTACCTGTTTAAAACCTTTCGCTATTTGCTGTTGCCTTACAGACAAGTCCAAATATCAGGGCATGAAAGGCTCTTTCTTTTCTGTACCTACTTCTCCCAATTCATCTATTGGACATTCCCCACCGGCTTTTAGAAGCTCCCCCATAGGCATACAGACTACATATAATTCTCCAGACACGGAGTGCTATTTTTTGTCTCTATCCCTACACTGTTTATTTTACCTGGAGTGTCCTTTACCCATGATGATCAACCTGGTGAACTCCTCTGTATCCTACAAGACCCAATTACGTGAACCTTTTTGTGATACTCCCCATAAATACAATTGATGGTTATCTCCTTGAGTTTCCTGTGCCTGTTTCCCCATACCTGGTCCAGACCTCATTTATCTTCTTCTTTAACCATTTTTAATTTATATCCAAACCCCCTGTACCTAACACTCTTCCTGATAAATAATAGTTACTCAATACATGTTGGGTTAAACAATGAACCAAATAAGCATCCCAGCAAATAGTAGAGAAGTATGATTAATAATGCAACAATATTTGCTGAGGATTTTGTGATCTTTTCTTGAGGCCCTTTTCTCCCCATAAAAATAATCTGTGAATAAAAGAATAAAGCAGGGGATAGTTGGTATTAAAATCTTGAGAAATAACGTGGCTGTCGATTGGAAAAGATCAAGAGGAGGAAGCTGGAGTATTTGGGGCACTTCTGAAGGGGAGATGGAGACCATCTGGAGAGGAGGATGCTGCAGGAATGAGTGCCAGGACATAGATAAAAGTGAATGGAAAGGAAATGGTGGCTGAACAACATCAAAGAGGCAACTCTACTGCAGAACTGAACAAGTAACTGTGTATTCACTCTGGCAGAGATACAAGTAAGTGGCGTTGGACAATGTATCCTGATGTTTATGACAAGGACTAAAAAATGGGGACATAATTTGGCTTATGACAGCTTCCTTCAGTGTGGCTGGGCTTATGTGCTTAGGACAAAATAATACAAAACAACAGGTTATATTCTGATGTTTTCAATTTCTCTTTATGTGAAAATGTTTCTAAATGTGTGTTTAAATAACACTGACTTAAACTACTAATTTAAAGTAGCCCCTAGTAACATGTTTGACACTTTTTTCTTTTTAGAGAAATTCATCCAACTATTATAAGTACATTAAGAGTATTATTTAAGATGATATCTCTCTTTTCTGAAAGCAATCATTTGCATGTTTTGCTATGCATTTTTCTTAGGAGAGCTCAGGTAGACCTGTGTGTGGACAGGAAATTCATTCATGACTAAAACAAGACACTGTATTTGTTTGACTTATGAGAAAAGTCATAAATGCAAACGTCTTCTTCAACCATTTGTTTACAATTAATTGCTAATGATAGAAAGCTTTGAGAGCAACAGGAAGTAAAAATAATACAGGAAGAAAAAAGAGAAAAGAATAGTGTTAATAATAACCGTTGCAGATGGTTAGCGTTTTCCCAGGAAAGCATTGTTTTAAATTTCTGTTAAATCTTGCCAGATTTTGGGAGATTGTTTGATCTTAAGTAGAACATGTTGCCACTACTTCAGTGATAGTAAATGCTGCTGAAACATTTGCAAAATAAAGATCAATACAATGGAAATGCATGAACTTATATGTTTAGGTGATAAATCCTTAAGTGCCATAAATAAATTACTTTTTTTTTTTTTTTTTTTTTTTTTGCGGTACACGGGCCTCTCACTGCTGTGGCCTCTCCCGTTGCGGAGCACAGGCTCCGGACGCGCAGGCTCAGCGACCATGGCTCACGGGCCCAGCCGCTCCACGGCATGTAGGATCTTCCTGGACCAGGGCACGAACCCCTGTCCCCTGCATCGGCAGGCAGACTCTCAACCACTGTGCCACCAGGGAAGCCCGTAAATTACTTTTTGTGTGGTTACATTTCCAGAAAATCATGTTAGATCCTTCAAAGTATTCACACAACATCCATGATCTGAGTTGTGACATTTCTTGGATGGAATAAGAATTACCAAAAACCCTTTCAAAATGCATATGTACATATGTATTTTCCTTTATATACTTGCATTAAGTCCTTCCTTGTTTTATAAACAATGAAAACAAAACCAAGTAATAAAAGTAATTAATATTGGTGGTGATCTAGATACTGAGAGACTTTAATCGTGTAGTTGAAAGGAAATATTTCAATATGTTCTGGAGATGCTTGGCTGACTCAGTACGTCGTTTCACATAGTGGTGAAATGGTGATCGGTTTACTGTCGTGTTACGGTCAGACATATTTGGCTTTTTATTTAAAGAATTTTAGAAAAAGATGTGATAACTCTCCATCTCCAACTTGAGGAGCTGTTAATCAATGAGAATATGGTACCAAAACTAATTAGTGTTCATGTGTGAGTAGTAACAAATAGCAAAAATGGAAAACAAAAACACAAACTCAGCAACAAAAAAACACTGCCCAGTAATCTTTTGGCTATTAGTATAGTGCTTTCTATTAATAGGAGTAGAAGGTGGGTATTTTGTCACCTTTCACTTTAAGACAAATTCTACTTTGGTCTATTTGCAAATCCAAATAAAAACAATAGGTTAGTACTGTGTATGGTTTTGGACACTGATTTATTAAAGAGTATGAGGAAGAATCTAAAACAATTTTAAAAGCTGTTTTAGAGTAAGAGGGGTTATTCTACAGAAATTCTTTGGAAGTTGTCTCTCTTGAATTTATAGTCACAAATTTATATTCCCTTTGTGATCTAAGTGGAAATGATCCATCTTCTGTTCAAATTACTGGTCAATATGTCAGTCAGATCAAATGCCACTTCTAAAATGCTAAAAAGTGCTTCTGAGGAACGGGAGATTTCTTTAACAAGACATAAAGTGCTTTTTAATCCATTTCTTACGTGTTAAAAGCATTGTGATTCTTACAGGTCGTTCTATCATGATGTGATGATGTGGTTTTAATCCTTTATGAGAAGGGAAAACACATTGTGGAATTCTGAAATAAGTTAAGAACTGAGTCTGGGTAGCCTCCTTAATAGCAGCCCTACCCCAAATCTAGGGTAATAACATAGTCCTTCTGGAAATACTGTGACCAATGAAATGGGGAAGATTTTAAAGAAAGACTGTAAAAATATTTGAGAAATTCTTTTGTTTTTTTTAATGAATTAAGTTTATAAAACTTGCTTTTTACTACGAAAGAATTTGGTTTCTCATATTCTAAATCAAGTCTACCAACTCCAAAATACCAAACCAATGACAGCCGTGGGAACTCCATGATAAAGCAAAGATAATATTGCCTTGTGGAAAAGAATGTTTTATTTTTCATGTGAAAATTAGTTACCTCTGAGAGTAAGAGTGAAATTACCAATCTTTCCATGTTTCCAGTTACCTCATTTATTCCAGTATTTGTTTACCAGTCTTTCTTCCCATTTGAGTTTAGTGACCACATCTTTGATTAAATTGAATGCAATTCCACTCATAGCTAAATGTTAGAGGTACTACAATGAGCAAAATCGTAATAGTAATGGGAAGGGATAGAGACTGGGGTTTGAGGTAGTGCCAAGGTCGTATGGATCTGCCTGCTGCATGGGGAATGAATTGGAGAAGGGCAAGTAGATTACATACCATACTATTGTAGCCGTCTACATATGGCATGATGGTGGCTTGGATGAATGTGGTCGTATTGGTGATGGAATTGGAATTGAAGAAGATTTCATGTGTAAAGTTGTAAGACATATTGAGTTGGATGTGGGGGAGGAGGGGAGGGTGTGATCATGAGTGGTGCTTTGTATTACTCAGTAGCTGGGAGAGAATATTGAAAGTGGATGAGGTTGAGGGTGGAGAAAATGGGGATAAGAATAGTAATTTAGCTTGGGCATTTGGGGCATGTTGAATCTTTTTTTTTACCTTTATATTAAGACTCCATTCACATAGTCATGTCTCAGTAAAAGGTAAATAAATGAGTGAATTAGTGAGAATATGACGCACGTTTATATATTTATGACATCATGATGGGGAAAAACAAAACAAAATTCTACTTTTCTCAACATGGCATCACTCCTATTTAAAGCCATAGAGATATTTCATCATGGAGCCTTTCTCAATTAGAATTTATATATGATTCTCTCAACAAAGTAAAAAACTGAATTCTCTTTGCTTCTTGTCTTTTAAAAAATATCTTGTTTACTGTCATTTGATTAATGGCCCATATATGGAGCTTACTTCTTACAATTGTCCATAGTCTAATAGATCATGATAAGCACTTAATTTTGAGTATTTGGGTGCAAGAAGTTCCAAGCATGAGTAGAAAAACTTATATTTTTTAGAATTTCCTTCTTTCTTCCAGGGAATGTGTGGTTTTGCTTTATGAACCTTACAAGAGCCTTCTCTCCTTTATCTCCAAGCCCAGTAACTAATCTAAGAATCAAGAAACTTGACAGCATCCTCCTATCCCGTCCTCACTCCCACCCATGAATTCTCTTTTAAACAAAAAATGAATCTAAAAACTACACCAAATATATTTGACCAAGGTTGGAAAAGAGTGTTAATTCTTTGGTTCCGTAAATGCTTGCAAAATGACTGAAAATGTGTGGTAATTATTTGAATACTACATTAAAGAAACCTTATTTGAAGATCCAGGTTGTCATTTCCTACTGAATTATGTACAAGTTCCTTGGCATAGCATTTAAAGCTTTCTACAGCATGCCATGGAGTGACTTTTCTAACTTTATCCTTGTCTAATCCTCTCTAAACCTGGGCTCCAGACAAACTAGACTGGTTTGTTTTGTTTTGTTTTGTTTTTGCGGTACGCGGGCCTCTCACTGTTGTGGCCTCTCCCATTGCAGAGCACAGGCTCCGGACGCGCAGGCTCAGGGGCCATGGCTCACGGGCCCAGCTCCTCCGCGGCATGTGGGATCTTCCCGGACCGGGGCACGAACCCGTGTCCCTTGCATCGGCAGGCGGACTCTCAACCACTGCGCTACTAGGGAAGCCCCCACAAACTAGACTTCTTGTCATTCCCTACTTTTCCTAGTACTGTTCTCTAGACCCAGAATCTTTTACCAGGTCACTTTCCTTCTTGCTTTTCATTTCCTGACCATCTCCTATTCAAAGCTCTCAAAATTTTGATTACTTTTTTCTTTTAAGGCCTATCTCAAATGCTAGCTTCACCATATCAGTGCTTTTAAATTTTTTCTTAAAGCATTTTTAATAATTGGCAGGCTTATCTTGTACTTTAACCTTGTAAAGTGCCTACTCATCCTAGCCTTTCTTATCATGGTTATTGTAGTGACTAATGCATATCATGTAACCAATAAATATTTTTTAGTTAAGTTGAATCATGTCCACTGATAGTCCCTTTTTACGTTAGTTAGGCATTGGGAAATTATTCAAATCATGAAATCATCTTGTTTGCATAGACAAAGGTACTGCACCAGGCTCTCCCCATTATGTTGCTTCATTAGGCCTCATTCACCAAACATGAGTTGAACACCTACTAATTGCAGTATTCTGTGTTACTCTGTCCTGGAAACAGGACCAAATATAATTACATAATCGTGTCAGGAAAAATAATTTCTTAAATAAAATAATTAGACTAACTTGATATCAACTAAATCTTGTCCAAGTAAAGAGTGAATATTCAGCTTTGTTCAATCTCGTGTATGCTGATAACGAGAGTTAATCCTTCCACTTGAGAAAAACAACACATATCTAACCCATTTATTCAATAACTTTCTCAACCAAATTTATAATTGAAGAAAAAATTTTCTCAGCACCTTGGTTGTTTTGCAGACACTTCCAAGGATTTGGTTTCAGGGTCCCTGATTTTAGGTATGTTTCTCAGGATTGGTTATAAATAGGGCAGAAGTACAGCTGAAGTCTGGAGGCAGCAAACAATTGTGGAAAATCTGTGAAGTAATGTTGTCCTTGCAACATTTTCCAGCCTACTTTTCAGGACCCATGGGCTGCAGATAAGCATTAGGTACGTGTCCAAAACAAACTAGTGTTTTTAAGACATTGTCCATCCTTGGTGTAACTCTCTCACATATAACTAACTTAATAAAAATATGCTCCTTATTCATCATTCAGAAAGTTAGGGGTGTGGGAACAAACTGGGTATGTGTGATCTGACAGTTCACTGTTTTAATTTAAAATTTCCACCCAGCATTGCATTTACAAAATGACTGCATGATAATATGTAAGCCAAAAAAGTATAAGAAGTGCATTATGGGTAGGAGTTTATTTCTGTTATTCTTTTGAAATATTCAGCTGGTATTAAAAACAGATCTTTTGAGCTGGAACAACAGTGGTACAGGTAGACTTCTTACTTTTGGAAAAGATCTGGTCTTTAGCTTATGGGAACCGAGCCGAAGCAGATGTGAAAAGGTCAACTAAAGGAAGAACAGATTAAACGCACTTTTGTGGTTGAAAAACCAAAACAGATGTTATTATTAAACCACAAAAACCTGGGTGCATTTAAGTAACACTAGGTGTCTGAATTTTAAATATGTATTTGAAATAATTAAAGCATTTAAAGCTACACAGACAGTTGTGTGCCACTAAACTCTTAATCTTCAAAGCAAGGAGTTTGCATATTAGAAAAAACCCTTCATGAACATTGTCTCTGTCATTGTGCTTGTCATCTAAAAATGAGAAAGAAAGCATCTGACAATGAAAAACAAAGCCTTTTGGTGATTTTAAAATTTTTTTCCAAAGCATTTTGAAAACATTTATTTACATAATTTTTTATTGTCTTTACAGAGAAACTCAAATATCTAGAATACTGTTGTTACAATGTAAATCTTTGAGACAGGAATCAAGTCACAGAGCAGAACTAGGATGATGCCAATATATGAATTCACAGACCATTGGTCAACTAACTGGAATACTTCCCGCACACGTGATGGCCTCTATCATGGGATATAAAATGGTGTGAGAGAGAAAATCCAAATTGAAATTGTCCCCAATGGCATGACACCTCTTTGATATTTAATTTTGATTTCTTAATAACTTTATGTTCTAATATGCCACCTCATCCTCTTCAACTCAAAGAGGCTAAAAGTCTGAGTCCAAAGGACACAAAGACCAGGTGTTATCCTGTGAAAAATCCTGTGCTAGAGAAAACCCAGCAGAGAGAGAGGGTGGTAAAGGAGAGGTAGCAGTGATTTGATTCATAGTTTGATCATTAGTCAGATTTCATAGTCTTTGATCATTAATCTAGATATGTTTCACACATTAGGCCAAAAGGGATGTATTTAGCTAAAATGGACATTAAGGGTATAATCTTTCACCTCTATTTGGAAAAATGAGTGTTACATGTTGTGGGATGATTTAGGAGAGAGCTGGGAGAATGCCAATCTTCTGTATCATGTAATCTTCAAGTGCTGGAAGTGGAAGAGTCTCTATTAATTATCCATTCCCATTGGAAGACCTCTCTTTTCCATTTTGGGTCTCAAGTTGAGAGAAGAAATGAGGTGACTTCTAAATTGTCTGGGGCATTTTTTCAAACCACATATGCTTTTTCTCTCTATTCTCTCTGCGTGAAAATTTCAAAATGTCTTTGAGATGATTCTAACTCCCACCTCTCATTCCCTCACTTTGCACCAACGACCTGACCTGAGCCCCTGTACCCTGCTTGACACCCCACTTCCACCCCGGCACCTTGAGAATCATGCATAGTTTTTTAACATTCTATGTGGGAGTGACCACGGCTTTAGTTTAATGCCTGGAAAGATTCATGATATGGCCAGACTGTTACATCCCCTGCACAGTTTGTGCAAGAACTTGTACCATCATATTGACTGCATATTGGGCTCATAATGTTCAGATCTACTGGGTTAAATAAAATATATTATCACAATTAATTTCTTTTCTATTTTTAAATGTGGCTACTAGAAAATTTTAAATGACTTATGTGGCTTGCATTTGTGGCTTATATTTCTGTTGGACAGCTCCATTCTATCTGGTAATGAAAAAGAGGTAGAGAGAGGGAGAGAGAGAAATACATGACTGCTTAGGGAAAATAACGTAATGCATTTCCTTACTTTCAGCAGTACTCTGTCCTTAGCAGCAAGAGTTTTGACTATGTGTGAATTTCACTTAAAAACAGGCTAAGCAGTTAGCAATCAAGAGGGTAAGTAATCAAGAAATATCCCAGAGCAAGCATCTCTTGGGTGGCTGGGCCAGTAATAATGGAGAGGAGAGATGGCAGCTCAGCAGGATGCATATGACAGGATGTCTCTGCCTGGCCTCTGAGGACCATGTATAAGGAATAGTCAGCTCTGAATGATGTGACAGTCTCCAGGAAGGTGTATTCCAGGTGAGAGCTGGATGTGGATAATCCAATATAAGGAGTTCTTTTGAAAAATTGTGAAAGACAGAACATGAATAGAGAAATGAGAATACATGGGAGGGATGTAACTATCTAACGATTAGAAATCATTGATTAATTCATTACTTAATTTCATAAATATCCGTGGAGCTTCTATTGAGGCCTATTCGAGCTTTTTTTAAGATAGTGGGGAGGAAACCAAAGAAACAAAATCTCTATCTCCATGATTTTTGCATATAAAGGGAAATAGAAAGATGATAAGTAGACAAATGGTGAGTGCATCAGGCTTTTCTATGAACAGAAAGAAAATAGAGCAAGAGGATAAAGAGGGAGGGCGTGTTGATTCAGAAAAGGTATTTAAAGAATCCCTTTTTGAGGAGGTGGCATTTGAGCAGAGATCTGACTGAAGTGAGAGAACAAATCATGTGGGTAACTGTGGGAAGATTGTTCCAGGACAGGATAGTAGGCATTCAAAGGCTCTGAGGCAGGGGCTGTGTGGGTCGTATCTGAGGAATAATAAGGGCACCAGTGAGGGTTAGAGAGGAGAGACAGAGAACCTCGTAGGAGGTGAGGCGCTACAGAGGAGATTGGGATCAGATTGTGCTTTACCTCAAAGGATAAGGTAAGGATTCAGAAGTCTGTTCTAAGGGAGATGGCCAGCTTCTGTAGAGTTGTGAGCATAGTACTGATATCATATGGCTTCTATTTGGAAGAATTCCTCTGACAGTAAGTGGAACACAGATTCTAGTGAAGCAAGAGGAGAGGTGACTGGTGAGGAAGCTGTCTGCATAGGCTAGATAAAAGCTGGTATTAGTTTATACTTAGATGGCTAGGAGTGGAGGTAGCTAGAAATGGTTGAATTTTGAACATATTTTGAAGTTGAATCAAAGGGCTTCCTGGTGTGTTGTATATGTGGGGGAAAGAAAAGAATGAAAGTTAACTCCAAGGTTTGGGCCTGTGTAGTTATAAAAATGAAATCACCATTTGTGAAGACAAGGAAATGTGTAATAGACAGTAATAGGCAAAGAATTCATGTTGTAATTTATAAGGTATCCACTGAAGGGAAAGCTAGAAATGTACAGCTAGCAAAATAATAGAAGAGAGAAATAAAATGATTAGAATATTTGATTAATCAAAAAGAAACTTCAAGCAAAATGTATAACACAGGTAGATCAACTAGAAAGCAAATAACACGAGGGCAGACATAAACCCAAATATCAGCAATTTCTTTATATGAAACTAAGACGACAGTATGGTTAACAGTATAAATTGAGAAGAAAACCCTGGAGGAGGAACAGATAGGAAAGAATGAAAATTAGAATTCAATTTTAGATATGGTAAGTAGAGATGATTAGTTACCACTTGAATATTGAAGTCTGGAGTTCAAGAGAGAGGTCGAGGCTGAAAATGTCAATTTGAATCACCAAAATTTTCCAACAGTTAAGAGTCTAGGGCTTCCCTGGTGGCGCAGTGGTTGAGAGTCCGCCTGCAGATGCAGGGGACAGGGGTTCGTGCCCCGGTCCGGGAAGATCCCACATGCCACGGAGCGGCTGGGCCCGTGAGCCATGGCCGCTGAGCCTGCGCGTCCGGAGCCTGTTGCTCCACAACGGGAGAGGCCACAACAGTGAGAGGCCTGCGTACCGCAAAAAAAAAAAAAAAAGAAAGAAAAAGAGTCTGCATCTCAAAGTCATATTTTAATAGTGACTAGGGGACCCATTAAATGTGTATGTAGAAGATATGATTTAAAAGAGATTCAAACACCTTACTGATACTTGTATTAATAAACTTATAAGATTTCTTTCCTTCTGGGATTCCATGTACTATCAAGAAAGTATTTCAGTAAGAGGGATTTCAGACTAGACAGTTGCTACGTCCCTTCCAAATCTACAGTTCTACCTTTATAATGATCATGAATCCGTGGTCATTCCAGGTGAACCATTTTATTTCTCCACAATAAAAAGTTGTTTTATTTCATTTAAATCATATGAAACAACTATGAAAACTACTAGCTCTTAAACACCTTTTTTTTTTTTTTTTTTTTTTTTTGCGCTACGCGGGCCTCTCACTGCTGTGGCCTCTCCCATTGCGGAGCACAGGCTCCGGATGCGCAGGCTCAGCGGCCATGGCTCACGGGCCCAGCCGCTCCGCGGCATGTGGGATCTTCCTGGACCGGGGCACGAACCCATGTCCCCTGCATCGGCAGGCGGCCTCTCAACCACTGCGCCACCAGGGAAGCCCTCTTAAACACCTTTTAAGCAACTCCAAGTTGCCTTAAGACTCATTCATTTACCTTGATAAATGCCACTGAGGCAATCACTGATAAAATTTATTTTGCTAAAATTTTATTATGTTAAAAATATTTGGAGACTTGGAAAAATTATATATGTATTTGAAATTAGAACAGGGGGATTCAGATTTATTTTTTATCTGTAACTTTTATTATCACCTTATCACTGCCTTTCTAAATGTATCCTTAAAAGTTAAATTTAAAAGTGCATTCCTACTGCGTAGTTGTTGTTTTTGTTTGTTTGTTTTGTTTTTTTTGCGGTACGCGGGCATCTCACTGTTGTGGCCTCTTTCGTTGTGGAGCACAGGCTCCGGACGTGCAGGCTCAGCAGCCATGGCTCACAGGCCCAGCCGCTCCGCGGCATGTGGGATCTTCCCAGACTGGGGCAATCGGCAGACAGACTCTCAACCATTGCGCCACCAGGGAAGCCCTGTGTAGTTGTTTTAGATTAGGCTATAGATTCTCATTATTCTAACAGAGTTCTTACCATTATAGTTCTTGATTTTGGGTTCATCTTCAACAGGTAGACTTTTTCATGTAAATGTATGTATTTGTCTCACTGAAATTAACTGACTGATATTTGGAACTGAAATCCACAAGTTTATATTTTGATCTGTCGTTACAGTTCTTTGCAATTCTTGATTGTTGAGATCTGTTTATATATTGACTATGTTCCAACATGTTAGTTCTCTTTCAAACTTTGTTATTATTTAAAAAAATGAATTCATTTCTTTCTGCATCTCTTAATCTAAACCATACCCAAAAACTTTGAGCAGAGGTAAGAGAACAGAAGCCCATATCATAGCATGCCAAATATGCTTCTTAGCTTGATAATGATAAAGTGACTTCAGTTGCATTTCACTAGAGATGAATTTAACTTACATTAATTCAATTGTATTCTCTACACAATACAAATAAGAATGGGGAGGATCCAGAGAGGTAGAGAGAAAGAGACCGCTGTACATAATAGAGACTCTACTTTCCTTCATTCTCCTCAATTGATGTATGCCTGGTAGTTTCAGTTCCCATAGGATTCCTTGTTTTCATGAAGTTCTTTGTTTGATCATTTTGTCAGTCGATTGTGATTCTAGTATTCAAAGATTTCAGGGAGATATACAATATGGTTTGTAAACATGAGCCAACTACTTCATCTAATGCTCAATCATAGAAAAAATTATTAGTTCCATAGCTAGAGGAAAAACTGGTTGTGTTGTTTTACTAAGACACATTAAAAACTAGTTCAATTTTGACTACACAGTATTATTATCCTACAAATAAAATATGAAAACTTCAACAAGATACAACTCCCTTTAACTGTACCATGATTTAATTCAAAATCTTCATCTTATCAATGAAGATGTGATGTGTAAGTTTTGATGGGAGTAAAGATATAATATTATTTTGCTTTTTCCTACTCTCCCAAACTGAAAACATTCCTGTAACATGAAGTTAAGTTATTGAAATGTTATTTATTACCTGTATATATTTGCTAGCACCTAGCTTTCCCTTTTTTTGTGAATGTGAATTATTTTTTGTGTACATTTAGCTTTCAATATTTTCTAGAATTCCTTTAAAACTGGGTAGATTTTTTTTTCACAGATTCAGATATTCTGGCGTAAGCATAGACAGTGGTACTAGATACTCCTTAAGTGGAATTTTTAGTTCTCTCATCCTGCTAAGTGCAATGCTTAGCACTAGCCTTTTCTATCTCCACTCATGCAGTTCTTCTTCTCCACAAGCCACGGTTCATTCTGCCTTCAAGACCCTGGCAAAGATTCATTATTTTCATAAAACTTTCTCTGAACAATAATGCCCTATGCTAAAAATTTCCTCTCATAACGTTTTCATCACGTAAAATAATCATTCACTGTTAAAAAAACAGTCGCCTTATAATTATTCATTCAATTATTATTACTATTTGTAAATGTGCATTAAACTTACTTTAATTCAGGTGTCATTTTAGGTATTGTGAATACAGCAGTAGCAAAATAAACATTCTTATAGTCTAACATAGTTATAAAGATCCTACATTCAAAAATGTATCCACAATCAAGTGGACTGAGGTTTAAGACAGAGAAGTCCTTGATGCCATGACAACATGCAGGTGGGTCCCTTCCCTGGCCACACATTGGAGCCACCCATAGACCTTATAGAAAAACAACTATGTTTTGGTCTTGTGCCCATGGTCAAATTTACCTGGTGTAGAGTAGACCTGAGGCATGAGTAGTCCGACAGTTCCCCAGGTGATTCTGATTTACAGCCAGGGTTGAGAACCACTGGTCCCCTAGCTGAATGCCTGCTGGGAAGCCTTAGTTTATAGGGTACTGACACATGTCCCTCTGATCAACCATCAGTACCTCACTGGACTCTTCAACTTTTCACAAAAGATAGTAATAGTGAAAGAAGTTTGAAAAAAGATCTGGTTCATTTTAGCCTCCGTTTTCTTGTGGGATCTTTGGTGTCAGTAAGTGATAAACCTGTGGATTCTCTGCTATGCAGCTGCTGGGAAGAGCAGACTCTGAGATTTTTTATCTATAACTCAGTTAATAAACTGAAGACCAGGCATCAGTGATCTTCATCCTCATGGAAACTGAATAACATTAATTTTATTTCCTTCACCCACCCCACATAGAAATGTGATGCTCTTTAGGCTCTATCTCCAGCCTTCCTTCAATTTTAAGGATGTTTTTCTGGGCCCAGGTGCTTTAATTTTTTAAATAAAACAATGAATAAGTTGTGTGTCTACTCTGGATAAAATAGACAAATAATCTTACTAGTTAGCCAAATATACACTTCTGAAAAAGAAAATAGAGGCATTTACTGTCTTAAGTCAGGCTAAAAATATTATTTAAGGTACACAGGTAATTGACAAAAACAAGTTTTCCCTCCATTCACCTTTTATCTGGATAATTGCCTAATTTTCCCTCTCTTCATTATCCTGTCCTGCTAATTTTGCTGCATGCACAACCTGGCCTTACTTTTCGTGGTATTAGCGTTTTTTTTTTTTTTAACTAGGTGCCCTTCAAATGTTAAAAAAGAGAGAGACTATACAATTTGCATCACAACTTAAAACTATTAGAAAATAGCAATTCAGTAGTTGGGACAATGCATTTCAAAACACCAAAAGATAACAGGTTTAGAGAAATGGGCATATGTTAGTGATTACGCAATCACTCATTTCCCACAGATTTCTTTTTATAGGAAACTTTGGAAAATCCCAGAAGAACTGACCGAGTCATTTAAACCACAACAGGTTCCTTTCAACATCAAAATCATGGGTAGGAGTGGGAGAGGAATAGTTTTCTTTCTTTCTTTTTTTTAAGGCATGGACAGCCTGGTTTTGAGTGTGCAAAGCTGTGGCTTCCCCTCCTGTAGACGCCTTCTGAACGGCAAATCTGACTTCCTCTTCAAACCAAGGCATCCTGAAAACATCCAGGCAAAGGAAGCATTTTTTCACCATGACATGGGAAAGGGCCACAGAGATCCAAGTGGAAACGGACATTTCATGTGAGTGACTGTTTCTATCCCAGCTTGGCTTCCTGCCTAATTCAACAGACACTTAGGTGGCTGAAGGGGGAAATTTTTGTTAAAGTTAATCCAGCTCTGAATTGGACACAGAGCTTTTTGACTGGTGGCCGAGTTCCTTGTGCTAGCTGGCAAAATTAGCAAATTTTTCTTTTAGTTGTTGTTGTTGGGTTTTGAAAATACTTCATTTCCTGGCAACGGTTTTTTTTCTCTAGTAGATAAAGGGAAAGATCTCTTCCATCTACACTTCTATCACCTTAGAAGCTATATTCTCAACCAGGCAGGATCCCCTGAAGACTCACTCTCACTCTCCATGGCCTTTTGACAGCTGGCTTATAACCAAGTGGTCTCAGAAAAGTCCTGCCTTCCCTGATTGTGTATGTCAGTGGGGGTCTGTTTGCTGTCATCAGAAGGTTCATCTTACATGTATGACCATGACAGCCGTGTGTGTGTGTGTGTGTGTGTGTGTGTGTGTGTGTGTAAGAGGTAGGCACAGTGCCTAGTTTTAAGCTTTCAAGAATACTCAAAGACTGATTAAGAAAATTAGAGATTAAGGTGGCACTCCTTCCCCTGTTGCTCTCCAGGAAGCCATAAAAAGTCTCATGTTATGGGCCACATATCATATTGATGTAACACACACCACTGTGTTGATCAAAAATAGTCTTCTACACTGGTGGCAGAGTGAATTGACGCAATTTTTTTGGATGGCATTTTAGTACAAGTCAAGAGCTTTAAAAATGGCATATCTATACTTAAGAATTGATCTCAAGGAAATGTTCATAAATGCACAATAAGATTTACTAGCAATGACTTTTATTGTAAGATAAAAAGTGAAAACAACTTAAGTGTCTAACATTTGGGGAAGGTTAATCAACTAGAATATGTCCGTCTAATGGAAGATTTTGTAGTTATGTTTTTAAAGAATATCCACTGATATGGAGTAAGATTTTTGATATAATGTAGAGTAAAAGAAGAATAGAAAATTGATACAGTTCAGTGACAAATTTATATAAATATGTATGTATAATAGCATAGAGTAAACAACTATCAGGAAAGATGCCAAATTGTAAAAGTGGTTTTCTTTGTAGCTTGGCATTTTAGGTAGAATGGTTGGATGGATGGATGGATAGACAGATAGATAGATAGATAGGTAGAAAAGCATTTTATTATATATTAAAAATGTTTACCCAATCTGTAAATATTACAAATTATTAACATATCCACATCCAACTGCATATAGGAAAACATCATCTTTGTTTCATAAGTCTAATCTCCACAGAATAGAAGTAGCTTAAAAAAATATAAGAAATTCTAGACAGAGAGGTAAGAGACCACTTTCCTCTCTCTACTTTCTCAAGGAGAAAAGATAAGTACAGAGAGGTGATCTCTTTTATCAAGGTTGAAGTTACTTTGTGATAAAGTCCAAATAACTCCTAGCCCCAAACTCTTTCTGATATGCAACAGATTGATTTTATTGTTAATGTTGTTCTTTGTTTACATGTAGGTCATTGATTTTGATTAGCATTTGAATTATTTGGTTGGAATATTTACCTCCCAAATGTTCACCTGTTTCTTGATATCACCAGTGTTTGATGTTCTAAATTCAAAAGGGTTGTCAACAATATTAACAGCAACTTACACATTGTGTAGATGATGTCTGATAAGTGTTGGTATGCAGCAAGACCTTCTGTCTTAGAAACTGTTGCTGTTTATGCATCTGACTTTTAACATGGATAATTTTGAATTAGAGACTGTCTAATGAAGAATGCAAGGAAAATAAACCAAAGTTAATGATTTCCAATTCAGTAACTTTAAGTAAGATATATATTTTTTCTGCACCAGGAATAGAACCCTGTAAGAATTCAATAAATACTCATTGATGGAATTAGTAAATGCCTGTTTTCAGAAACATTTACCTGATAGTATAGAATTATATGTAGTTAGAATTGGCAGCAATATTTAATAATTCACACAGGTCCTAACTTAAATGGTATGATAAAATAATACTTCCTGAAGCACAAGAGTAGATTTATTTTGGTTTAAACTTTTCCTTTTCCCAATGTATAGCTCTTATGCTGCAGAAATTAACTGTGAAAACATCACATAATACCTATCTGGTATTATAACCTTCTCACAATTCAGTCAGTGAGTATTCACACTTTCTAAGTAGGGAATGTTTAAGGTAATGAGTTCTGAATAATATTTATTGACTGTATTTTAATGACCAGTCCTTTTTATTGAAAATGTTAAAATCTTTTAGAAATCACTTTATAAATGTGGTTTTAATTCTTTTACCATATTCATAGGCCACTGGTTTCTAAAGAAAGAAGATTAAATGATTCCGGTTTTGGGGAACAAATCACTGTGCTAATCTTCAGTTTCTCTTCTTGACGTGGCCACTAATGTCTAATCATAGAAGCACAGGCCCCATCACAGTACTGTTTTCATTAGTGTGCCACTGAATTATTTGTCCGTGATTGGAAATCTGGTGTAAGAAACACACCAAGCTTCAGCACTTTCAGAAATGCACTGGCTCTTCTAAAATAGTTCACAGAATTGGCTTCATGAATTCATGAAGAGCGACAGAATGCCATCATATAGAAGGAATTCAAATGTAAAACAGGAGCCTTGGGAAGCATGTATAGCCTTATTTTCAGAATTCCTAGAATTAAAGATTCAGGATTCTCTATGACATGGACTATTGAAAAACCCAGAGCAGGATTGGTAGACCTGTCCCAAGTGGTAGAAGGGGTTTAGTTTGACCATAAAGTCTCTTTAACATTTTAGGAAGTATTACTTAAAAGCCAGGTTTTCAGCTTCCTTGGATAAATTGAAGGATCTGGTAAGATTGAGTTTTCTTCCTCTCAAGGCACTAGTCAACTTGTCCTGGGTAGAGAGAGGCTGCCTGTTTCCATGAGGCAGGTGCCCTTCACTGGCTGCACTCCTCCTCTGACCTTCTGCTTCACTTGTATAATAATATATTTCCTGCTTGATCAGTATGGAAATTTCTTTTTTTAAAATTACTGTCAAAGGAATAAAGCATTACTGGTGCTTCCTTCTGCCCCAGATATGTTTTGTAACTTGACTCAACATTGAATCCCATGTTGCATTGGAAAGGACACTGAAATTTCAATAGGTAAGTATCTTTTATATCCTTTAAAGTGTGAATTATAGACTGTCTTTATTCATTTTATCTCTTCTTTTTATTTTTAAGAAAATGATGCAAGGCTTCTTAACCAGTTTTTTCATGGCTAGTGCAGTTTTTACTTTTCTCCCTTTTTTCCTAAACTCTTAAAACATTTTTTTTCTCTAAGAATTTAGCTCTTAAGTTTGGCACTATTACATTGCTCTAGAATTCAGTGTAATTCAATGTTAGATATTTTTTCCATGAAGGGCAAGGATAATGCCTTTTACTAATATTACATATATTACTGATATTTTTACTAACATAACTAATGGTATATGTAGTAATATTAATTTGCTGACATTTCTAATATTACAGAACCTACCGAATCTGCTGCGTGCATAGCAGACCTGAAAGTGTATTCATTGACTGAGTCAGTATTTCCACTTTACTATTTAACCTAAAACATTCATTTTCTTCAGCATGAAAACAATATATTGAACTCTAACATATCACCCATAATACCTAGCAAGTCAAATAATACAAATTCCTCTTTCATGTACTCAGGAAGGAGTATTTCTAACAAATGCATAGTATAAAATATAAGTTCCTGCCCTGAATTTCTATTGCTGTATACACTTCTTCTTACTATACTGAGCCAATGTTTTCCTCTTTTAATTTCTCTATTAACTTTAATTAGGCTCATGAGTTTGCTGGCCAGGTGGGTTTTCCCTAAACACTCACAACTCTGTTTTCCAGGCTAGCAGTAGAATTAAGTTAAGCTGCAGATTTGAGGCCGATTCTAACATTATAAGCTGTGGAAGTTTCCAATGCCACAACTCATTTCATCCACTGAGGATTTCAGCAGGCAGCACTTTTAATAAGCCAGGCTCGACATTTTTCAAGGAATACTTTGGGATCCATTTTTGAAAGCAATATTGGTTATAATTCCACAGCTGGAAGATTTCTGAGGAAATAATGTTTGTCCTCTTGAAAACATGCTTGGCCCATACGGCATAAAGAACATAACAATTCTGAGCCACCGATTCTGAATTTTACTGTAACATATTTCTAATATGTAATTTTCTGACAGCATCATCATGGGCACATGATAGAAGAATAGTAGGATTAATTCCAATTCAGTCTTTTATTTTCTTTCATTTTATTTTGTCTTCTAGGAAAGATAAACTTGCCTATGTTATTTATGTATTTTAGTGAATTAAAATAGATTTCAGTTGTAATTTTCTCATGAAAAATCTTAAAAACGGAAGAGAACAGAGCTGAAAATCTTCCTGCGATCCTATAGGGCATTAGATCGACTCAGGTACTGGCTGCTGGTTTAATAAAAGGATAGGATTTCCATTTACTCCAGGCAGGCTTAATGTATTGATCTTAGAGTGAGACAGTCAGAATGAGTCAGGAGCCAAAGAATACACTTTATAGACACAAATAATCGTAAATTCAGAGTGTCACCTTTAGGCAGAGGCATTTTTATTATTGTTAGTGGAGCTGCTGAGTAGGTTTGATGTTTTATTCTCTTGAGGACTCAATGTTCTCGAGTCCTGGAGCCCTGTCTTTATCAGGCTCACAAGGAGGGAGCCCAGCCAAACTTGCTTCCTATACTTCTCTATGATTGATAGCAGATGGCATGCTTTAAAATAAACCTATCCATTAGCAGTCCTCAGTGTTTTTACTTAAGGCATTTACAACTGTCTCAAGCAGAAAACACATTCACTCCATGAGTTAGTTTCAGTCCACAACAGCTGTACAGGTGCAAATCTCTCATTAACTCTTAAATAGTGGTGAAATAAACAATGGCTTCTTCTCTGACTTTATTTAAGGGAGGATACTTCAAAGCTGCTGTGGAATTACTCTCCTCCACAACAGAGCTTCAAAGGATAGTTTTATTAAAACTGAACAATATTATGCAATGATATGCTAGTCCAAGGAACGTACATATCATGTGGTGAATGTTGTAGTTTAAAAGTTTGTTTCTATGCACACAGATTTAGTGGTAAATTACCAGGCTCTCAGGAGTGTTTGTGAACAGGGAGAAAAGAATGAAGATCTCATCAAGGGTCCCTGGCAGTGCTCAGGCTCTGCTTACACACACCTCTACTCAGGCACAAAGTGTCCCATCCTCCTCCTCTCCCCCTCCCATTGCAGAGGGAAGGTAGGGCTGAGCTTTCACCAGTAAGCTAAGTTAATGGTTTGTTTTTAGGCAGCCATTTGAATTTCCTTGCCTATTGGTAGTTAGACAATAGCAACATCATTTTCAAAGTTACCCATATTGAACACTTGTGAGATGGTTGGCCTCAGGATTTCGATCTGTGCTCAAGAGGAGAAAAAAAGCTTTGTAGTTTAAAAAGTCTTGTTAACACTGGCAAACACCTAATGGTACTTATTTTGTTCCAGGTATGGGTTTCAAATCTTATAAAAATGAATTTCTTAAACCTTATCAACAACTTGAGAAAACTACTATCACTATCCCTAATTTTACAGATAAGGAAGCCACTCTGCTCTGTGGTCTTTGTTCCAATTAAAAATGAGACCTTAACCATAGTATTTCCTGAAGGAAGGAATTGAGAGAATGTGTTCTAAAGCACACTGCCTGCGTTCAAATTTTTGCTTCAGCCTTTACTATCTGTATGACTGTGGGCATGTCATTTGATGGTCCTCTGTCTCCCTTTTCTCACTTCTTATAACTCTACTTTGGGCTAATAATACCTACCTAATATGGTTGTTATGATGATTGAATAAATAAATGTATGTATAATGCTTAGAACAGCTCCTGGCACTTAGGAAATGTCATGTAAGTTTTAGCTATTGCGCTGTCAGCACCATCATTACTAAAGTTATTAAATTGACATTGAGCCCTTAATATAAGTGAGTCTTCTCTGATTATCTTCTACATCTGGGACTCTGTGTTTTGAAAAATTTAAATATCCAAACAAAACAATTCATTTGTTTTTATTTAACACTTTATTACTCAAACACATACATAGTTGCCAGTCAGAGACTCTTATCAGCATGAAGTAATAAGAGTTTTCATACGAAGTTGATAAGATTTTGCCCCAAAGTAATTTGACACTCTAGCTTTAGCAGCCTTGTTATTGGTGGGTGTGTTATTCCCTTAGGCCTTATGGAATAATGAAACTGGTTAATGGAGCCCCTCATTACCTTCCATGGGTCCCCATGGGCCTATGCTGCCATGATAGGTAAACCTGAGCCAAAATATCTCTTCAATGGGCAGCTGGAGAGGCGAAGCAGTAGAAGTCATAAGATATGCCCTATGACTACCCCATCCCTTGCTATTTTTTAAAAAGTGTTGTCTGCGTTAAAGGATTTTCAGAGAAGGCTCACATAATAGAGACTTGCCGTCGATTTTCCAATGCACACATAGTACAGAGAGTTCTGACAAATATGGTGGAAGAATCCAGGTGCCCACGAGGCATACATTACAACCCATCCTCTTGGTTTCTGCATGTTTCTTCACCAGGAGCCTTTTGTAGACGTTGTTTTCTCGACTTTGTTGAGTGCACTCAAGTAAGTTTTAAAATAAGTATATCTGTATATGAGGTGAAAAAAAACCTAGATTATGAGGGGAAATTTAAGTGAAGAGCAACACCTGTTAGTACTGCATTATTTTATGTTTGTATGGATATTAGATATTCAGTTATGACAATGGCAACAACTGTTTGCTTACCTGAAATATTTCATTTGAATTTCTAAAAAGTAATTCTATATAGGGTGTGCTTATAGAAGGTAAATGCTGGGCCAATGGATATTCCATACTGCTTGCTGTAAGCTTCGAGGGACTATGGCTAATAGTTTGAGGTTACTCAAGGGCACCATGGTGTGCATTTTCGAGGAATTTGGAATATTAATGGTTCCTCTACACTTCATTGCTAGTTTTAGTATCACACTGAATGGGATTAAGTCAGTGAGATTTATAAACTCTCTAAACAGAGAGAAAGAAGGCTAAAGAATTTGAAGCCTAGGAAAAACAGTACACTTATCGGATTTAATGTCTTAGAGAAATTAAGTTTTAGTAAGAAATTATTTTTCTTCCAGAAAGATAGATATTAGGGGCTTGAAAAGATTTAAGAATATATTTAAGTATTATGATTTTTTTTTGTAGAACGAACTAAGACTATATTATTACAGTGTAACTGGGTATTAGTCATATCTATTGTTGAGTTCCAAACAATCAGAATTTAGAATGCAATTGGTAGAAAGAAAGGGCAGGGAACTTGACATCAGGATACCTGCATTCTGCAAAGAAGACCAACCCAATATCAGTCTACCCTTAGGCCAATCACTCTAGCTCTTTATTCGTAAAGGTAACCCCGTATCCCACCAATGCCTCAGATTCCTCGGCTGTAAGTGAAGAGGGTTATACTGGATCAGAAAATCAAATAAATGGCAAGTGGGCTTGGATTTTCCTCTCCCACAGCCATGACAGGCAGCAATAATTGATTACAGACTCTTCCCACTGAGCCAGGTGAGGCCTCCGAATTCTCAAAGCCATGATCCAAGCAGCCTTCCTAAGGTCTTCATCACTCAAAGTGAACTTGAAATGAGACTTGTTGGCTATGTTAGTCCCTAAAATTCAAAAATTCTAGGTTAATAGTGTTTTTCACCATGAGGTGGTGTCTATGTTTAAATGGGCAGATGTGTTAAATGGAGAAATAGGTATCTTGGTGAGTATGGCATAAATACTGTTTTTTCTTTGTTTTTGCGGTACGTGGGCCTCTCACTGTTGTGGCCCCTCCCGTTGCGGAGCACAGGCTCCAGACGCGCAGGCTCAGCGGCCATGGCGCACGGGCCCAGCCACTCCGCGGCATGTGGGATCTTCCCGGACCGGGGCACGAACCCGTGTCTCCTACATCGGCAGGCGGACTCTCAACCACTGCGCCACCAGGGAAGCCCAATGCTACTGTTTTTATATTGCCTTCAACTGCTGCATTTCTATGCAGAATGCTTTCTTTTAAGGAAATTTTGACATCCTCCCACACTGATTCATTCATTTATCATTAAGGTTTTAAAACTGCTGAACCTGTTGTATTCCTTTTGTTTTTCACTTGGCCCCATATTCAATATAACCTTAAAATACTTTCTGTTAGTTTATACCCATTGTATGTCCTCCTAATCTGATCCAAAAATTGTGTTCCTAATACTCCCTTCAATAGCTATTTATCCTTTGAGCCCCTTTTTTTGTTATTTTGAAAACTTGTTCTAGTTTTGCTGAAAACTTGACATTTGAAATCTCGCAGTGGTGTATATCTGTCTCTATCCCCCTCTGGGGTTTGTTTCGCTGGAAAGTTTTGGAAGTTGAGGTTTATTCCAACTATGGCCCACAATTGGGTTCCTCTGCATTATTATTCCTGTGTCAGATAGACAGCAATTATCCAGAGCTTTCCAATGTGAATAGCAGCTTTTGTAAATTCAGGAAATTATCTTTAGTTTATGAAACATTGATAAATATGGAACCTATTATATTATCTTAAATAACAGCAATTTCTTAATAATATGTTGAGTTTAGTACCACTCCTTATAATAATTCTTCTTTTTAATATAGTTTCAGATGGAGAAAAAAACTATCCCAGTTCAGAACTTTATGCCTATTATACATTTTAACAGCATTTTACATTTTGCAGAGTGCTTTGTAGATCCTACTACTAGTGATTCATTAAGAAAATGTGGTCATTTGGATATGAAGCTGCATTAGCACTTAGGAGACAGATATTGGGGCTTCTCTGACTCTACTATGATTTGGGTAACAATGACCAGTGGCCCCGTTTCTCTACAATCAAGCTTTCATCTCTGTAAAATGGGTACAGTAATGCTAATTTTGTTTGTGTGTATGGTAAAAAGAAATATTATCCTAGGCTATTTGCCTTAAGCTCTTCAAGAGAAGAAAGCCTTAAGTAGAATGCGGAGTCCTACTTACTGTGTCATCTAGGACAGTTTCCCACCCTCATGTTCCCTTTCTAACAGAGAAATAATGAAATTGTCTATGAGCCAGAGGAGTGGCTGGATAGTAGCCAAGGATTTGGGTTGAATCCCCAGTGGTGTTTGACATTTGTGTTAATCAGCTGGCTTTCTTGTCACCTGGAGTAATAAGTTGGATTTGTATGTTAAGCACAATGAAACAGGCAAACATTTAAAAAATGTTGAACGTTTAGCAAATTAACAGTTATAAGACTTCATATCCAAAGGCAATAAAGCATTGTTATACGATTAAAAATAAACAGAATTTACATTGATGATAAATATATAATTTAACTTTAGGAAAATGTGAGCAAATATATTAGCAATAATTAACACGTATACTTTAAATATTTTAATTGTTTTCCAAACTATTTTTTTATTGCACATTTACAACAGGGCAATCAGGGCTTTAATCAGCTAGGTTCTTAATGGCTGGCTATCAGATTTGATAAAAATCAGGTCAAAGGCTTGCTGGTACAATTTCTTCTTTGAGACATCTTCTTGTGACTACTCCCAGGAAGATTAACAAACAACAGCAACAAAACCACTTTATAATAAACAAAATAGTAAGATAACTTTATATGGAACCTTTATTTTCAAAGGATCCCAGAATGCTTATAAACTGTTATTCAAACCATATCCAGGAATCACTAAAGCTTGGCCACATTTTGGAGCCAGAAGGAGAGCTCAAATGTTAGTTGAAGAGGATGTTCCTGCTCTAGAAGGGGTGTGGCTTGCATGACCTAATAGGCGTTTTCTGGCTCTAATTTCTGCAGTGCTGCGTGGGTGGAATTCTTGTGTTTTGGAGATGCATAAGGCGAGTCTGTATTGCTGCGGAAGGTGGGAAGTGAAAGAGAATATGGTAGTGGAAAGAGGCGGCATGGGAAATGGACTGTTTATGTTCCTGTCACCAAGTGGCAGTGACTATAGCACAGTCACCAGTTGTTAGGGCTCCCTGACCCTGGGTTAGAATAACTCTGTTCCAGGTGCCGTTTGAACCAAGTTACTTTGGTTGCCAAATGAAAAACTATTCTATGGGAATTTTTGCAGAAAAAAAAAGTAATAACAAGAGTCAGATGGCTCACATATAGAATCATAGAATATTAGAATAGGACGGACCCTAGAGATGATCTAGTCAAAAACCTTTATTTTATCTTTGAGAAAACTAGGACCCAAAGAGGGGAAGTGGTGAGAGCACAGCCTTAGATCAATATCAGCATCTTCCACTTGGAAGAAATCTTAGTGATTAGCTACATCTCCCACACTATTATGGAATGACTTCTAAAATCTTTCTAAAAGTTCTTTCAGCAATTTTGTTGACTGACAGATATTTATGACCTCAAAGAGCAACAGCTCCCATTGTTGGAATTTTCCGCTTAGGAACATTCTTCAGAATGTCCATTCTTTCATATCTTTAATACACATTTATTGAGTGCCAATCATGTACCAGGCATTAAACTAGGCTTTGAAACACAAAGGAAAATAATACTAAAGCAATAGCTCCTGATATTTATTGGGAGCACACTGCATGTTAGTTACCTTGGGCTTTACAAGTTTTCGCTCCTTTACTCCTTGCAACAAGCCTGTGAAGTGGAAACTCTATTTTCCCCAGTTACAGGTAAGGGAGAGAGTACAAGTAGCTTGCCAAGGAGAAGCAGCTAATAGGCAGCAGAGCAGGAATTTAAGCCGGGGTGATGGTTTTAGAGCCTATGCCCTTAACTCGAACACCATGCCACTTTAGGGAGCTGGCTAAACCATAAATGAACAATGCAATAATTGATTCTTATTAGAGTTAAATAAGGAGGGTCCTGTAAGAGGCTTAATGGGGGATCCGCAATAGCCAGAGTGGTCAGAGAGGACATCTTTGAAGGGAAGGAGTATTCCTAGGAAACAGTCATGAGAAGAGCCCTTGTCAAGGGAGGAAAAACTCAACGGCTTCCCCAGCAAGGATGGGAAGAACCTGATGGGTTTTGGAGCCCAAGCTTTCTTCCTCTAAAGTTCTCTAATTTAGTTGTACTCTTTAAGCTACACAGAGTAAAGTGAACCCCTCTATCATATACATTTGTTTTGGGATAAGTTAGGTTCTTCTTCTTGAAGAGTATTATATAAACCACTGATCAAATGAAAGGTAACTGGTAGTACCCACAATCACAAACCCTGTAAAAGGTCCATACTGCAGACTCTTGATTAATAAACTACCCTGCCTCCTAGTAGAGCAGTGAGAAATCATTCTTATCTACCACACATATCAAAGATGGGCCAGCTTATTAAACATATTCAAATGAAAATATATCCTGCATTATACCTCAAAAATACTATATAACTTAGAACATGCTATAAGAAAAAAATACACATTCTATCAGGATTGATTATGATCCTAGCACAAAATCGTATGCTTTCAAATAGTAATATTGATTTGATCTCCTACAGATAGCCTTCAAGGCCAATGGATTAAGATGGTAGTCACTTAAGAACACACAATGTGTTCATTCTTCATGCTAGGTTTCCCTCACACCATATTTCTTTTTTTTTTTTTTGTGGTACGCGGGCCTCTCACTGTTGTGGCCTCTCCTGTTGCGTAGCACAGGCTCCGGACACGCAGGCTCAGCGGCCATGGCTCACGGGCCTAGCCGCTCCGTGGCATGTGGGATCTTCCCAGACCGGGGCACGAACCCATTTCCCCTGCATCGGCAGGCGGACTCTCAACCACTGCGCCACCAGGGAAGCCCCCTCACACTGTATTTCTTTTCCTGAGGGATGGGACTGGTAGTCTCTCAGCTAAGGGTACCTAGGCTGGCACATCAAAAGTAGACCAAAACACTCTGTTACCTTAGGATAAGAACGAAGGAGAAAAAAAAAGCAAAGCTACTTAAGGAAGAGCTAAAGAATTTCCCAATGGAGGAGTATTTTTGAAATTAAATATTTCTCTATGCAAGTTGACATTTAAAATGCGTGACTTAAGAGAGATCCGAAGAAAATTGTGAGAGACATAACCTTAAATATTTTGGATCACATTTTCGTGAATATGCAGCATTTGGGCACAACTCTGAGGAAACAGAAACACTCTGGGGTAATGATGAGTAGTTGTATGCACTTTATGTGAGCATGTATGCACACTAACACAGTTATATTTGTGGTATTATGTACTCGATATATAGACTATGTCTATGTACAGTTTTTTCCATGTCACATTTCCATCCCTGGGACTAAACATTGGCTGTATAGAATTTGTTTTTATGAATGCTTCCATGCTGAACTTATGGATCATAGTTATTGGAAAGCACAAATGTTGTTTTAATTCTTATGGGCAGTCAAATGTCCTTTGAAAAGTCACCCTGGGCCCATCCATAGAAATGGCATGTTGTAGACTGGACAGAACAAAGCCCCAAAAGAAATAAAGTGAAACCATGTTATCATTGGCTTCCCTTTAAACATATTAAAAACTCTCAGAAGAGATAATCTACAGTAGGGAATAGCGCTGTGCTGGCCCAGGGTGTACAGGATGACCTAATGGGTCTTTTCCATCTCTAATTCCTGTGATACTGCAGATCTAAGAGATGGAGCCAGTAATTGCTTACAACATAACAGATTCCTCTCTCTCTCCCTCCCTCCCTTTTTTCCCCCTTCCCTGGAGTTCAGCAGAGAATCTCTTAAAATAAACAAAAATTGTGAGAAACTAAGAGAAGTCAGGGACTGGCCCACTTTTTAGAGGCCGAATGTGGAAAGTATGAAGCGCTGATTTGACTATGAAGGCTGGAAAGCAGAGGGCCCTGAGCCGTTTATACTACAGGCAGTAGTTAAAAAAGGGAAAAAAAAAAAAAAAAAAAACTTGAAAAACATGGGTGTAACCCTGGGCTTTGATAAAACTGGCCTTTCAGCCCCCTCTTGAGATTTGCACATCCCCAAGGGAAGCTGTGGTTTGGAATCAGATCGTGCATTTAATTTCACTCAGAGAACTTATTGGACTTGGCACCAAAAGAAAGCATTTGCAGTATATTTTTTGTCATGATTAGTGGCCCCCTCACCACAACATTT
Source organism: Monodon monoceros (assembly GCF_005190385.1). Taxonomy (NCBI): domain Eukaryota; kingdom Metazoa; phylum Chordata; class Mammalia; order Artiodactyla; family Monodontidae; genus Monodon; species Monodon monoceros. Next base: position 84,869,441 of record NW_021703772.1, on the reverse strand, counting down.
GATTACTTTGGAAAGGGAAAAGTTAAATCCTTGTAAAGTTGTGATTTACAATTTTCGAGCATCCAGGTAGGGAGCATGACTTCTGCCAGCTTGATCATGGGATCCACATTTTATTCTAGCTCATTGATGTGAGAAAACAAAACAGTTCTGTGGGGGAAATAGACTTGGAAGTATATCCCTTGATTATCCTGGGAGATTTTCTCTCCACACTACATCTTCTCTCAGTCACATTGACTTTGGTATCGGCCGGAACTTGTAGCAAGAAACTGGCATGCGCTGGTTTACTTTTCATTTCTAATCTGTAGTACCTGGTATTTTTTTTATCGTTTGGTTTGTTTGCCCTTACAATTATGTAAATCTTGAGGCAAAGGAGTTAAAAGGAGTTTCTTATATTACACCTGAAAACAACTTTCACTGTTCATTTTTTCTCAAGCTTTACAGTTAAGATTGGAGATCTTGTGGGTGTCTTTACTAAAATATGTCCAAATAGCCAAAGGCAAAGGGAATGACCAGCTGGGTAGCTGATGAATATTTTCCTGGTAGATGTACAACTTTCCCAACAACTGTGATGCTTTATCCTTTGACATTAAGAACGCTGTTTGTAGAGGTGACATTCCTTTGAACACTCAGCGTTTTGAAATCGTGTCCTGCCGCAAGGACTCAAGTAGGGTAAGTCTGAGCATCGATGCTGAATAACAGCCAGGCTAATTAGATTCTGTTCTGGTGTCCAACACTGACATACAGTCAGTCAGGTCTTGAAATAAATCTTGAAGTGGAATTAATAATAATAAATTCCACTTCTACTTTTGAATATTTTGGTCTATTTCTAGTTGGATTTGTGCTTGCTGGAAAACCGTCTCTAATGTTTAGGCAGGGAGTTCTCACCATGCTTACTAAGTGAAAGCAATTTGCTGAATAATGTCAATGTAGCAATGTTAGTGGTATTGTTGGCAGAGGGAAAACACTTTTTCTCTCATTCTGGACTTGGGCAGGAGAGAAAGATAAATACAAGAATTCCATTGGTGTTTGGGAAGTACTATACTTGTCCCAAGTTGAGTATGGTGGTTAAGGGAACAGATGAGTAAGGGCAAAGAGCCTGGGTTGTAATCCCAGCTGGCTGTGTGACCTGGGGCAAATTGTTTATCTTCTCTAAGCCTCAGTTTGTTCATCTGTACAATGGAGTAAGTAGAACTACTTAATTTGGTTGTTGAGGGGATGGAAGGAGTTAATATAAATATATCATTAATAGAGTAATGATTGGCACATGATGAGAATTCAACAAGTGTTAGCTATTATGGCTCTTTGATATTGACCTCATTAGTAGGATATTTCCTGGTTGTGTATTGTGATAAATTTAGATTCAGCTTCCCCATGGAAGTAGAATATGAGATCTGCTTTCTCTTTCGACTCTCACTGATTTAACCACAGTGAGTCAGTAACAGTTTTCTTATTTGTCCCCACCTTTGCAAAGCTATTGTGAAATTTGAATCAAGACAATTTATTCTGTATTAATGAGGCATCTTTCAGTTGCCAGTGACAGAAAACCAACTTGAACTTTCTTCTATAATTTCTCATATTTCTAGGAATTCTGACTTCCTTTTTTCCTCTTCTCTCCTGCCCTCTCCCCTCCTCTCTCTCTCTCTCTCTCTCTCTCTCTCTCTCACACACACACACACACACACACACACTCACACACACACTTTTTTTTTACTCTCTCCCACCACTCTCCAAGATTTACTTTCCTCTCTGATGGATTCATTCTAGGCAAGCTGTCTCCACATGATGGAAGATGCCCTGTAGCATAGGTGATCTTACAGCTAGCAATCTTAGAGGAAACATATCAAAATGATGCGGCACAGAGACAATTCCCATAGTGAAAGCTAGATTTTCCCCCAAATATCGGTAATAGATGTAAACTCACAAGTAACTACTTGTGGCCAATTTTTCTCTACATATGCTCTTTATATATGAACAATTTTGTAATGCCCTTGACTAAAATAATACAACCTTCCTGTATATTATAAACACATTTACCCCTTCCAAAAGAGATAAAACTCAAGTCTCACTCTCTTACTGCATCCCAGGTCCAAGTTCAGAATCTTTGAGGGATGTGTATTTTCTCGGAGTCTGATGCAGATGTAGCAATTTCATGGTTCATTCACTGAGTGCTAAATGGTATTTTCAATTACCTTCTCCACAAACAAAGGAAGAGGAAAAAGGGGATAAATCCATTAAGACTACCATTTAGAAAAGAGGAGGGGAAACAACTTACTGTACAGTGGTCAAGATTTGTTGGCATATACCATATTCTGTTAGACTAGATCAGCAGGGTCTCTTCCTTCTGGTGGTGGGGAGGATTCCATGGTCCCCAATCTGGCTGCTCTGAGATCTGCTCTGAGAGATGTCCCTTGTGCATTGTTTATCATAACCTCATCTGAGAGGGCGAAGGTTCTCCTGCTGTGACAAAGTGATTGTAAGCAGCTCATGGCATCCTCACATGGTATCAGTGCCCTGGGGATTGACTTGGGGGTGGACCATTCCCCCAGAACTTTATTTGCCTAACTTTGAGTTTCTTTGATAAACACCATTAAAACCTCAGGAGGCTGTCTGTTTTACTTTTTTTTCTCTAAGAGTTTCACATATTATTGATTGTAAGATGCACATTTTTTTTTTCACCTTTTAACATTGTGGAAATTGGGAAGTGTGTTGCAGTCAGTAGTAGCTTAGATTAGATAAAATAAAGGAGTTTCTAAAACCAGTGAATGACCGGAGTCAAGGGCTGGATTGTAGAACCTGTTCTGGGGGTTTCTTCTTTGAGTAAGAGTGTTGGCGTGTGTTGCCCACAGCTCCCCTGCTGTCTATGCTGCTAAGAAATACACTAAAGAAGCCAAACATTTCTACACAATTCACTGGTTAGAGTGATGGAATATGGAGGGGCATAATGGACAAGGTCAAACACATTATCATACCCATTTATTATCTTTATGATTTTTAAAATTTGACTGTTTACTGTTACAATACCTCTGATGTTCATCAATGCTGTTTACCTTAGTATTGTCATCTCGGATATCTACTCCATTCTCTTCCAAAACATCTCTTGATACCACTTGCAGAGACAATCGAAGTTGGATTTGACTCACATGGTTGTGATCAAATCTGGCATTTAAGCTTTTTACTATGTGCTAGTGAATTATGTCTCTATTCATAATTTCTGCTGAAGTATTAAGTTGTCATTTGCATTTTTTTTAAAAATTAACATCAGTACAATCCTCATAGTCTTTTGCAGATTAAGTGTGTTCTCAGACAACTATTAGATTTAGTATATTTCCAAGGAACAGAGCTCAGTCTCATTTGTGACCTAGGTAATTTATCAGTTTTCTCTCCATCCAGCCCTCTCAGTTCTTTGTCAATTTATTGTGCCCACGTCCTTTTCAATCTGCACTTGAGTAACTCAGACCTCCCTGTTCCTTAAAACACACCTCTATCAAAACCTCCATCAAGAAATAGGGCTGGTATTAATTAGTTTTACTTCGGTATGACTTAAAGTCAATCCTAGTTGTGCTTTCCTTTTACACTGAAATAGGAACAGTGAGGATATTTCTCACTGAGCAGGCTGGAGAGTAGGCTTCCCCCTTTCCTCCTCAAGTACGGCTAGTGAAAATATTGCCCACACTGATTAAAAATAAAATGGAGTTTAGAGGACGGGTTAGATGAAGGTCTAGAACTATGTTTGCCAAACTTAATCATAAAATTATCTGGAGCATTAAAAAAAAAAAAAGTTTCCTGGGCCCTGTTCCAGACTCATTGGGTCAGACTCTCTGGAATAAGGTCTTGAGAATCATTTTTAATGAATTCCCCAGGCAGTCCCTGTGTTCAGACAAGTTTGCCTAAAATAAGCCAATAATGGGAGGGGGTATAAACAGAAGAGAGCACAGTGGATGCCACAAGACACTACATGACATGCAAAAGGTTGAAACTTTGATGAATCTTCTTCAAGTACACTCATAGTTGGTATAACCACTGAAACTGTTTTGTTCCTCTTAGAGTTCATTTTTCCTATGTTGTAATCTTTAATATATCCAAAAGGTAGGAGATTGTATGCAGTTTGAAACCAGAGAGAACAAATGAGACTAAATTTCACAATATATGAATGTGAAGATTCTATGGAAGCAGGACACGTAACCAATCTGTGCACATAAACAATCCGTTGGTCTCATCTCATTTATCTCCCACTGAGTAACTTTACTCCAAATTTAGCATTTTTTTGCTTTCATATACTTTAATCTTTTAAATTTTTATGTACATATTTATTTATTTATAATTTTCTCCAAATTTATTGAGGACTGACTGACATAAAATTGTCTATATTAAAGGTGTACAAAGTGATGATTTGCTATACACTGTAGAATGATTACCAAGATCAAGATAATTAATACATCCATTCCTTTACATAGTTACTTTTTTTGTGTATGTGTAATGAGAATGCTTAAATCTACTCCCAGCAACTTTTAAGTATACAATACTGTATTACTAACTATAGTCACCATGCTGTTTCTTAGATCCTCAGAACTTATTCTTCTTCTAACTGAAAGTTTGTACACTTTTACCTACATCTCCCTCTTTTCCCTGCCCCCCAACTCCTGGCAACCATTCTGAGAGCATTATTCTAAGTGCAATAAGACAGACAGAGAAAGGCAAATACTATATATTATCAGTTACATGTAGAATCTTAAAAAAAAAAAAGCCAACTTCGTAGAAACAGAATAGAATGATGGGTACTTTAATATGAGACGATTTTGCAAGTATTTTTATTACTTTAGTGAATGGCAAATTTACAGGTAAAAATGATGAATACCATGATATACATGATCTTTTATAACTTTGTACTATTTAATATTTTTATGCAAATATAAGCTTTGTATATTCTGTACAATTAAAAGTATTCTAACATAACTACTGAATTAAATCACCATCTACATAGGTGACATTGAAATGGTTAAAATGAATTCCTTTACATAATTTAAATAATGCTATGCTGCAAATATCTTGGCAGAGGGATAAAACTACAATAATAAAAAATTTTGACAAGAGATATATTCTAAAGTATAATGGTCCCTTATTTAACTAGACCTTTCTATAAGAAGTATTCAAACCACTAGTCATTCGTCAAAAATTTCTAATGTTAATTATTTAATTCATATCTTTTAGATGGGCTATAAACTGGCTTAGGTACATAAATTCTATATTCCATTTAGTCTCTGCTTTGTAAGTCTGTGGCCAGTTACTAGTGGCATTTCTGTTGGCCTGAAAAAAGAGACCAAACTCTCCAGGTCTGAGATCATCAGTCCTGTGTCTTTCCAGATCTCCTTGTGTATTTGTGAACCCAGCAAAGAGAGTTAAGCCTATTCTCCTAGTTGGCAGAAACTTGGTAGTTTAAAATTACATACTGACTCTGGTGTAGAGACACAAGAAATTATAGAGCAGACATTGTCCAGGACAACGTATAATTTAAAATGTACTAAAGAATGTATACCGCATGGCAAAGTAAGTGAAGTGCTTCTTCAAATATAAGTGTTTTGCATAGAAAGGCAGTAATTATCCACTCCTAGGGAAATGTTTGCATTCACTCTAAATCAATATTTACTATTCATTTCTTGTGTTCAACAAAACAGGGATTTAACTTTTTTTAATTTTAATGAAGCACTAAGACTATAATAATTCTACAGTGCAATTGTCTTGATATGAAATATTGCTAAATTGTGTTGCTATTTCGAGAAAGAGCAGTGTGAAATGGAAGGGTATCCCTATTTGTGAAATGTTACTTTGGAAACATTCAATTCATACTCAGCCAAGCAGGGCGACTCACCAGTTGTCAAAGATAACTTAAGCTGTCTCCTTGGTAAGGCCCTTAACTAGGATCGTTCAGATGAGTCTTCGCCCTTATATTTTTTCCTCTTTTTCCTAACACAGACTTCATGATAATGATTCTGTTTCAGCTCAACTATTTCCTTTTTGAGGTACGTGTGAGTGTGTGTATGTGCGCGTGTGTATGTAAAAAACTCTTCTATACAACCATTTTTTTCTGCAGAAGGAAAAGGTTTCTTTTCCCCTTTCCCCTCCCAATTCCTCCTGATTATTTAGTTCAAAAAAACCTCAAGGAAAATGCTAGAGGGAAAAAATAAGAAAATAGGACACATGAATACTGTATTCTGAGACAAGACTGAAAGTCTCTGGCATATTTTTATTTATAGAGCTGTGATCTGATCATTCTATGACTTTTCTTTGGAAAATGACTACAATTTTTTATTACAGAGTCTAAAAAAGAACTGGACAATATACCGATATGTTACATTACAACATGAATACCCTTTATCTAGGCAACAGAAACAATAATGGCTTTGCCCCTGACTTTCAGGTCAAAGCAGAGTCCTTTAGTGCCCACCATTACCTTTCCAAATGCCACATAAATGCCCAAGTTTCCTTATATTCTGTCTTCCACTTCTGTGTACAGTTTAAAACGCAGTGTATTCTGTTCTTCATTTGCTTTTGTTTTTGTTATTATTTGGGGGCCAAGGGGACATCTTTTTGAAAATCCCACCATTCCCTTGAGGTTTTTTCAGATTTTATCCTGATTAGCTTATTTGCTCTTAAAATTTAATCAATATTGTATTTTCAGATGCACGGCTTCTGTAGTGTCCCTATATTATTTAAAATGAGATTTAGAGCAGGATGGGAATTAAACATAAAATATATACCTTTGCCATCTCATCACATAGTTCATGTGGCTTCTCTGCCTATAAAATATTCGTGTAACAGCAGTGTGGGGTGGGTCTGTGCTAAGTTCCTCTCTGCGCCTTCCTGCCATTCATAATTCATGCAAGCTCTTTGAGTGAGTTACAGTTTGGTATGCACTCTGGGGACAAATAATATCATTTATGTATTGTGATTGCTACTCTACTCTATCTTCCTTTTTATTGACAAGAAACAAGGGTGTTGCTTGTAGTTTTGAAACTAAATGGGGTGCAAAAATCATCCTTCTCTTTCTGAGAAGGCACCTTCTTTCTGTAGGAAATGCTATTGTAAACTGTACTGTTATAAATGGTGTGTTAGTTCTCAAGATATTCCTTTCTCAATGTCTGAAGTATCAAAGTGTTCCTTTAGCATTCAGTGGAGAGAGCCATTGAAAAAGCGGGTGGTTAAGGACACGTTCCTAAAGTCTGGAAAATCAGTGGGACACTAAAAAGGGAACTGAAGTGGACCGGAAGGAACCTCTTGAGGGTGATTTAAAAAAACCAGACACTGATTATGAACAGAGCTTTTACCCAAGGAACTGGAGAGGGCCAGCAAACCCATTCTACTGCACTCCAGTTAAATGTCTAGTAGTTGGGATGTTTTCTGCACAGCCCATAAAGGATAATGAGGAAGGCTTTGATAGCTTTAAAGAAAGTTGCTCTGTGGCCTATCACAAAAACATGATCTGAGTGTAAGTGGCAAATGCTTGCAGACCCCAAAATGAAAAGGGGCATTGTCAGTTAGGTAAGACAGTTATCTTGCTAATTGCACAGGAAAAGGATCCTGATGTGAGTTTGTACCGGAGGGAAAAATAAAAGCAAGTGATGTCAGAATGTAAAATCTAAGATCTCATTTACTTAAACTGAAGTCTTCTGGAGACCTTGAAATGATCTGATTTTACCTCTACATGATAATTATTTAATGTAGGTCAAATTAAGGATTAACCTTCATTCTTAATTTTATTGTATTGTGTTTTTGGGGGATTATGAATTGTTCCTTATATTAGTTGGGGTTTAAAATATTATATTACTTCTCTCCTGTTGCAATAATTTCTGAGATTATTCTTGTATATCACCCCCCGCCGCAACTCTAGCAAAGATAGACTTCATGAATAACTTAAAAAAGAGAAAAGAACATTCATGTGGAAGTATTTATATTAAGTTTGGTAATGAAGAAAACAAGTTTCATTAACTGTTCTTTTCATGGTGGCTTTGCTACTCTTAGGAAAAGTCTATTAAAAATAGAAACCCTGGGCTTCCCTGGTGGCGCAGCAGTTGGGAGTCCGCCTGCCGATGCAGGGGACTCGGGTTCGTGCTCCGGCCTGGGAAGATCCCACATGCCGCGGAGCGGCTGGGTCCGTGAGCCATGGCCGCTGAGCCTGCGCGTCTGGAGCCTGTGCTCTGCAACGGGAGAGGCCACAACAGTGAGAAGCCCGCATACCGCAAAAAAAAAAAAAAAAAAAAAAACCCTAAAATCTTCTCCCAAGGCACCGGGGACACTTGCATTGACCTTGTATTCACTCCTTCAGAATATGGGACGGTTACATTGAGTAAGAGCGTAGTTGAATACTTCTACTCATAGAAGTAAGTTGCTACGTGGTTGATAGGCTAGTCCACCAAGAATGAAGTGATGCTTTCTTCTGGATTTAGGCAAGAATTAATCAATCAGTTGATTAGCTTACAAACATTGATTGCACACCTTCTTGCCATGATACCCAAGTAAGTGTTGAGAGTTAGCGGAAACAGCACACCTACAAACACAATGGGGAAAGATAAGTACGCAAAGATTTTCTTTAATTTACGCATACTTCAAACAAAATTTAATGCACAGTAGAGCTATGTCCAATAAAGTGGACTTCCATAACATCAAATAACAATGCTTTTTGAATTGATGATCCAAGAGAATGGGCAATGTAGTCCTACAAGGAATGTCCTCAACCACTTACTGAAAACTTACTGCTTACATTTACATGGATGTAGTGGTTATGATTCTGTCTTTATCCTAGCACTGCAGTCCTGGAAGACTGACTGAGAGATGGCAAAATGGGGCAGTAAGTCAAAACTGGCCATCACCCACACTTGGATTTGTTTCAGCTCCAGTGCTGTTCATTGTGGTATCATTGATGGCTAGATGCCATCTCTTATGATTATTCCACTGTCTGTGCCAGCAATTCTCAAGCTTTTTGGTCTCAATAACCTTGTTTTACTAAAAAATTATCGAGGGCATTCAGTAATAGGGTGTTGTATCTATCAGTTTTTACCCTAATAGAAATTTAAGCTGACATTTAAAAACATGTGTTTATTAATTTATTTTTAAAAACAACCAAACCATTTCATTAAACTGTTTTTCGGAAAAAGTAACGACTTTTTCCAAAACAAAAATATTTAGTGAGAAGAGTGGCACTGTTTTATATTTTAGCAAATCTCTTTAATGTTTGGGTTCTCATATTTGTTTCTTCATTCAGTTTGTTGTCATATCAAATAGTGTGTGGCCATTGGAAAACTTCACTGTATAGACATGGGAGAATGAGGGTTAAAAAGGCAAAAAATGTTATGCAAATAGTTTTGATTCTGTAGAATCCCTGAAAAGGTCTCAGGAACCCTCAAGTATCCTCATGTATCACAGTGTTGGTCTATAATGTGTTGAGGCTGTATGTCTATCCACCTACCTCATATGAGTTCAGTGCACCTGACACATACTAGGTACTCAATACTATTTCTCTTCCAATTATTCTTCTCCAGCTCAAAATAAATCTTTTAGATTTATGCTTTAGGCCTCAGATAGCTTCAGATCTTAATGATCTTTTATGTATACCTGAGGGAGAACATTCTCTCACCCTAGATCTCTTCTCAGGACCACTTTTCTTTACCTTTGAAGAAGGTTAAGAAAGAAAAGGATAAGGAAGTGGGAATGGAAAAAAAATAGGTTCTTAGGATCCTTATGAGGATGTAATTACATATCTGGGGTCCTGGATTTCTGTAATCCTTAAGTAGCCAATCCTAGTGGATTCTAAAATATTTTCAGAAGCATACTAATTGCAAAGCAAATAAAGTATTGATAGTGTGTTTCGTGGTACAGCTGAGGTATGATTGGGGGACACATCTGGAACCTGTTGTTTCATCATCTGATAACTGATGCAACAGATCACAGCATATAAACATAAGTACCCTACTTTTCAGATAGATGACTCTGTCAATGGTCAGATCAGTCCAGTGTATTTAAGGCTTGGACGAAAGCAAAATATTTTTTTACAGTTTGATATTGAGTTTTTGATAATGCAATGTTAAGATTCATTTGTTTAGCTAATGCTTATGGATCATCTGCCGTGTGCTATGGGTAAATCAATGTAGAAAGAGATATGATTTCTACCTTCAAATGCCTTGCATTCTAGTGAAATCTACCCGTAAACCATGGTAATTAATGATACAGAGTAATGAATGTTAGGATGTGGAGAAAACAAGATGTTTTAAGAACTTGTAAAAATGGGCATAACCCAGTCTTTTAGGAAGAGTGAGCCTTCAGAGGGAGAGAGAAATTACCTAAGCAATGAGTGGAGCTGGCCTGGTTGGAATTCATATGAATCTGGGAAGATATGCCAAGTAGAAGGAGAGTCGAGAGAGAGAGCACAATCCATTTGCTGCTGTGAGAGAATTTCAGTAGCTAGTGTGAGAAGTTTGTAGGCCAATGAGTGAGGGGTTGGAAATGTAACAAGGAAGGGATTTGAAAAGAGCTTACATTTTATTTTGAGATTATTATGGAGTCTTCAAAGGGTTTTAACTAAAATATCATCACAAATAGGCTTGAATTTTGTCAAGTTCACTCTGGCTGCAGTTTGGACATAAAAACCAAGACTAGTGTTGTGTTGATCCTAGAAAAAGGGAATGGAGGCCTATATAGATAAGGCAGCAGCAAAAGTGATGACAGACAGTGGACACATTCTAGAGATATTGAGACCGCTGAATGAACAAGCTTTAATAATTGGTGCGGAGGTGGGGACGGAGTGAAGAGGAAAAATGAGTGTAATGCTCAGGTTCCTGGCATAAGCAGTTGAGTACTTTCATTGAAATAGGGATCCCGGTAGGAGAAATGTTTGAGTACAGATGTCAGGGAAAAATGATGAATTCACTATTTTTGAGATATCCAAGTGGAGTTGTTGAATATTACATAGCATCTATGGAATCCACTAGACTATGACATCCATTAGGTTAAAGTTTATGGAATTATGCATTTCACAAGATTATGGAATCCACTAGACTAACCATCATTAAATGGAAAACTACATTGCTTTGTTTCTCCATTGTCTATCATATATATGCCTCACCGTAGAAGTTATTTATAGAATAAATGAAAAAACAAATGGCATGAATAAAGAAATATGAGGGTCAGAGGAGAGATTTGGAATGACTAGCTAGATTTAGAAGTCATTAGCATGTGGGTAATAGTTGAAGTCAGGGAAGTAGTTAAAATAACCTATGTAGGTAACAGAGGGTGAAATGAGAAGGGACATTAAAAAGTGTCCGGAAGAACTGCAACATATAAAGAATAGACAGTGGAAAATGAATCTGCAAAAGCTATAAAGAAGAGCCAAACATTGGAAATTATATCTATTAACATTCTGTTTATAAGCAGCAGAGGCTGACTTTCTATTTTAAGCAAAATTTAAATTTACTTGAAGACTATCTGGAGATAACAGAAATGAAGAGAAAATGGAGAACTAGTTTTGGAAAACAAAATGAGATCTGGGGAGCTGCATAGAATGAACTATAACAAGTGTGATGCAGTATGAATTGTGGGGTCTTCTGTCACTGCCAGTACATGAATATGATGTCTAATCATCCCTACACCCTGACTTGATCAGGCATTAAAGTCCCAGGAGAAAGTGTGTAGTTGGCTGAGTCCTGCCTACAGCACTATTTCCCGAGCTGGGGAAAAGAGAAGGAGGTTCTAGCCCTTCAGCTTCCTTGATGGGAAGCAACCATTATCTCCCACCAAAACTCCACACCAATGGGGCAGTCCCTGAAAGAGAAAGAGAGGTGCCCATCGCAAGGGGAGGGGAATGGATGCTGGGTAGAACAAGAAGTGACAAACGTCATTATGAGACAAAAGATAGAAAACTGTATCGTTCTTCTAAATCGAGATAAATTTAGGTGAAAGAGAAAAGCAAAGCCTTCTTCACTGGCAGCAGCAACAGGAGGTCATTGGTAACTTTGGCAAAAGTAGTATGAGCTGTGTAGTGCTGCTGGAAACCAGACTGGAATAGGTTGGGGAGTGAGAGTAGGGTGACAGAGTGAAAATAGCTTGTGTAGAGGACCATTTCAAGAAGTTTAGTTTAAATTAATGCAAGAGAAAATTTGCTTTTATGATTTGGAAACATTCAGTATGGCAGAGAAAACAACTTTGCCCTTAAGTAGGGATATTCTAATTCTGACGGTCAGGGAAAGAGTTTTTAAGACCGCATGACCCTAGATGGGTAAATTTCCATATCTGGGCAATTACCATACATTGGAATTCTTGTTCTTTTTGCAAGGCATCAGTAAGTTGCACAACTCTGTGAATTGCTTTGCTTTTGCCTCTTAAATTCTTGGCCACATGATTTATCACTTAAATGCTTCCATGTATGTTGCTGTTATATTGATACTTAATATTACTGTCTTTGTATTTCTCTCTAACTAGAATTTCAAACACATTGTGGGCAGGGAGCTGTTTCATTTCTCACAGTACCTGTCACAACAGTGGCATGAAATAGTGCTCATGCTCAGGGAATATTGATTGATTAGCTTATTGATTTTTAAGAACATTGACTGGAGTGACGTTTACCCACAAATCTTCACACAGAAAAGATTTTTAAATTGTTTTCCTCCTTGAAGTGTCATTTATATCCACTCTGGCTTCCTTTTACCATCAAAGTTGTTATGAAAATGAATGAAAAAGAACAAGCATTTTTGCATTTTAAGATAGAATAAACTTTTAGATTGGAAACTTCCAAAACAAACTGAAACCAATGAAAAGTATATTTTACTGCTTTATATCTAAAAATGGCACTGCTCAATTTAAGCTATTTTTGAAACCTGTGTATTCATGCAGCTTGCATACCAAAATGAAAATTGGTGAGCTATAAACCCTTGAAAAACAGGGTTTATAATGGAAACAGTAATTGACCCTTAAGTACAACATCAAAAATACAATACTATATAATACAAAGCCCAGGGCTTGGGATCCCATCTCTGCTCTAACCTCAGACTGGCACACTAACCCAACACCACAAAGCCAACTAATAGTTATATTCTGAGATGTTTTCTTCTTACATGGCAGAAAAGTAGATACGTGATCCAATAGCCACATGCAGCTAAGCTTTGCAGGACCAGTACTCCGAATGTCTTTAATGAACTCAGTACTCCAGAGCTATAACACTGTTAGCTAATTAGACTTGCTTGGAAAGACCATTCAATTAAAAAAAGAAAAGAAAAAAAAATGCTACTACTAGCTCTGAAGCTGTACTTTGTTGTACCATAAACTTTGGGTGTGTAACTTTATACCACAGGCTTCAGTGAGGGTAGAGTAACCAATTGTCAGGAAAGATCATGGAATTACCAAAAATATTTTCAAAAAATTTAGAGTTGTCTTCAACTTTGCTCTAGTTCGTAGATGGTGTAGTTTCCCATTTCCAAGCCACAGCTATCCATTTTTAATCGTGAGAAAATGCAATCTAAACTAAAGAGGAAAATAAAAGTGTTAAACTTGACTAATGAGGTATGAAGGATAAATCCAGATTCCAGGTTATACCTGGATCTAGGCAAAAAGGGGAGTATGTATACTAAGGATCTTAACCTATTCTGTTTTTTTGTTTTTTTTTTTCTTTATGGGAGTGGGGCAAGGGGTTAAGGGAGTTTGTTGCTAAAGAAGGAAAGTTCATAGATTCCTTTCATTTTAAAATTGAAATGTGAGAGCATTGCCAGCTTATTCCTTTAAGAAGCTTCCAAAGAATTTGTCAGCTAAGAATAGTCAAGATTTTGCCTTTTTAAATGTCATCTATTCACACATATTTTCGATGAGTTATGTTTATCAAGGGACAGTTAGCAGGAGTCTCTGGTGTTTTCTTGTTGGGCCTTCTGTTTCTGTAGCTACCTTAAAAACTAGTGAACTTGATAAAATGAAAATGAGTGAAACATTATTGGCTCTGTTCATACTATCTCTTCATCTATACCCTGTGACCAAAACACTAAGTGAGTTTGGGAGAGAGGTTGCTGGGAGAAGATTAGAATTGGGACAGGTTGGGTATTTTTCTCTGTGGGAGTTTTTAGAAGATTTTAGAAGTGACAGTGCCTGTTTTGGGATTCAGCAATTTTGCTAAATGCAATTAAAATGTAGGGTTTTTTTTTTATAGTGATTTGAAAAATTGATGTGCAACTTAAAATCTCAGTGCTTAGAAGTTTATTTACCTATTATTATAATTGTTTCATTTAATCTGATGTCACAACAGAGCACTTCCATGATTTTTTTCATGTCTTTCTTCAAACACTAAGATCTATCTCAAATAACATCATGGTGTATACTACCAATTCTATTTATTCAATGTCATATCAAAGCATGCAGACCTCACCGACACACACTTTTTTTTTTTCCAGAAGAATGTAGTTTGATATTTATTTTAGTATAAAAGGTTTGTGCACAGTGTGACAAATACAGCTTTTACAAATCTGTTTTGAAAACGTGATGGTTGTTTATTTGGGTTTCATACCCTCAGATACTTCATCCATCAGTTTTTTTACTTCTTTGTGTCTTATAACTGCTTGGCTCTTGAAGTTTAGTTCCAGTCAGTCCACTTCCACCTGGTTTGTGAAGACAACATAGCTTACCTTCCTCGTGCATTACTACTGTTAAGGTTGCAGTTGCCAGATGTTCCTCCTTTTCAGTAGGGTCAACTATAAGCAGAGTGTCATCAAACACAGCAAAGGAAATTGCAACCGATGAGTTCTAATACTCAAATAACTTCTCTTCTTTAAATGAACTTCTGCTACAGCAGTTTCTTCACTTATAGTAACTTCAGGCCACTGTACATTTTTTAAAGCTGCTAACAAAGCAAAGGTACAAGCATCCAAAATGTTTCCATCATGGTTGAGGCAAATGAGAGCACAGTATAGAACCCAAGCAAGCTTTCCTGGAGAGATACATAAGTCCTCTTTCTGAATTATCTGTGAATTTTCAATGATACCTGTAATGAACTGGCTGGCCACTTGGGCCTCTTCTCCAGGAGGTCCAGACCGAAATCTCCAGGAACACAGAGGTGATAGATCCAAATTAGGAACAACGTATCCTTTATCAGGGGCATCTGTTGGTGGTGCTCCAAATTCCACTTTAATTCCACAAATTACTGTAGTATTTCCCAGCTTCACTACAGAAGAACCATCTGCAGTACCAATTGAACCTACGCTGACAGTTGTGGTTCTCAATTCACCAAGTTCTCTTCCATCAGGACGGCAGTTCAACTTTCAAAAATCTCCTGTAATACTCCAGAGGTTCCACAGTTTTGAACCCAGATGCCATCTTCCACCCGCGGGTCCAACACACATATTTGAACAAAAATACACACTTTCTTTATTTTCTTTTTCTGTTCCTTCTCTCATTCCTTACAATTCTTTCACACATTGAGTTTGCTTCACCGTATTTTAAACTCTCCATTAATTCTGCAATTTTATTCATGGCTTATTACACTGTACATAAAAAATTATGAGGAGGGTTAAAGTATTAAAAAATTAACTGATACTTTCCCCTTTCTTTGAACACTTTGGTCCTTTCCAGAAAATTCAGGGAAGAGATAACACATCAAAATGCAAAGTGAAAACAAGTAAAGTCTTAGCTTTCAGGTTTCAAGACCCTGCTCTTTGGGGAAAGTCAAAAGAACTGAAGGCATGGGCAAAATATTTGGAAAACTACCCAGTAAGTAAAGAATCAAGATGTCCTCTTGCTCATTAGATAAAACTTCCTTGGGCTGGGGGCATGAAGAAAGTTGGAAAATAAACATTGAGAGTTTAGAATGGGTGGGTCCCCAAGAAAAGAAAAAGGCCCATGTCCCAGTGTCATTGGCTGACTCTAGGTGGGTGGGGAGGAGGATGCACGAGGGGAGGGAATGTGGGGCAACAATAATCTTTAGCAGAATTGCATCTAAGTCCCAAGGGGCTTACACAGAACCAAGGCTTCAGACAAGGGCCCTGAGAATCAGGGTCACGGCCAGGAGGAGAACCTCTGAGTTGTCTGGTGACCTGGCCTTCAATGCCCAGTTCACAGAGACATCTTGAGTCCTACCTGCCGAACTCATTCAGGTCTGGTGGCTTTCTCTGTCTTCCTTCTTTCCCAAGAACCTCTTGGATCCCTGAGCAAAAGATTTCTAGGCCAGTGGTCCACTGGGACACAGGAATCTCTGAGAGGCCCTTTGCCATCTTTTTGGCACAAGGGAATTATTCTGTCGTGAGATGCAAAAAGCTCTCTGAACCAACTCAGGTCCACCTGCCTCAACTCACCTTGCAGCCTGCCCTCTGCCAGCATCTCAGACTCCACATGGAGGGGGCAATGGTCTCTCCACACTGGATTCCCAACCCAGTCTAGGATTTCTGTTCTTTCCTCATTTGCAGCCTGACCAGATGGAGGAGGAAGCAGGGAGCTGGAAGTCTTTCTTAGCTTTCAAAGTATGATCCTCCCAGAAACTGTACTCTCAGCATAGAGTACAATCATGGTCCTAATTCATTAATTCATACATTTTCTATTACCTGAGTTTTCTTTTCCTGCTTCTTCCTGAGGACCAAGCTAAGACTTGTTTGGTTTATTTATTTATTTATTTATTTATTTAAGTTGTGGCATCCTTTCCTAGAGGAAGAAATCGTAGAAGGTGTTAATTAAATCAGGAAGGTCCAAAAGCCCCATGAAACTACATAGAAAATATGAGTTAACATTTCAAAATATCATCCCCCCCACAACTATTTGTGTCATATTTATTTAATACTTGTCTCTCCTGCTAAAATCTAAGCTCAGCGAAGACATCATTTTGCTCATCACTCTATCCCTAGCACCTTGTACACTGCCTGAAACACAGTAAGTACTCAATAAATATAGTTGAGTAACTGAATAAATAAAATGATAAATGAAATACCTAAGCAATTCTTGTTACTATTTTGTGACATGCCTCACCATTCCCTCAGAAAGGGCCTTACTCGGTTTATTTTATCCATAACTAGCTCTGGAAACTACTGGTTGCAACCAATGTTTAGTAAGACTTTTCTTTACTCCCTGATTTTGCAAATTTATTACATTTTTAATGCAAAATTAGGTGAGATCCAGAAATGTAGAGTTCTTTTTAAACCACTTGATCTGAGAGTGGTTTGAACATACGTATTGAGAGAAAGTACTTTTTTAGATTAATGGAGAACTTCCAACAAATTGATTGGCCTACAGTAGTTAATTTATTTATTTTTTTCTTGAATGTAACAATACAAAGTATACTGGGTTGAAATGAGAAACAGAGGACTCATGGAAACTTACTTTGTTCTGAGTATTATAAAGTAAGATTTTTTGAAAGAATACGTTAGGTTTTAGCTTATTCTTGGCTCAAAGCAAAGATTTAAGGTGAATTCACCTCTGATTCTTCTGTGAGGTGCTCTCTACACTCTGTTTCAGTAACAATTACCTGCTAAAAATTCCTACTCCCCAGGCCCTCGTACCTGCCTGTAGTTCTCATTGACCTAAATGGAGGTTAAATGTACGTTGCTGAAGGGAGAATTCCAGGCTCCAGAGAGTATCTCTCTTGTAAGTGACAGAAGTGTGTGTGGTGTGTGTGTGTGCATGCAGAAGCCACTAAACCATGTATTTTTACCCCTACAAGGAAAGTAAGTCAATTCTGGGAACTGAAAACTAGAATAAATATCTACTTCCAACTATATAGGACATGTAGATTCACAGAGGAAAATATTTCCACTCTAGTCATTGATTCCTTTGAAATAGACTGTAAGCTTCCTAAAGATTGTGTGTGTGTGTGACTACTAATCTGTGGGAAATCTGTGTAATTAGACTCAAAATGACATAGCAGCAAAAGAAGGAGAGGTGTGTTTCCTGTAGATCAGGTGGCATCAATGATGCTGTTTACTCTCCTTTACTGTGGGTCTAATTTGGACTTTCACCTCGAGGTAAATATCAGTTTAGTCATCCAGGTATAGCTTCATTAAATAGTGTAAAATGCAACTTTGAAAAAACATTAAATACGTATTGAACACACATTAGGTAAAACTGTAGCTAGTCGACCTGTATTAAGTACTTACTAAGTACTTACTGTCATATTTTCACTTTTCTTTTTAATAGTTCCTTGATTTAGTTGAAAGCTCATGTCCTAGAAAAAAAATGGGTGGAACACTGAGCAATTAGCTAATAAATTTAATTGGTAGAGGAAGTCAATCAACATGCTTGGGTATTTTTAAAATGGTTACTGAATATCTTCACTTCAGCTTAAGGAAAAAAAGAGGAATAACTTTCCTAGATATTTCTACTGATGTTTATATGTTAAGGATAATTCCAGAGGCTTCTTCTCAGTGTTGGGAAAAGGCCATTTGTTTGTTTTAAATTCCTGCATATTTTTTTGCACTGATCGCTCAAAAGTGTACTAAATATTCATTCATATTTGGAATTCTTTAAATTGTAGAAGCAATCAGCAATAGTTTTTTAAAAGAGAAATAAAACAGTTACACGAGTGCCACATCAGTCTTGGGCAACAGATCAAATTATGGAAAGTTTGAGTTTGTCCTGGCATCGACATTTCTAAAGCAGCCACCATGAAGTATAACTTCAAATGCAGGTTTTAGCAAAGACCACAAAATACATATTTATATTGTAGTTTTTCTAACCCTTCCCTATTGTTACGGGCATTTGTCCTGCCTTTGAAATTTTGAAAAAGAAAAGCTAGGAAGAAAGCTATGTTTTTTGAGGTATGTATTTTAGGTGTATGTGGATTTTTTAAAAAATAAGGTGTGTTTTCCTCCTCCCTGTATTTCTTTCTTTTGATTTGATGCTTATAAGAGTATGATCATTTCAGGAGCACAACTGCAACCCTCATCATAAACTGAAAGGAAGTGTCACTTGTGGATGGGCTCTGTGAAAATAAAAGATTCTCAGTATCCAGGGGGTGCTCATATTCTTTCCCTTCCTCGGGAGATAGGTCTTGATCTTTGGAGTGGAGCCTTGTCAAATGTTATCATCAGGATGCTGCTAATGGATTAAAATCTCTTCCGTGTTGTTCATTACCTTCTTTTTAAAAATTTCCCTTCTTTCCTCTTCACTTCTCTTCCCTCACTTTTCCTCCTCCAGTTCTGTAAGTGTGCAAAAGCCAGAACTTCAGTCTTCGATAATCATGGCTTCTGGCATCTAGTGACCATTGTACTGTACATTTAAATGGAAAGTAAATAATGTCGCTAAATCTTCCAAACATGTGTCTACCTTTCTTGCTCTTAAGGGCGAGTGAAGAATGTTGAAACCAGAAGCTGTTAGAGAGATTTGGCCTTTTCCCAAAGATATGAAGTTCAGGTATTCATATTGACATTTGTGACGGATTTCTAAGATCCATGCATTATGTCTTCTATGTGGTAGAAGGAGAGAACATTTGTTTTGGCTGGAATATGACCAAATCTCATTAAATAAAGTTGAGTATATTCTTAGCCTCAATATGTGGTACTAGGAATATCTGCATTTATGATGGAATTTTAAAAACCTAACTTTAAAAGTATTGATTACGACTGGGATAGAAAAACCAATTTTTGATTTATATTAGGAAATATTCATTTATTTTTGTGGGTGAATTAAATGCATATACCGCCATCTTCCGCTTATCTATATATATACTTTGAACAAAATCTAGTTCATGTAGGTTCATATAATCTTAAGGAAAACAAACTGATATAAAATTCACATTTGAACTCAGTCTGGATACCATTTATTACTTCAAGTAAGTATTTGAGATTCTATTCTGGGGCTGACACTGTTCTAGAAACTAAAGCTCTAAAGGTGAGAAAAGTGCCTGTGGGGTTTGTGTGTGCGTGCGCACACACGTGCACAAGTGTGCGTGCATGACAGAGAGAGACCCCTACATACAGAGCCTGCATTCTAGAGGGGACAGCATTCTGCAAAGGATTACAGAGATAACTATGAAACTGCCACAGTATAAGTGCTTTAAAGGAGAAGAAGGTGCTAGGAGACTGTTGCCTAATTAGGAAAGTCAGGAACTACTTCCTGCCTGCAGTCAGGACTGAACTGAGATCTAAAAGAACAGCAGGTGTTCTTGCATGAAGGAAGCTGTGGGACGGGAGAAAGGAAAAAGGAGGAACGCTCCACGGAGGGAAGACCCAGTGTGGCAATGAAGAAGGTGAAATACAGAAAGCAGGCAGAGATCAGGCTATGTGTTGAAATTTGAGCTTTCACACTAAGGGCAATGGGACACCACACGCATTTTAATCAGGAGAGGGGGGAAAAGGGAACAGTATGGCCAGAATTTGTATTTTGAAAGGGATATTCTGGCTGCAGTATGGAAAACCACATTGACTGTACATGGGTACCTTTCATGGGAGGTTCCTGAAATAATCCAGAAAGAAGAGATGAGAGTTTGGATTGGGATGATGGTGGGAGAAAAGAAGAAAGCAGAAAGGAGTCACTACATATTTATTTGTAATGCAATGGATATAGAAGCTTTGGAGAGAGGGCATTTTACAAAAATGTCCCTGGGTTACTGGATGTGCCATTGGTGCTCAGTGGGGAAAGGCAGAGGTGCTGAGGAAGAGGGCCAGGATTAAAGGAAAACCACATGTTTGGTTTTGAGTTATTGACTTTGAAATATCTGAGTGAAAATATCCAAAGAGCAGAGGGCTACAGGCCTGAAGCTCAGAGGAGAGGTCTAGACCATTGATGTACAACCGTACAGCTTTTGTGTGCTTTTGTGTGCACAACCATAATTGGCGTTCAAACCCATGGACCACGGACAATGTTGCCTAAGGAGAGATAAGATGGAGAAGAAAAGAGGGACACAATCTTCCCGGGAAATTGCAATGTTTAAAGTATGAGAAAAAGGTAACATCAAAAAACCAAACCAATGGTCAGGAAGGTGGGAGGAAAAGAAGAAAGTCTCATGTTATGAAAGCTGAGGAAAGAGAATGATTCAAGATGGAGGAAAATAAAAATAAAACAAAATTGTTCTCTACGTGTCCTGAGGCGAGACTGAATTAACGTTTCTTTATTGACTCTGTTAATAGTCGTGTATACTAAAAAAAAAAAAAAAAATCTAATGACACCATTCTGACTTGAGACAGATAAACAGAAACAGGAATGCAATCAAGTAAGTGAGGCTTGATCAGTGGTTATTACATTTTGGGGTCACGAATAAGCACCATAGGGTTTTTTCTTCAAAGCACTTAATCTGGTTTGTAACTATAAGTTTGCCTACCCTCCTCCTCTCCCTCTCTCCCCCCACCCCCATCTCTATCTCTGTGTCTATCTCTTTGTATGTCTTACTTTCATTTTAGGGACCATGTCTAGTTTTTAACCATTGTGCCCCAGCATCTAGCGTAGTGCCTACATGTACTTAGAAGGCATGCAATGTTTGTTGAGGAACAAATGAGCGCATCTCAGTTGTGCAATAAAGGACAGAAAGCTCTGAATTAGGAAAGGAAAGACTTAGGTCTCTTGCTCCTCTGGGTCCTGTTTTATTAAAACATCTACGAGCCTCTCTTTCTTACTATAGAAAAGCATATGCTTTGAGTGGAAGTCTTCCAAGATAATGTCTGATCTAGGGTTCCATGAATCTGTTTACCTAAATCCAGTGAAAACTTTAGAGCAGATCTCTCTGAAAACAAACGAACAAACAAGCAGCAAAAACAAACAAAAAACTAGGCTTTTGTAAAAACCTGTTGCTATCCAGGTTGACTTTAAACTGTGCCAATGAAATCTGAAGGAGGCAAACACCTTACTGATGTTGTGTCCTATCTCACAGCCTCTAGTGGTGCACGTATGTGCCATTGCTATGGTGTCCAGCGGAGCTCGGGGGCCTGATAGTGTCTGGCCTCAGAAGCATCCTGTTTCTCTTGCTTTCTGCCCTGGGCTTCTTTCCTGTAGCCTCAAAGTAAAAGGCTGGGCATTCATATCCTCAAGAGACCATTGACCACTGGAGGGTGAAAGCCATGAAGAGATACTCTCCTCTACACTGGTCTCAGGTGGAAAATTCTTTGGTGAATTCTACATGGTTTTTGCAGGTTCTCCAAAACACTGAGCCCCAATTCTACAGCGGTAGTCCACTCAATGATACTTTCCCTCCTCCTTTCCTGCTTTGCTTTCTCCAGGCCCCATCCCCAGTTCCTCCCTGGAGGGAATTTTCCAAACTAAACTACCTGGCCACAAACGTTTCTCAGAAGGCTGTTTCTTGGGAAGAACCTAAGTTAAGGGATATTTCTATTGGATCAGTATAGGCACACAAAGTTCACATTACCCAATTAAGATGTTTCTGAAACTTTTTAGTATAATTTGAATTGTTCTAAAACAATATTTTGTTCATTGATTTACATTTCAACTTTAGAAAGACTCTATCATTATTCTGTTATGAAACTTTAACTGGCATGGACTTGATTGTCTTTTAGTGTCTTACCTAGGATACATTCCATGTTTTATAATGAACAAATAATCATTGTAAATAAATATTTAAATGTACTAGTAATGTGGTTACTTAATAAACTATTAAGAATAAATAGTGCTTTGCTGGTAAAAGCACAATTACTTACTTGCTAACATGTGTATTTTCATAAATTTTATCTTGGATTATATTTTGTTACGAAGATTTGAATCCTTATTGCTGGTGCCCTTTATTTGAACTTGGAATTTTTTCCCCATTTTCATTTGAATGATAATGCTTTTCTCTGATCCACAAATATGTTAAAGTCAATAGTATATACACATAGATGTTTCTCTTTTTATTGGAAAAAAGGGAATTATTTTTCTTCTGCTGTTCCCTGAGCCCATTAATCACAATACAATATATGATATTAATTATGCTTAAATGTAGCTTGCTTATATAATTTGTGAACCTCCAATAACTCAAGACTTTCAAATTATTTGTCTTCCATGTAGACATTTTGATTACTAAAACATTCCTAAAGCTAGAAGAAGGAATAATAACAGGATTAAAACTATGAATCACCTTTTGATTAAACACTCTGCAGTTTTTGTTGCTAAATCTTCACTCAGAGGATAATTCTAAGTCTCATTTGAACTTGTAGATTTTAATTCCGTATTGATCGCCATAACCTGGTGAAAGCAATTCATATTCACTCAGATCGTAGTTTGAATTTAAACTGGATGTTGATGCTTCGTTATAACAACAGTGGCCTCTAATTGTGCAGCTCTAATGGATAAGACTGAGGGAACAAAGCGGGTAGCGTAAAGTGGACAGTGGTATTTGGTGACAATCTCTGTTCAGTCTTGAATTTGATGTATCTCTTAAGTTGACATGTTCACTCAACTCCGTCTCTTTTGGAGTAACCTAGACTTCTGCTCATAAAGGCTTGATAGTAATAGCAATCATAGATTCATATATAAATAGATATATAAATCTTTCACATACATTATCTCATTTGACTTGAAAAAATATTTTTTGATGCGGATGGAACAGGTAAAATTCTTTCCACTTAGGCTCAGAGAAATGGTGTTACTTATGTCCAAATTAAGAAAGCTAATAAATGAGAACCAGGTGTTCTGGATCCCGGTCCACTGATCTTCCTGGCGTGTCCCTGTGCCCAGCATTCACTCACACTAGACCATTGTCTTCTCAGTGCGGGCCTTGCCCATCTCCTGCTCTCATGGTCTTCTCTACCTTTCTCACAAAATGGTAAGACACATACTGGGAGCTAATTTGGACCAGCTGTATCCTTTGTCTTATTACTCAACCTGAACTTTGTATATATTCTTGCTGTGATGGTTAATTTTATGTGCCTATTTGGTGAGACTATAATACCCAGTTACTTAAACCTAAATCTCAGTGTTGAAAGAGTATGGTTCACATCTACAATCAGTTGATTTTAAGTAAAGCAGATAACCCTCGATAATGTGGATGGGCCTCATTCAGTCGGTTTAAGAAGCAGCAACAACTGCTTGAGTTTCTAGCCTTCCAGTTTGCCCTCTAATTTTCAGACTTGCCAACTACCACACTCCTGTGAGCTGATTCCTGAAAATAAATCTCTGGATATAGGATAGGATGGGATAGGCTATACATGTAGATAGCCTATGTATGTATTGTTTGCTATTTGTTCTGTCTCTCTGGAAAACTACAACTGATATACTTGCCTTATATTTTTTCTGAGAATATCAATTATCAAACAGTTGTGCTCCAACTATACTTTCTGTTCCTTAGATCTCTTTCTATTGTCCTTCCTCTTTACTAAAATTTAAATTTTCACTTATATTCTTGATTCTATAATTCTTTTCTGATTCATCAATCTTTTCTCTCTTGTAACACCAGTCTTTCCATTTCTCAGTTAGTGAACATAATCCTAATTTATATAACAAAATCATTGCCATTAGCTGGCTCCCTTCATCCTTCCTATCAGTAAATGGGGAGCATTTCATATCATACTCCAAATATCTTAGTGTTAGCTAGGTAAATGCATACACACATATATAGACAAACCGAGTTTTAAAGAATATATTGTATTTTATTTTTAGTTTCAAGGTATATTCCAACCTATTTATAATTTCACAGTAGAAGGTTAAGGAGCAAGGAATCAGCTATGAGCTCTATCACAATACTGACTTTCATAATTAGGTGTTAAAGACTTTGGTCCTTACGCTGTTGCCTACTGGGGATTCTTAAGTAGGTAGGCATTTTTGGTTGCCTACTGGAATTCACCTGGATATTCCACATGCAACTCAAATTAAACCTAGTCAAAATTTAACTCCAACTTTCACCCAAACCCTCTTTCTCTTTTCCTATTTCCCTATTTGGTTGTTGGCAATCTCATTCCCAGTTCTCAATGACTCTTGACTCTAATTTTCTTCACTAATATATCTCCCGTCTGACCCCAAACCCTGTCAGTTCCTTTCTATTACTAAGTGCACCATGCTCTGTCCAATTTTTACACTTTTTCACACTGATTCATTAATTTAATAAATATTTACTGAATGTGTAATCTTCATCAAGCATGGTTGTAGGTGCCCAGGATATATCCGGGAATAAAGCAAAAAAGTATACCTTGTGGAGCTTTCATTCCAGAAGGGTGAGACAGGTAATTAACAATTAATATAATTAATAAGTAAATTATGTATGTTAGGAGATGATGTTTTTCCCTGAAAAAAAATAAAACAGGGCAAGCATCCTGGGAATTGGCTCACTCAGTATTTATTTAATAAACATTTACACAAGTGATTGACTGAATGAATAGTACTTCACACTCTAGATTTGTCTTGTGTTCAGTGTCCTGGAAGAAATTAGTTATGTTTAAAAAAGTTCATCTCTTTGTTTTGGTTGGGTGAAGATTTGTTATTTGTTTGTTTGCTTCATTGTCTTTGGTAGAATAAATGGGTGACAGCTCAGAAGATGCAGACAATTTAAAATACCAAGTGAGTTGCTTAAAAAAAAAAAAAGATGTGTTTCTCTAATTTGCCTTCCCTTTCTCCCTCCCTCCTTCCCTCCTTTTCTCCCTTCTTTCCTTCCTTTCATTTAATTTAGCAACAAGTATGTAATTCCTACTATGATTCAAGGAGCTATGTCTGGCATTGGAGATACAAGGCTTATTAATAAAGAGCTCCTGAACTTAAGGATCTCACAGTCAGGCAGGGGATATGCATGCTCAGAGGTCAAGGGAAGGCACCCTGGCAGGTGAGAGCCAGGGTTCTGGAACTCTACTTGCTGGCTGGATCCTAGGTTATTCTGTCTCTAAGCCTCAGTCTTCTTTTCTGAGAGATAGAGATAAGGACCTACTCAGAAATTTGTGTTAGGATTAAATGAGTTACTATTTGTAAACTGCAAAGAAAAGTACTTGGTATACAATAGTAAATTTTCACTATTTTTTTTTTTTTTTATTGTGAGTAACATGCTCTAGTAAGTTCAAAGTGAGAAACATGCCTGGAGATTATGGAAGCCTAGTTTTTAGTGAAGAATGAAAGCGAGACATGAGGAAGGGCAAGGACTATGTTTGAAACTTTCAAACAAAACATATCGGAGAGCAGAGATATGGTAGAAATATATGGAAAAATGTATATGGCTGGCTGTAAGGCCATAAAAAAATACTAGAGTTTCTACTTCAGTGCTTAATCTAGGACATTATCATTGGTGGATTATTTATCACAAAAAGTTATTATAATTTAAATTGTAATCATTAACTTTAAAGTGCTAATTCTTTGGGATTTGAGAAACTTGGAATTTATAATTTAAAAATTATAGCTTTTTTTTTTTTTTTTTTTTTGCGGTACACGGGCCTCTCACTGCTGTGGCCTCTCCCGTTGCAGAGCACAGGCTCCGGATGCGCAGGCTCAGCAGCCATGGCTCACGGGCCCAGCCGCTCCGCGGCATGTGGGATCTTCCCAGACCGGGGCACGAACCCGTGTCCCTTGCATCGGCAGGCGGACTCTCAACCACTGCACCACCAGGGAAGCCCAAAAATCATAGCATTTTTGTTGATTTTAGTAGATTTTTAAAATCTTTTCTACAAATTCTTAGGTTTTCTTACCTGTAAAATGGACCTGATATTATTAAATCAAGTATATTATCATTTTAATCTTATTTCTAGTTAAATTTTCGTGTGTTATAAATTCTTCTGGGCAAATATACTTAGGGATATAGTTGAGTTCATGCACACTTTCATAAAATGTGCTGTTACAACATTAATTTCAATAAATTAGACAATACATTGCATTGCTGAATTTCATTTGTTAATGTAGAACTGGAAAATAATATGTTTTTTCCTAAAAATAATAGTGATTTATTCCCTGACATAAAGTAATCCTAGCATACACACACACACACACACACACACACACACGTCCATGAAAGCATATATTTGTTCTCAAAGAGCAAAAAAAAAAAAAAAAGATTGGGAAAAGAGGGCAAACTTGCTAGGATTTTAAATCAATATTTGTGTGACACCTTTTTATCTACTGCCTGGAAGAAATAAAAACACATTAAACTTTTTTAATAAAAGTAAGTTAGAGTAACTGAGAACATTTTCAATCACATCATAAAGATTTGTTTCAGACATAAACAATGACTTTCTGTGAGCTCTGCCCTGACATCTAAAGAATTCAGAATGACATTTGCTATCCAACAGGGATTTTCCTTCTGAAAACATAGCCCACTAAGAATCCCCAAACTACTCCACCTCCTTGGTTCCTGTGTAATGCACCAGGCAAGCATGAGAAACCGAAACTGGCTGGCTGAGGCTTGGTACAGGAGCCTGCACAATGGGGAGGCTTAAGAGAATTTTCCTGGACGCCCATAACTGCCACATCAGGACTTCAGATCCTGGCCCTTTTCTAGCCAGAAACCAGTAGAGGCAGAGGAGGGATAAAGGAGAAAAACCACAGGAGGTGATCCAAGAAGCAAGTAGACCATATCCCCAAGCTCTACACAGCAGCCTATCAACATTCATTTGTTCATTCATTCATTCGACAGATCTTTGCATGCTGGCATTGTTCTTGATGTTAAGATAAAATAGTGAATAAAGCAAAGTTCCTCCTCTTGGTCTAGTTCAGGAGACAGACAAGAAACAAAGAAATATGTGATAAATCACATGGCAATATATACTATGGAGAAAACTAAAATAGAAGGAGAAGAGGGAGTATTAAGGTGGGTTTAGACTTGCCAGATAAAGTACAAGACACTCAGTAAAACTTGAATTGCAGATAAATGACAAATAATTTTTTAGTCTAAGTATGTCCCATGCAATATTTGGGAATGATTTTTTAGTATAAGCATTGTCCTCTGTAATATTTGTGGCATACTTATACTAAAATTTGAATTATTTGTTGTTCATTTGAAGTTAAAATGTAGCTGAGTGCCACCCATCTCCAGTCCCCCCAGCAAATCTGGTAACCCTGTTTGAATTAGAAGAGGGAGAGGGATTCTATTTTTATATTGAGTAGTCAAGGAAGCCCTCTGATGATATGATTAAAGAGCAGAGACCTAAAGAAGGAAGGGAATGAACCATGAAGATATTTGGAGGAGGAGTATCCATGAGAGAAAAGCATGTGAGTGACAAGGCCCCAGGCTAGATGTGTTCCTGGAAGGCTAGTGTAGATGGTGGGGAGTGAGAGATGGAGTAGCAGGTTGCAAGGGGATGGGCTCAGAGAGTTGGATGGGGACCCAGATCCTGCAGGGTTTTATAGGATAGCATAAGAACTTTGGCATTTACTCCAAATGAGATGAAAAGTCACCGGAAAATTTAGGTCAGGAAATGCTATACTCTACATTGAATTTTAAAAGGATACGCCTGCTAAGTGGGGACTAAAAAACAGGAAACCAGTTAGGGGTCAATTACAAAAAAAAAAATTTTTTTTTTCTTTTTACATCTTTATTGGAGTATAATTGCTTTACAATGGTGTGTTAGTTTCTGCTTCATAACAAAGTGGATCAGTTATACATATACATATGTTCCCATATCTCTTCCCTCTTGAATCTCCCTCCCTCCCACCCTCCCTATCCCACCCTCCCTATCCCACCCCTCCAGGCGGTCACAAAGCACCGAGCTGATCTCCCTGTGCTATGTGGCTGCTTCCCACTAGCTATCCACCTTACGTTTGGTAGTGTATATATGTCCATGCCTCTCTCTCGCTTTGTCACAGCTTACCCTTCCCGCTCGTGGTTTTTTGAGAGTGTAGTATAGCAATGGAGGTAGTGAGAAGTGGACTTTTTTGAGTAGATTTTGAAGGTAGAGCCCATAGGATTTATTGACAAACTGGATGTTGTGAAGTGTGTGGGAGAGACGCAGGGATACTGGGAGTTTCCTCCGAACTTTAAGACCTGAACAATTAGAAGAATGAAAGAATGAAGCTGACGTGGGCTGAGAAGGCTGCAGAGGTTCAGGTCTCAGAGGGTGGTCTGGAGTGGGTTCTTTAAGGAGTTAGGTTTCGGGGGGCTTAGTTATTCAAGTGGAGATGACTGACAGACAATTGTACACATACCGGTGGAATTTAAGGGAGAGATTACAAATGCAGATAGGTTTGTGAGTTGTCAACATATAGGTGTCATATAAAGTTATGAAACTAGATGAAGTCACCTAGCAAAGAGAGGAGATCCAAGGATTGGTCCTTGGGCACTACTACAGGTAGAGGCATAATAAATAAAAGAAACAATTGAGAAGGAGCATTGAGAGATATTAAAGGAAAACCGAGGGAGAGTGATGTCAAAGAAAGCAAGGGAATATTATGGTTTTAAAGAAGAAAGATAGTTATGTTAAATGATAAGTGATATTTTGAACAATAATAGTAACAACAACCCAAAGGTCTTTTAACTATATTACTTTCACTGAACAGAACGCAATAAAGGATGAAGCACATAACATGTATCATGGGGCTTCTAATTCCATATTCCCTACTTTACCTCCATCTTTCTGGATTAGTAATACTTTGGTAAATAATTCAACGATATAAGAGGACAAGTATGAGCCAATATTTGACAATTCCTGCCTCCTAGTTCACTCACTGTTTCACCCTCATTAACGTTCACCTCGTCCTGGACTATCTAGGTCTCCTGCAGATATATCCACTCATTATCTGAATCTCCATATTTGGACCTACCACTTTTTTTCTTCTCTTTTCTGTGCTCACCACAAAGACTTTTACACTCCTAAATCAATCTATGAATGCAGGGACAAGCTAAAGTTTGACGTTCTTGGCAATGCCTCCACTTATTACAGCTAATAATCTACCTTGGTTGGAAAAACATCTGAGGCATTTATTTCCTTTAAATAAAAAACTCATCTATTCTGTGATCTATTCCCTCAGTGTTCAGCTAGCTAATCTGAAAATCAAATCATGTGTTGAACAGCTAATAGCATAATAGCCTCCCTTTCAAAATGTTACATTTTGAAAGAAATCTTCATAGCACATGGTAGCAATTAAAAAAACTGTTGAATAATTTCTCTATGAGAAGTTAGGTATGGCCTCACAAAGTTGATAGGGAGATGGTCGGGGTAGGGCTCTGAAAAGTCATCCTCAACTCAATTGAAAGGGGGCAGTTGCTCACTTTCAAACATGGTGGTTCACTTTTTATATCTGAGAAGACTACCTTACTCTTTTCCTCAATTCGGGCCAAATACATAACTTGTAAAATGTTTTGCGATTATTTTTAATCAGTGAATTTCTGCTTTATTTAGAAAAGATCTATAAAATGTTTTCTCTACACATTCCTATACACTTCCCATTTACTTTGTTTCTTGGAGTGGTATGCAATGAGAAAATATTTGTTTAATAAAAAGAAAAGTTACAGTTAGAAGTTAAGTCATGTTGTTCATGGTTGTGTTTCCAAACACAGCAAGCATAGAGCAAGATTGTCAAATATCTAGTGTGGAGTCTAGATGTGACCAGAGAATCGTTTACTAGACCCATCAAGCCACGAGGAAATCCTGTTCTGGCTCTGTGGTGTGTCTGTCCCCTAGTGTGGGGAATCTGCCCTGCTTTCAAGTTCACCTCTGACTAGTCAGTGGAGTCAGGCAACAGGACTGTGTGAGTTGCAAAAATTTCACCTTTGTTGAACCCAAAGACCTTTAATGTCTGGGTTTTGTTTAAATAAAATCTGTTGCTGAGTTGCTTATCTGTTTCTTTTCAAATGCTCAGAACCTCACAAGTTAGTCTGCAAAATTGGGTTGAAAATTTGGCCAGATTTCTAGAACATCCACCCCTGGCATTCGCCAAAAATATCAAAAGAACAGCCTTTCTTGTGGTACTCGGGCTCCTCTGATTTCAGGCCCAGTTAAATACCAGGCACTTTCTTCTTCCTTTTTGGGTGGGAAAGTAGGGTATGAGAAAACTAGTCAGAAGACAGAATATGTAGACATTTAAAAATTTATCCTTTCATATTTTCAAGTCTTTGATTGAAAGTAACATAAACTAATGAGTTTGAATGTTTTTTGTTTGAAGTAAAAAGAGCAGCATAAAAAAAATTGGAGGCAATCTCTGTGCCAAGACCAAATGGTAATTTTGTGTCCTGGCAGTTCAAGTTGTGGGTTGCTTTTCCACAACTGTGCTTCCACTGCTATTAGTCTGTTCAGAGTTCTACCCAGACTAGTGCCCACATAATCTAATAACGAGCAGATGCTCCTGCTGTCCACATTGCTCTTAGATGGTGATTTTGGTGGAGATTTAACTCTTTCATGATCCCAGGAGACAGTGGAATGGAAAAAAAAAAAAAGAAGAGCAACCTAACGTCCTAAAACAATTAATGCAGCTTGCAAACTTACCTAATGTACAAAAAAAGGACCTGGATCAACAATAGTAGAAAGCCAAGAGAGAGTGGTGTCTTAGGAAGCTTTCTCTTTTGTTTTCTTCAATGTTTAAGGATCCTGGTAATTATAATTCAAACTATCCAGGCTTTATTAGAGACCATCAATTGAAGACACACTACACAGCTTGTCAGAGATACGATATTTCCATGTTGTGTATAATTGAGTGATATATGTTCAAAGTTCAACGTCTAGCAGGAAATGTTAACTGGATGGCCCCAGGAGTAAGGTTTTGCCTTTAGATTTTGAGGAAACAAAAATACATGTAGAATGATTAGGTAGCTAGACAATTCCCCCTTTAACCAGACATCTGTGGACACCTCAGGAGCAATAGCTATTCCAGGAAACCTAGAGAATAAATTATGCTTAAGAATTTTGATCCAGATATGTCTCCATAGGGTGTAAATTGTGAATTTTGGTTGTGCTGGTTCAACCGTTACCTCTTCTGGAATCCACCCTATAA
Source organism: Monodon monoceros (assembly GCF_005190385.1). NCBI lineage: Eukaryota > Metazoa > Chordata > Mammalia > Artiodactyla > Monodontidae > Monodon > Monodon monoceros. Next base: position 84,837,686 of record NW_021703772.1, on the reverse strand, counting down.
TTGTAGAAGAGAGAGTGGTGAGCTTCACCCTGTGGAAGATGGCAGATCCTTAGTTTGATTGACAATGTACTTATTTAATGATTCAAATACTTTTTATAATTTTAACATAAATGAAAATACAAGAAGGTATCCCCAAAATATAATAAAATTTTCTTCCTACAACCCCAAAGGTGAACATTATTGCATTTGTTTTTTTTCAATTTTTCACAAAACTACATATTAAATTTTTTGTTTTCCTATAAAATGGCATCATATACTACAGTTTTGTTTCCTGCTCTTTTGCACATTTTATCTTGAATGGATTTATGCTATTAAATATTCTTAAGAACATGTTTTTCAGTGGTTGCATATTATTTTGTTATATACTGGACCCCAAGTTATTAAATCATATCACACTTGAAGTAGTAATGATGACTCCAAAGTTCTACTATTATAAATAAGCCACCTTTATATATAATTTTATGAACATTTCTCATGATTTATTTTGGAAGATATTTTTTTCTGTGTAAACATATTAAAACATATAGTAAATTTTAAGATTTGTGATGCATATTGACAAATTGTTGCCTAGAAACATATGCCCATTGTGAAATTCCATAGTCTGTTTTCTTTGCTTTTTCCTTACTGAGGCTTTGATGTTTCCTAAGGTTTGTATTTGTGTTCCAGTGGCTAGCATTATAATCATACCTCATTATAAGACCCTTATTCCCCTATTTTCCCAAATAGCGTAGCATTTTTCTACTATGAATGTTCTCTTATCTATTGCTGCCTAACAAACCATCCTAGAACTTAGTGGCATAAAACAACATTTTATTATATCTCATAATTTTGTGGATTCAGGCAGGGCTCAGCTGGCGATTCTTCTACTCCGTATTTCATCAGCTGGAATCACTTGTTGGTATTCAGCTGATAGCTTGGCTGATCTGAAGGTTTTAAAATGGTTTAACTTACATGTTGATGGCTTGGTAGAGGTAGTCAGAAGGTTGGGCTCCATTGGGACCCTCTCCCTTCCCATGTAGTCTTAGGGCCTTAAGTGGTATCTCCATCAAGGTAGTCAAACTTACATGGCAGCTCATGGCACAAATGTAAGTATTACATGAGGCCTAGGTAGAAGCTGAAAGGCTTCTTATAACCGAGCTTCAACTTCAGAAGTAGTTGAATGATACTTCAACTGTCTTCTATTGAGTAAGCAAGTCACTAGATTCAGCCCTGATTTAAGGGGAAGGGAATTAAACTCTCAATGAGAAGAGTAGACAATTATTTGTGGCTATCTTTAATCTACACCATCGAGCCTCTGGCTACAAGTTATTTACTTTCTACAACATATGAAATACTTTCATCTCCTCCCAAGATCTGCAAATGTCTTACCCTCTTATTGTATCGTCATGCAGTCTAGGATTTCGTCATCTAAATTAGGTCTATGTGCTCTCTACTCCCACCCCCACTCCCACCCCACCCCCACCCCAACATGCAGTGACGGAATAAAGATAGAATCAGTAGATACTCTGATTGAAAATGGAGAACAGGAGGCACTTAGAAGTCAATGGCTCACAGCAGTTCTGAAATTCAGCAGTGTTCATGGTCTAATTCAGCTCCCTAAAAATGATTCTTTGAGAGTCTTGGCTATACTCTCTGAGTTCCTGTTTTTTCCCTCTGAATCATCCTTCCTTTTCCATTAGAATTTGCCAATATTTGCATCTACATAGTTTTCTCAACATGCTTTGTATCTGTAGAAGTTTTGAAGCTCAAAGATCTCTTTTTATTTTGTACAGTTTCTGTGCATTTTGGTTCAGCCTAATATAATTACATAAACTTTTTTGATTTTTATTTATCAATTAATAATCTACTCCATTAGGCAAAGGCATGTGTACGAATCTCTTTGAGACTAGTTCTTCTTTATCTTAAGCTCCCTGTGAGATTGTGGAGGGACAGCACCCTTAAGACTTAGAAATATTATTATCTATGGATAAAAGCTTTCTTAATATGTACCCTTCCTGTGGCCTGTGTCTTCTCTGCCTCTCAGAATCTAACCCATTCCCTCATTCCTGTGCTTCTGGAGTCATTCCTGTGCTTCTTTAGTGTGTTCATGGCCACTATCATCAATAGATATAGTCCCTATATAGAAGGTATTTTTATCTGACACTTTCTGAAATCTGCCACCACTAACTATCCCACCCCCTCATTTTTCACTTTTTCACTATCACTCCTGTTGCCTCTTTCTGCAAGGATTACTGAAAGGCTTTGTCAGTCTCAGCTGCCTAATTAGCACTTACACAATTTGAAACTTGTCTTCAAATTTCCCTGGAATGGAATTCATGAATTTTGTGGTTGTTGTTTTCTTTCTTGTATAGTTTTCAAGAGAGGAGCGTTCTCAGATCTAACCTCTTGCCATGTTTCTACTAGAATTAGAATTGAATTGTTGGTTATATTCTTATATATATATATATATATATATATATATATATATATATATATATAT
>NW_021703772.1:84639669-84835197 GCF_005190385.1 Monodon monoceros | reverse complement strand
TATATATATATATATATATATATATATATATATATATATATATATATTTAAATGGTCACCATTAGAGGTGAATGCCAGTCTGATAAGGGGTAAAACAGAACATTGTGAAGTAGCCAATTTGATATTTCCTTAATTTGTGTGGACATTATTTATTGAGGCCATTTGAATATCACAATTTTTATTAACAAGTAATATCTCAAATGAGACACCCCATCCTTCATTTCAATAATGAGTTCACATGGCAGTGAGAGTCAGAGATGAGATGAAAAAAAAGGAGGATGAGATAGTTTAAGGAGGAAGACAATGTCTAACAGTTCATAAGAAGTATCAAAATGGACTGAAGTCAAAGCAGCTAAAGTCAGAAGGCTAAGTTCAAAGGACTTTTCAATACATATGACATTAATACTGGGGCACGGGCGGGGAATTCCCACATTACATTTACATTAAAAGAAGCATGCACGTATTATAAAATCCAACATAAAGGTTAAATTAAGTTTTAAATTAAAATAGGAGATTCTTTCTGAAATACTTTTCAACCTGATCTTTATGTATCTGGCCTGCATCATTCAGGTCTCAGCTTAAATGTCACCTGCTGAGGAAGGCCTTCTCTAAACTTCTAACCCAAAGTAGTCCATGAGTCTCTAGACTATCAGTCTGTTTTATCCCTTATAGCACTTTTCACTCTCAGATGTTTCCTTGTGTATTTATTTTTCACGTTTTATCATCCCTTGCTTCACTTGCCCCAATAAATGACAAACTTTATAAGAATGGAAACTTGTGGGTTTTTCTCAGTGCTTTTTTCTCTGCATCTGGACAGACGCTGGTGCCCTAGTTGGAATACAATAATACTTTTGTTTATGAATGATAGAAATGACACCAAAAATTTCAGATTGTTGAAAAGGCTTTCACTTTCAGGAATCTAGTCACTCTTTTCTGCTCTTAGGGATACTTAGATGCAAATAGAACTCTGTTCCAATAAATTGACTATTTCTGCTATTTAAAAAGCTAAAGACTTTATCATTGTTCTGCTGTATTTGATCATCTTAACAATATTCACTAATTTTAACTTTTTAAATTGTATGTTTTGTTTCCTGTGTGGACTAGTCATTTGTCTCCTCCTTTCCAAATGTGTTCTGTTTACTTCTTATAAACTATTTCTCTGGCTGTTCAACTAACCAGAGCCTTCCCAACATTATTATGCAATAACAATGGTGGTGGGAAGTCTTCCTTTGTTCCTGTATTTAGTGGGAATATCTCTATAATTTAAAATATGGTAAGGCTGATTAATGATTTAAGAGCTATTTTATATCACAGGTAATAAGTAATGGGATTGCATTTTATCCAATCAAATGCCCTTATAATGGTCAGTTGGATTGCTGGTATTTGTATTTGGTATTTTCACATCTATATATCTGAGATAAATATACAATTTCACTATTTCTTGCTAACCTTATCAGATTTTGATATCAGGTGTTTTTTTTAATTAAAAGACTACCTTTTATCCTTTCTAGGCTCTAGAATAAATAATACAATTTATTGGTTTGTAATTTTGTTCTTTATTTAATTTTAAAACAAGTTCATTAGGTAAAATAAAATATCATGTTGGCTTAGAACCATGTGTGAAAATTTTTCTGGTAATATTTCCAATTTATTCAATAGTTGCGGGCTTCCCTGGTGGCGCAGTGGTTGAGAGTCCGCCTGCCGATGCAGGGGACACCGGTTCGTGCCCCGGTCTGGGAAGATCCCACATGCCGCGGAGCGGCTGGGCCCATGGGCCATGGCCACTGAGCCTGCATGTCTGAGCCTGTGCTCCGCAACAGGAGAGGCCACAACAGTGAGAGGCCCATGTACCGCAAAAAAAAAAAAAAAAAAAAAAGTTAGTTGCATGTATGGGTTGCCTATTTAAAGTTAGTAAAATTGAAAAATGTATATTTAACAGAAAACTTCCCAGTTCATTCAAGTTATCAAACTAAGAGTTATTCATTCATATCTTTTATAACCATTTTATAAAAGAATTTTGTTAGAAATAGTATAGTTGGTAGGAGAACAGATTTTGGAGTTAAGGCGCTGAAGTGCTGCATTAAAATTCTGTCTTTGATACATAAGGAGCTTTGTGATAAAAGTAAATTAATCCCCCAATTCAGTGACCACATTTGAAAAAAAAAAAAGAAACACTTCAGTTTTGCTTTAAGGATTAACTGAATTAATATACAAAGCTTTAAGAATAGCATCTGCTACAGAGAAGGCATACAATATATCATACCTATTTATAGTTATAATAATCATGGTGATCATTTCCCTCTCAATTTTATTTGCAGAAGTTTTTCTGTTTTTTTATACTTCTTGTATTTAATATTTCTATTATCTTTCTCTTTAATAATAAATTAATTTCTGCTTTTATGTTCACTACTATCTTTCTCCTATTTCTCTTAAGAATGTTTCCTTAATTTCTTGAATTGAATGCTTGGTTTATTTTTATATTTTTTCTTATGTAATTATAAAAATTTTCCAAGGCTGTGACTTTGTCTCTGAATACCACCTTGGCTGCATCTCATAAGAGTTAAAATGTAATGTACTAATTTCAGTATTTTGTAAACAATCTGTTAATTTTTATTTCCTCTTGGTCCAAATGAAATTATTTAGCAAAACTATTGCAAATTTCTTATAGTTAGAATTTTTGCTTGTTTTGTTTGTTTCTTTAGCATTTTATTATTATTTTTTATATTATTTCATGGTGGTCAGAGAATGTGCCCTACATAATTTCTGCTTTGTGGAATATATTGAATTATTTGTGAAACTATAGATAACATTTTTCTACACGTTTCTTGAATAGTATATATTCCACATTTTTGTAGATTGTATAGTTAAAATATATTATTAATTTAATCATATTACTTATTTTTTTTGAAAGGTTTGTATATTTTTCTTGATCTGTAGGTATCAGAGACAGAGAACAATATTAAAGTCATCCACAGAAGTTCTGTTTCTATTTTTTACATAATGTTCTTTAATGCTGTTTACTTAGCATATAAAGATTTGTGACATTTTTACAACTTTATTATTGTAAAGTGCAGATTTTCTGTATAAATGGCCTTTTGTAATCTGATTACTTTTTCCTTCAAATACATTTTGGTTTTACAGTAATACTTTCATCCATGCAATTGAACTTATGGACAAGTTTTCTGGGTGAAAGTAAAAGTCCTTTGATGAGAACTGGAAAGATCAAAGTCCATAATGATCTCTTTAGAGCAAGGTAACTGCACTTGTTCTTTTCTGGAAGGACCACCTTTGCCTGAAAAATTTTCTCCTGACATGCAGGTGATAACATGCAACATTAGCATGAAAACATATGAGAAGGAAGGATTTGCTCTTGACTAGTTAAGAAATAGGCTTAACAATTCACAAATTTCTTATGGGATTAAACTTTAATACCTAATAATCACCTTTGTCAAGAAAAATGTATTCGACACTGTGGGAAGTAATTGCAATTTATGGAAATGTTTTGAACCAAGAAAGAAAAATCAAATGTTGCTATCAGGAGCGATAACATGGAGTTGGCTCCCTGTGTTAGAAGGAGGAGGCATCTGGAGCAGCTCATCCTCTGGTCTTCTCAGACAAGACTTCATGTCTGAGAGACCTTCCCAGCTTTGGTTCATTAAACTCATACTTCATCATCACAATTAAAATCCCTTTGCTACAAAACCTTAAAAGAGAGATTGCAATTAATTCCACAGGTTCCTTTTCCCCTTAACTCTACTTCACCCAACTATCATTTTTTTTTTTATATCTAACTACTTATACAAATGATTGCTTAATACCTTTTCATTTGTTCATGTCTTCTTTTTCCAGACACAGGTGATAGGCTTCTAGAGGACAGGAATCTTCTTGAGTTTAGTTTGCTCTATACTAGGCTGAGCACAGGAACATGCTTAAAAATCTATCATGATGTGCTAGCTATCTCCTTTTACTAACAATTATCAATACATACCATTCCCTACTTTTTTATTCCCACAAAAAAGAGCATAATAATGGATGCTAGACCAAGTGTTAGGTGAGAAGGTGAGGTATAAAGATGAAAGAAGTTTTAATTTTCCTTTTTAAATTGTCAGTCCTTGACCACAATTACTTAAAAACTGTATTTGACAAGTTCTGCAATATAAATATAGTTTGAATGTTTTCACAAAATTTGCAATTGCATAGTTAATTGGGCGCAAGGGAGTAGCAGACAGTTAGGTTAGATGTAAGTTGCTGTATCGTCTGATCAAAGGAATCTAAGTAGCCTCTTGTCTCAATCTATCTGTTCATTTTCATCTACATTTTAACCATTTCATAATCTACTGATTACTGAATGAGCTATTATCTATGTAGTCACATATTTGGGGACCTTATAAAGCAAATTGTCTGGAACATGCAGTACCTGTTAGAAGTTAGAATTAAAAAAATGCCAAAATATACTGGCTCAGTCTCAGGACAGCTAATACCCCTGAATAGTCTGCAATTAAGGAACTGAGGAGGAGTGGTACTTGTATTATGTAAAGGAGGGGTACATAATTGAATTAAGCAGTGGGGGGAGGGAGAGAAAACAAAGATCAAAGGTCAAATAACATCAGTTCCTATTCTTGGCAATGGCATTAATAACAAAAAGATTTCTTCGTTCTTTCGCATATTATACCATCCTACGTAAAGTGAACACACTATTGCAAAATTTGCAAGTTGCACAAAGACCTGACTATTTTGAATGCTAAAGGAAAGCTTCAACAGGTTTAGCATTAGGAGTTTTAGAAATCTCTTCCTAGTACTTCCTATGTGGGACTTTAAGGTGAAACATAAAAGTGGCTGACAATGTTAAGGGGGAAAAAAACCCTTAAGAGTGAACATTGTTATTGGTGTCCTACACATAAAGTGCAGTTGGGAATAGCCTCAGGGGGCCATTTCCAGGAAAAGCCTCACCTGGTGAGGTCAGAACCTCTGGAGTTTAAAGTAAGGGGCATGCTTCATTACAACATGGACTGGAGGTGAGCACGCAGATCCCATCACTCTTTAGAGAAGCTATTTCAAAGCTCACCCAAGTGCTCAGGCATAAATACGCAAGCAGGAGGCTCTTTAGAAGGGGTTCAGACAAGTTATAATACTACCTGAACGCGAGCCAGGCCAAACGACTAGGGCCCGAATTAAAAGGAAATAGTTTATAGGCTGTGGGACCTCTTACCAATCCATCTTTTCCACTGGGGAGGAAAAAAAAAATCCCTTTTGCAGAGGTGATGAAAACCTGTATTAAAAGGTGACACAGCAGAAAAAAAAAGCGGGGGGGGGAGGAGCTAAGCCAATTGGTTGAGTATTTCAAAAAACAAGAAAAAAAAGCCAGCATGAGTTTTAAAGTATTTAAGTGGGGAGGGGAGAGAGGGAGGAAAAAAAATCATGGATATTCTATGATTAACCCAGGACAAATGATATTGACAGCAAAGAGCACTTAGAAAATTCAAGAATTATATTTAGTTAAACCTGTGCTTTTTTATAGTTACATCTATGAATGTGTTGATGAAATCTTTACAATGGTGTGAGATGTGAGGTTTGTAGAGTTCAAACAGACAATTACATAGGCCCATGACTTAACACAATGTCCTTGATAAGTCTAGGAAGGAGAAGTCTAGCCAAAGTGTAATTTATGAAACTGATAATTGCTCTTGTCTGCTATGGATATTAGCCTACAGATGACCTTTGGCATACTTCAAGCTCTCTTTCTTATCCCCACAAGTCCATGGGCACTTGCAGATATGCATAAATTTCAATCTAGATCATGAAGGCTATTACCATTGTCCATTACAGGTTAAAACTAGAATGCACAATAATACACATACACGTTGGAGGTCTTTGGGCAAGTGCCCAGATAGGATGTATCTTATTCTTTGCTGTTAATATAAAAGGTATAAGAGGATTTGCTAGATGGTTCTATGACTGGAAAAAATGGAAATGTGTCAGATCCCCCTACAAGAAGGGACTTATTGCCCCAACTGCCAGCAGACAGTCTCCATCTGTCAGTTCTTTTAAGGTTTGCCAAAGTTTCTGTGGGCTTTCTCCAAGACAGGCTCTTCCTCCTCCCCACCCCATCTCCTTCCCCATCCAATGACTGATTGAGGCAGATATAAATATCCAGCCATTTTCGCCCAAGACAGGACAACTCTGAAGGGCTGTATATACCCCAGAGCTCCCCTGAGCTTTTGGCCAAAGGCTTTTGGACTTCCATGGCTGTGCAACTTCCTCTGCCCAACGTTGCCTCTTCTGTCATATTCTGCTCATCAAATTCCCTCTCAGTGCCTGCTTCCAGAGAAACTAACCTGTGAATATGACCATATTTATTAAGAGGATTTCTAATAAATGTTCTGTGCATCAACCTTGTTTTTTAGATTAGGCAATCAAAGTACAAACAAAAAGATCTTACTTGGGATGAACTGTGAATTACATATTAAATATCAGTGCTGTGGTTTTATAATCTGATTGGCCTCTCATTCTTCTGATTGTAAGACTTGCCAGGGATATTCAATAAGAACGCCAAACTTGGGAAGTGAATAGCTAGGCTGTCAAGTGACGTTAATTGTATATTAAAACTATGAATAGGATAGATAATGAACTAAAACATATGGGGATATTAAATAATTGAGAGTTACCATTAAGTTCCCATCTTTTTCTAAAAGATTTCTGTCATATCTCTTACATGTTCAGAATTATGTAATTGGAGGGGACCTTGAAGATTATGTAGTTCACCCTTTTCAATTGGTATCAAGTAGAACTTGAAACTGTGATCTTAGAGTTAAACATGGAAAGTACACAAGATGCTTTGACTGAGCCACAAGTCAAAGATAAACCCCAAAGCAGCCAATGCACATGTAGTATTGGGGGTAGATATGAACCAAGAAAGGTGTAGTAATCAAGGTGTAACTGTCTTCATGCTAATTAGCAAGTTTTGCTAACCATTTATTAATATATATTTACTTCCTTTAATATGTAAAATGGATAATGAAACTATATGACATATCCTGCCCCTTGTCTTATTTTCATGTATTACAAAACTTCAAATTGAATAAAAAATACTCATTTAGATCATTAGTGTTTATTTAGTATCTGCTGTGTGCTAGGCAATGTTTTAGGTGCCGGGGTACAGTGGTAAGCAAACACACAAAGCCTCTGACCACATGGAGCTTATATTTCTGGTGGAGGAGATAACAGTAAGAAAGCAATTAAGTAAATAGTATAATCCATAAGTTTATATTATAATGTCAAGTAAATTATAAAAACAAAGATTGAGTAGGGTAAAAAGATAATGCCATCAAAGGCTGCTCTAGAATTGTAAAGGTTGTACTCTGGGAAGTTAATTTCTAATGGAGAGGTGAATGAAGTGAGAGTGGGCCATGCAAATAGCTGGGACACAAGTATTCCAAGCAGAGTGTAAAAGCTTTGAGATGGGAGGGGCTTTGGGGTATAAAAGAATCATCAAGGCAAGCGCTATTGGGGTAAAATGAATAAGCTGAAGTAGTTAGCAAATTAAGTCAGTGTGGTTGCCAGAGGCTGGATCTTGTGTGGACTTGGAAGGCATGATAGGGATTTTGAACTTTATTCTAAGCGTATTGGAAAGGCATTGGAAGATTGAGGGCAGGGACATCATATAATCTGATTTATCTTTTAAAAGGATCACTGACGACTGTGTGGCGGTGAAACAGTAGGGAGTGACTGTAGAAACAAATAGTATGAGGAGTATGCTATTGCGGTAGTATAGATAAATGGTCATAATGGCTTGGCTTATGGTGATAGCCCTGGAGATGATGAAAAGCTGTTGGATTTACTAATGATTTGGATGTTGGATGTGAGAGCAGGAGAGCAGTCAACAGGGACTCTCAGGGTTCATCACCCACTACGTGGATGATGGTACCATTTACTGAGACAGAGCCCTCTATTTCAAGAAATAAAATGGTGTCATAAGTAGCATTGACCTGTTGCCAGTGGCTCATGCATGACATGATGGAAGTTTTTAATCTCATCTTACCCAATTATGGCTCTGCTTTTGGTTCTTAGTCCTTCATCATTTAGTTGGGGTTAAAATAAGTACAAAATAAGAGTGTGACATGCCAGAATGCCAAATTAGGAAAGATGAGAACTGGAAAGCGTCAGATTGCAGAGTGACAGGGAAGCAATGCTTGTGGCAGAGCTTTTTTTTTTTTTTTTCCCTTGGAATGGTTGCAACAAAGCAAAAGAGATATGTTGCTCTTCTATCAGGAATATGAAAGACACAGCACAAGGGTTCTTTAAAATTCTGTGATGTCCCTGTTTTTTAAAAATGACCTTTCTGATTACAACTTTCATTTCTATTTCTAAAAGTACAGTGCCTCACCCACAGCTAAGTGTTTAGTGGCAAAATAGACAACTGACAGTCAATCTCCTCATAATCCTCTTTGCCTTCAGCTTTTCCTTGCCGCCTTGGGTGGCAGCATTTTAACTGTGGCTTCATGTATGTTTGTGAAAAGGAACATTGGTTGCAGGTATTTGAAAGATTGTGTTTACATTTAAGTTTCTCTTTTAATTCCATTCATAGTGCTTAAATTCAGTTTGTTTCGAGAAAAGCTTGTAAGGTCACAGCTACGGCCCCAGCTAGGATCCCCTGAGAATTTTAAGACACATTGGGCCAAGAGAGTAATATTTAAAGAGTTGATGTTGACTAATTCTACCACCTGCCATACCAACCTTCACCCAACCAGAAACAAATGCCTACAAAATAAACTCTTTGTTAGTTCTACTGAGACAAATATGCGTTTAACTTGGGAAGGTTTTGCCAAAAGCAGAACATGTTGGTGAGGAGCCCTTACCAACATCATCCCCTCATCATTTTCTTTGTCACAATCATCATTATTTTGGGGAGGGAGGGAAGAAAAACTTGTGGTAAGGTGATACATTTCTTGGACACCGGGAAGATTTTCTCTTTTCCATACACTTCAAAGACTTTTGCATCTTGAAATCTTTTAATATGCATGCCCAGAGACTAGTAATGGTAATAATAAAGCTAAACTTAGTTGATGTTTGCAGTAATATGTAGCTTCAAGTAACTCTTATAAAGTGGCAACCAACCTGTAGAGAAAAATTCCAATTATTAATATGCATACACCTACCTATGTGATTTATCTCTGATGACATTTCAATGAGCGTTGAATTTTCAATATAGGTCAATTAATGTCATATTAATTGTTGTTATTATGTTGCCCCAATTGACCTATTTCATATATGTGAGACTCCAATGAGAAGGAGGAAGAGACAGCAGAATAAGCCTTTCCTTTTTAGCTGCTGTAATGTCCCATCTTTCTGGAATTGCATTCAGAGTAAGGCTTTTGCCTGAAAGGGCTTCAGGAAGTTACAAAACTCCTTTACATGGCTTGTTGGATCTGTGTACAATTTCCAGCATTACCCAGAATAAATACCAGGAGACTGGTGTGGTTTATACAAGAGTTTATAGAGAAAAAAAAAATCTACCCACTAGCTCCCATGCTGGGGATTACAACCAGGTCCCTGCTGCCAAGTTCTGTGTTTAGGTAAAGCATGAGAAAATCTGCCACTTTTTAAAAGTCACACAAGGGTTTCTATAGTAAGGAGTGGTAAGAGGCTGACAGCTTTTTATGCATAAAAGGCAGCTGTTCCTTCTCAGGTAATATTATTAATAAACCCTAAGGTAATGTTTGCTCTGAAATATGTCTAATTGAAATAATTCACTCTGACCCTTGGAGAATTATGAAACTGTTTTCATCATGTTCACACACAGCAAAATAATTATGAGATGCCATATGGAAAAGCCATCATGTGGTAGATGTCTTTCTGAATCTATATTTTTGAAATGTTTCCCACAGATAAATCATATACCTAATTTACAAAGTAGAGGTGAACAGTCCCTTTTCCACGTGGAGATTTGATGTGAGATGTTTGCAGTTCCAGAATATTAACAGGGGTGTTGACAACAGTAATTACGGCAGTTATGAGACATTTTTCATAAAGCATTACGAGAGCAATACTTGGTCATACAGGGAGAAAAAAGGTATGGGACTTTATATGTAGCATGTGAAATTGCTAGGTACTGTCAGTCTCAGAAAACCAGTGTGGGCACATTGGTGACTGAGGTACTTTTTGCCTTTAGCATAAAATCTGTCTGGAAAGTTCCAGCAGTTTCCACTGAGATAGCACATTTGGCAAGATGAGGCTGAGCATGGTGGTATGTTAAGGACTTTCGGGAAAACTTGTCAGCTTTCACAGGGAAAGGTCCAAGTGTTTATGGGAACTATGAAGTGGTGCTGGGTGGCTCTCAAAGGGATCTGCGGGGTCATTTGGGACAAGGATTTGAAAGCTTTTTGATTGAAGCTCTTCTGAACTTATCAAAATGGTTAAAAGTCTGGCTGTGAGTCTCATGAGAGCCGATTTTCTTGTGAAATTTCTGGTATGGTACTTTCCTGCTGGGGTGAGAAAATCTTAGTAGGACAGACTTTCTCACCATATTGTAATTCTTGAGATCCATGTCCCTGTTAAACCCAGGAAATGGAGAATCACAGGAAACTGAGCTTTACTTTAAACCTCTGGGAAATTAAGATTCAGATTTCTCTAGAGTTTCAATTGTTTAACTAAGTCAACTCGCCCGATTTCCTGACCATATCTCCCACTCCACACCCGACCAAAAAAGGTGGGGTGCAAGAAAAAAAAAAGAAACATGTAAGGAAAAAAAGATTTTTTAAAAAGTATAACTCATTTTTCCATAAGCTTACAGTTTCTCCAGACTTCTATTAAATAAAAAAGAATTAAAAAGTGGTAAAGCACAGCCTATTAATCCTGTGGTAGTTAAAATACATATTCTGCATTCCCTACCTCTCCAGGAGTGGTGCCAGAAGTCTGTTTGACCCTTAGCATTGTCACAGTCATCTGAGGGATCTCCATTTCCAAAGCACATATCTGGATTTCAGAGCACTGGGTCACATTTGCAATAAATGAGCATTCTCTTCTTATAACAGCTCTTTTGAGGCAGATGCTGTGATGTGGATTGTGAGTCTGGCCAGACAGTGTCATCCTCACAATTAGCTAATAGTTGGCATATTGAAATCCTGATTCCAGTTCCCGTGGGTCCTTGTAGGAGCCTCCCACTTGTTTACCTCATCCTCAATTCTCAGCAGTCAGTTATCCTTAAACTTTCAAAGAAAGACAAATTTACATAAAAACTCACGTATGTATATACGATTCCCAAATATTTACAAGGTTTTTTTGAGAAACACATGACAGAAAAGTTTTTCACCTTTTCAAAGTTGCAGTCCTACCTTTAACAAAGGAACATGGAATTTTTAAGAAAAATAATGAAATGCAATACTGGAACCTTGACAAAAGGATGAAACTGCTGCTGTTTTCTAATTTATTTCAGGTCAGATCTTTGTACTTCCCATTTTTAAACAACTGCCAAGCATTTGTTTTTATATCTACTAGACATCTGTGCTATTGGTGAGCACTTTTTCTAGCTATTGACTCTCCTAAAATAAAGGTAACATTTTTTTGTGATTTATGGTCTATCATTATTATAGTGCAGCCTCTGAGCACATGAACTAGAGATTTATTGCACACTCGTGTCTTCTCCCTGACTCGTGTAATAGAGAAAAGGTAAAATGTCTTGGCTTGTTGAAGGCTTCCTTCTTTAAGCAGCTGTCTTTTTTGGTGTGGTGCTTGCAACTTGATTAAACTACATCGAGAAGGTCAGTGACCAAACTTCGCCTTTAACAGTTTCCCATAACATGTATTCCTCATAGGGAGCTTTTCTCAGCTCAGGTTATTTCCAGCAATGTTCTCAAACCAAAAGAATGGTCTTTGCAGTAAACCAACACATTACCACTTTTTATCCTTTATCTCGCCCGTAAGTGATGACAGCATTTCTATTTCTTCTGCTGACTGGGCCAAGAACAACTAGATTAATGATGAGCCTGTCTCTTTTTCCTAAGTGTATTATATTCTTTCTTTGACCTTTCAAGACATGGGAATCTTCAGTTTCATAAGACTGCTTAAAAAGGGGAATTCCCCACCCCCACCCCCATTCCTCTCTACTTCTCATCACTTTTTCCCCCTACTTGGCCAGCTGTCAGTGGGAATAATGCATTCAGAAAACACACACATTTACTGGAAATTCAGAGTATATTGCGTAATTATAAAGAAAAGCTTTGCTTTAAGACTGGATTCCCACCTTAATCCCCCCACAAAACTTTTTGGAAGATACCATCACAAAAAGATTACATAAACTGCACGATGGTTGAAAGAAAACAAAGTAGCTAACGCTAAATGAATGAAACTTAAGACAGATGTTTTGACACATAATTTCCTTTTCCGGAATATATTGAGTGATATTTTTGTTTTTTTTACCCATTCTTATTTGTTAATAGTTCCTGATTTCTGATTATGTTTTATATGTGAATGACTTATAACTATTTGCAATAGAAACATAAGAGTATGACTAAATTCACAAAGCTAAATCATTACTAGTGTTTCTTTTACACCCCTGTCAGGTACCAAAGTGCTTATACATTTTTTTTTAGATTCCACAAATCTCTTTCTGAGGTCAGGAAGACCTCCTATTTTTCCTCCTATTTTTAATCTGAAATTTAGCTGAGACTAAGGCAGAAAATTGATTGTGTTCTAAAAAGAGAATGTTGACTGAGGGCAGTTTCACAAGACCTTATTAAGGGCAGTTGGCTGCTCAGTAATTAGGCCTCTCACTGCTCTCAGAACATCAAAATAAGCACCTGAGTATTGCCTCAGGGTTTCCCTGTTTAGACCTTCACTTATTTTTGTCATCTCAGAATCAGACAAAATACTTTTCAGTAAACTGAAACAGTCAGCCAGATTATTTCACTCTACGGAAACATAGTTGTTTAAATGGAAATATTCCTAGAAATTCCATTTTTCGCCCGGTGGGATAAGAACCACAAAAAAAGCTGGGATCTAACCACCCAGGAGTTAATTGCAAGTAAAAAAGAGAGTTTAGAATGAAAGGATGAACATCAGGAGGCTAGGTCTTCCCACAAATCTCTAGATTCCATTAACCATCTGCCATTAAAGAAACCCACTTTGCTATCCTACAGGGATCTCACAGTGAACCCATCTAGAATGGAATGTTTCTTACTTCCAAACTGTTCCTTCCCCTACCAAGTGCATCACAGCAAATGACACTGTTATGATGCAATTGCACAAAATAGAAAACCAAGCATCCTCCTTGATTCCTCCCTTTTCTCAACACCTGCAATTTGTTTATCAGCAAGTCCTCTACTCTGTCCAAATATATTGATCCCTACTGCTAGCATCCTAGTACCCTAGATTAAACCACCATCATCTTTCACCTGAACTACTGAAATAGCCTCGCGATCACGGTTAAGTCAATGCCTGGTAGCTGAGCTTTAGGAACATAAAATGTATTACAAACTTATTAGAAAAGCTGAAAAGCCAAATATGGATGGTGTCTCAACCCCAGTATTAAGTATATCAGCAAACCACATCCATTCTTAGGCATGGAGAGCAAAGGGAGAAGAGCCAAGGAATCAAGGCCACTTGTCAGGAAAGGAAATCACAGTGGAAGGGCCTGTTTATAATCTTGATTAGAATTAGAACCATGGAGAGATGAGACTACTACCAGACATTCTACTTGAAGCAGTGAGAGGGTTGGAGTGGTGGGCTTGATTTCTCCTTTCCTTTAGCCCCAAATTCATATCACATCTTTCCATTTACCTTACCTGGCTAGAGGGCAGTTGACAAAAGTAGGCCTGGAAATGTTGTTTGCAAAACGGCAATTCCTGGAGAGCAGAGAGTAAGGGTAAGGAATGAATCTGTGAGCAAAATTGCAAGTGAGTGTCACAGTCCACACTTTTTGCTACGTTGTATGCATTCTCCCCAACCATATGTAATTTATTCCCACATAACAACAACTTCATGCTTCCGCCTAAGAAAATACAAACCAAACACAAATTAAGACACTCACACCTCCCCACAAAAGGGGCTCATGAAGTCTCACCATCATTCACTGCTCACTCTTAAAGTTGAGTGTCTCTGGGTGATATAATGTCTTCTTCATCAGATCTAAGTGTGGTTCCTCAAAGTACGGTGGCCTATGAATGAAAATGCAGACTTAAGCATCACCAACATCTTCATGTGTGTATAGTGGAGGAAGAGGAGACGATACCATATGCATACATATTGCGTATGACAAAAATATGCAGAGCCAGTATAGCCCTAATTTCTGTCTCTAATCGTGAGGGTACTTCTTCCATCCACCCTTTTATGTACCTCTTGCCCTCAACCAGAACCTCAGTTGGTCAGGGTTCTATATACGGTTGGTGACCCAAGACTTCTTTCCCAAAGGGTCTGAACACTTAGTGGTTCTGGCTCCATTGGGTAACTGCTGTGGATTTTACTACTGGGTTTGGAATTATTAAGGGAGTGAGGTCCCCAGTGGATTACATCATGTTGGTAAGCAGGATCAACATTCACATCCCTTTTCTTTGCTTGATGATTCAATAGCAGGAGAAATCCAAACTATCCAAGTGGTGGTTTCAACTTATAATTCAATGGGACAATTGTTGTGTCCTTAATGAAAGTGTTTCTCTTTTGGGAACTAGGACTTCTGAATCTGCAGAGTGTGAATTTTAAGGACAGGAAGCAAAAATGATGCAAGCATAAATATTTGGTGTAATAATGAAAATAGTAACTCCTATTTCTACTCCTTTGTTCCCAAACCCTTATATCCTGGACCAGGAGAAGTAGACCTGGTAGTCTACTACCAGGATGTGGTCTCCCAGTTGACTTCACAAGTGAATCATCAGTAAGCACTCACTATTCTATTATGTCAGTTTCCTTTGGGCAATGGGGTACACTGCAATACAAGTGAATCTCATGGGCGTAAAGCTGTACTTTTTCCTGTGAAATGAGCTCCAATGTGTTGTGGGATTCTATGATGAATGACAAAATATTTTCATAAATTCATGGATGATAGTGCTGGCAGATCATCATAGCAAGTCTATTTATGGAATAGGTATGTACGCTAGTCAGGACAAATTGATGCCCCTTCAAAGTTATAGAGGTTCACTCTCTTCAATCTGCTACAGGAAGTTGTTGATCTCTTTGAAGTGATGCAACGTCAGGAGTAAAGCTTTTGCCACTGAGGTTGTACATTGAATACTATACTGTGGAGGTAAAGTTGAACCCTTGTGAACCTCTGTTTCTGGAATGATGGTACCTTTGTACATGGACCCATCGAGTAAGCACTGAAGTATCTGGGGAAGGATGCTGCCTGATATCCATTGTGTAAATTATTTGCCCATCTGATTTGAGAGCCTTCTCAACTGTGGATGTCTTTCACTGAGCATTTTACTTGGGATACAAACACCTTCATGCTTTATGCCTATTCTTGGTATCAACACATTAATCTAACTTTTCACCAGATTATGTTCACCAGTCTTCCAGTGTTCTTCTTCCAATTCCTGGCCAACTAGCCAAATAGCCAGTGATGGCCTACAAATCAGTTTGTCCCTCAGGTCATTTATTTTCCTGGGTAAATTAGATAACCAGATTTATTACCCCAAATTTTGCCCATGAGGGAGGATGTTCTTTGATCATATTCTTTGAGTGGGGATTCATATTCTTTGAGTCACCTTTGAGTGGAGCTGTAGCAGAACATCAATCCATGGCTGGCTGGTACCACTATATCATGCAACCTGTCAGTAATCAGGTCTGAGCTTTTCTTCCTCAGTCTACTTGTCATAAGAACTCCCTAATAGGTCACATGCATGGATTGAGAGAGGAAGGGATAGTGTAGCGTACCTAATCTAAAAGTAAGTTTTATTTGACTCTTTAAAATGGATGCCTCAGCTTACCCTTCCCCTGGTGCCAGATTCATCAGAACCATTTTTTCTTTAGAGTCCATGTGTATGTGTTAACATACAGTATTTGTTTTTCTCTTTCTGACTTACTTCACTCTGTATGACAGACTGTAAGTCCATCCACCTCATTACAAATAACTCAATTTTGTTTCTTTTTATGGCTGAGTAATATTCCATGGTATGTACGTGTCATATCTTTATCCACTCATCTGTCGATGGACACTTAGGTTGCTTCCATGTCCTGGCTATTGTAAATAGTGCTGCAATGAACATTGTACTGGGACGAAGTGAGAGAGTAGCATTGACATATATACACGACCAAATGTAAAATAGAAAGCAGCCACATAGCACAGGGAGATCAGCTCAGTGCTTCACGACCACTTAGAGGGGTGGGATAGGGAGGGTGGGAGGGAGACGCAAGAGGGAGGGGATATGGGGATATATGTATACATATAGCTGATTCACTTTGTTATTCACTTTGTTATACAGCAGAAACTAACACAACATCGTAAAACGATTACACTCCAATAGAGACGTTAAAAAAAAAAAGGCTGCCTCACTCTTCTGGTTCTCTGGGATTATTTAATTATCTATTCTTCTCAGTCATTACATCTTTGGGGAGTTAGGACAATCTGGGGTAGAAGTAGCTTTAACACTTCACATGGGTGCTGGTTTCAGGGCCTGGGCATTGTCTGAGTCAAGTATTCCCTCTGAAACCCTTGGTGGTTCTGCGTTCTGTTGTCTGTATAGATTTGTGTCTTGTGGAGTCTTATTTCTTGAATCTGGACCCTGGCCTTGAAATTGAATTGCACTGAGAAACTCTTTCAGTAGGAATAATTGTTACATTTATTAGCCAAAGTATACGTAGCCAAATGTACACATTAGTCAAATGTGCATTGGGTGGGATCTGGGGAACCCAGCTTCTCTAGCAGTCCCCTTATTTTTTCCTAAGTTTCAATTTATCTCAGTAATTTTCCAGTGTCTCTGCCATTGCTCAAAATTTTATCTCAGGGCACAGAATTTGTATTTTAGAATTCCATAAGTCATGGGAATAACTTGGTCCTTGTCATTTTTAATTGATGACCTGAACCTCTTCCCTGTATGCTCCCAGAAGTCTGGCTTGGAGTAAATCTTTGTGTTTCACACATGACTTTAAAGGCTCTAAAGGAGGACCTGTATTTGTCAGGATCCTTGCAAGCCACAGAAATGAGATCTGGATAGATCAAGCAGAAAATGGAGTTTTTAAAGAATATTTTGGAGTTTAATTATGGCCGGGGAGCAGGCTACACCACCTAAAACAACATCCACAATCACACCAGAGTTCTGTCCGTGAAGACATCGAGTTGCTGCCATTCCCCCTGCACCATTGCTGCTTTGGCGCTGGATGCTGGACACAGCTGGATGTGTCACACATTACCATTTTGATGTGTTTTTTTGCTAGGACCTTTTCCAAATATACATATACATCTTTGTTTCTATCCAAACTGGGATGTATTTTTTAACGTTAAAAATACATTATAAACATATCCTTCCCATACTCAGAAGCTTTTTTCTATTATATAATTTACAGTGGTGCACAATAGATTATCACATAGGTCTACCATAGTTTATTTAACAAATCTCATAGTGCTTGCACTGTTTCCAGATCTTTATTATCTTACATAATGCTTCAGTGGGCATTCTTGCATTTGTATTTTATACCCATTTCAGAATATTTCTTTAGGATAAAATTTATAGAGTTTGAATTGCTGGTTCTGGCAGTTTTCAAGTTTTCCCATTGATATTGCCAAATTGCAATTCTGAGTTATCTCAAGAAATGGAGTGTAGACACAGGGTCATCTTTTGGGAAATGATTTGTTATGGAAAAAAGAATAGGCTGGAATTTTCTTTATTCTCTCATTCCCACTATCATTCTATAGCGTTTCACTTCTCTGTATTCCAGTCTAATTCTGACTTTCCTCTTTTTTATAAGATTTTAATAAAGATTAAATTAGATAATGAACAAAATTGTTGCTTACCGCATACCTTGTGCAAACTAAAAACTTTTTAGAGGTCAGCTATTATTAATATTGTTATTATTAATCTGTTTTTTTCTCACTTTCCATCATTGACAGTCAACTTTTTATTTTCTCTGTTGTTTTTTAAGGACTCCCAATATTCACAATATATGCATTAGAAATTCTACTCCTTGAAAACACTGAAATACAGATTCAAAATGATATTGTTAAGGTGAAACAATTATAGATATAAAAACAAAATTTTTTCTTTACTAAACCTCATACAATCCTTAAAGTCTCTATAGAAAGTTACAAAGTGATCTCTCATAAATTGGAAAATATTATTTTCACTGATATTCTTAGAAATATTTAGGCTAAAAATATGTTTTTTTTCATTCTGACAGAAGTAATTTGTTGCAATTACATCACCAACACATTTAGATATTATATATATGTCACCTTGACTTAATAGTGACCTGAGGAGGAAATTTGTAGGTTTAGCAAATCCCTTCTAGTAACACCCACAGAACTGAAAACTTATCCCACTTCTTGGTGGTCTTCTGCCCATTCAAAGCCCCTGAGGATCATAAAAAATAGTTTTCTCTTCTAAACTGCTGTAAAATTATCCTGCAAGACCCAGGGGAAAATCTTTCTGAGGTTGGGCATTCTGTGGAGACTCAGAATTCTATATTTTGAAATGTGGCTAGAAGTGGAAATGGGTTTACTTCTCATGATCTCTTTGTTCATAATTGAGGATATAAAAAATAAAGTTTAGAAAGTGAATACAGTATAATTTTTTTAAAGGCTTGATTTTTACATATAAAATTTCTTTACCAGATGGGTGAACTGGGGTAACTTGAGGTAGTACTTGAGGTTAAATAACAGTGATGAGACTATGAAACACAAAACTTCTGACACCATGAGCTAGTTCCTAGAAGGAAGGTTCACACAGTTAACAAATATTGTATTCTTTATATATAAGGTATAAGAACTTACATGTCATTCAATGATGATATTAATAATAATTCAGTAAAATTAATTATTAGTGAATACTTAAGTTTTAGTAACCACAATGCAGGTTAGTTTTTTTTTTCTGTTCTCCCATATTTCTATTGATTTTCTTAATTTAACTTAATCTCTCATTTAAGTATAACCTATCTTGTTCCAAAGTATTTATGACAAACATATTTCTATTTGTTATCTAGACTTCATTAATAATTTGGGTATTGTCTTAGCAGTTTTGTCTTCCTTTTTTTGCTCCATTAGTTGGGACTAATTGCTGTGATTTCTCTGTTTCCCTTCTTTAAAGCCATTATTTAGAGAACACACTCCCTTGTGTGTGCAATTCAATGTTGTTATGGAATTGACTATCTTTGATAACACTTAGTTTGGCTCGTGTCACAGTGATACAGACTTAGTCAACATATTGACACTGGGTTAATCGGAACAGTCTGAATGATTGGAAAACCTGGTCATCTGGGTTCTGAGGACTATTTTAGCAGAGAAACCCCATCCTTTTATTATGGGCTCGAGACATCATATTCTTTAGTTGTATTCTGGAGGAAAGGGAAGGCAGTAACAGTTTTTGAGTATCTACCATGTGAACTCTTTTCTCTTTTGTCAGTAATCCTCAGAGCAGCCTTCTGTCTTGTTATTCTCTCCATTTTAAAGATGAGTGAAAGAAGGTTTAGCACTAAATGGTAAAGCCAGGGTTTAAATCCAGGTTTACCTTTGTTTATTCAAATAACAGACGTGTATTATATGCCTCATTATGTTTTAGACATTGGTGTAATGGGAGTTGTCAGAAGTTATGGAAGTGTTATGGTGGTGGAAATGATTCCAAAGTTGCTTCATATTCTACTATACTGTTCCTGAAAATATTTTAGGTACTTCCTTGGTATTTCTTGAAGATTAGAATCCTAATGTAGGAAGTCAAATTTAATTTACAATTGAATCACATATAAACTAGGCAGCAGCAGTCAAAGGTACTGGTTGTGTCTACTCTGGCATTGTCA
Organism: Monodon monoceros; assembly: GCF_005190385.1. NCBI lineage: Eukaryota > Metazoa > Chordata > Mammalia > Artiodactyla > Monodontidae > Monodon > Monodon monoceros. Next base: position 84,815,265 of record NW_021703772.1, on the reverse strand, counting down.
TCAACAGTGACAATGTCCTGATGTAGTCTGATTCAGCCTGAGAATCTGTAGGGTCTGGAATATTCAGTGAGGACTTAAGGCAAACACTCAGCTGGTATGCTCCAGTGTGGCCATAGCCAGAGGTGGATTTTCATAAAACTAATCATGGTTAAGCTTCCAAGGTCCTGGGAGAGACTTTAGTAATGATCATTTTATTTGCCTTTTTCTCTTTTTCATTTGCAAAAGGAAGACAATTTGTATTCACTTTCTTCATGAATATATTCCAAATTATATAAATTTTAGCCGGAAAGAATTCTTTACCCACTTCTAGTTGTATTGATTTTTAAAATATTGACCTACTCACAAAACTGGTTAATTACTAGCCGAAACCCAAGTCCTTAGGCGTCACCCCTTCCACTCTAGCTACAGTGGCTTCTTGGGAATCACCTGGCTCTCATATTTATGAGCTGGCAACTGAAAGGTTACGCCAGTGCAACAAGGAGGCTGTAGGACTCTATTCCTGGGCAATGACTAGGATATGTTTGGCTTGGCTGTTTCTCATGCTGTTGTCATTGGTTAAATATTTTGAATATTATCTCTGGCAAACCTGAAGATCCAGCTGAATTTCAAAACTCCCATAGCCACTGAAGGACAGTTACAAAGCAATGTCAACTATTTGACATTGGCTTTGGCTTATAAAATGGGTAAAATTGAACCCAGCTGAATTACCAAATTTTCCTAAGTAATTAAGTCAACCTCAGTCAGGGTTAGAATCAAATAATCATTTGATTCATTGCAGTTGTTACATTGTGATCTTTGGCTCTCAGAGTCTCAGGATCTGGGGGGAGAGATCTGGGAGATGTAGTAGTACTGGATAAGGGCTAAATCTTCTCCCTTCCCTCTCCTTTCCTGAATTAGAGACTGTTCTCTTTCATCCTTCTCAGTCATGCCCCCAAATATTAATTTTAAGGCCCATACCACTAAATAATTAACATTTAGAATTTGACAAAGCATTATTTATATTTGGACCTTAGATGGTTCCCAAACAGAATTGAATCAATCAGTCTTGGCTAATAACACACTAAAATCATTGGTCATGAATGGACTTTTTTAATTTACATTAATTAATTATTTAATTAATCCATGAAAATAAAAAATCGGCAAACCCACCAGTCAATCTAAGAACTGGATGGTTATCAATAACTAGGGTGACCCCATGTCCAAGTTTACATAGGACAGTCCCTGTTAACTTCTACCATCCTCATTTAATTATTAACAGTTCTCCCTTTCACTCTCAAAATTGTCCTGGTTTTGATGCTATATGACATTGTAACTCGCCCTTGTACTTCTTTCTGTCCCATCCCTCTGCCTCACCTCAGAAGAAAACACTAGCCTTAATGTTGTGTTTATTGTTGTTTGGTATTTATTTGCTTGTTTGTTTTGGCACCCATATGTGAATGACTAAATATTACATTGTTCATTTAAAAACTTTATAAAATGGATATCATTCAATTCTACTCTTTTGGAATTTGGTTTTTCCCAGCAGTATTATGTTTATTTATCTATGTTGCTGTGCTTAGAGGCAGTTCATTCATTTTGATTTTCTCTGCTGTATTATATTCTATTGTGTGATTATGCTGTAATTTATTATTTCTGGGTTATTGTTATATGGATTGTTTGCAAGCTTAAGCTGTAACAACCGGCTTTGTTCTGAACATTCTGGTACAATTCTCAGAGCTGCATGCAACAATTTATATTGGAGGCATGTGTATATGTATACGTATACACGTATACACATATATGAGTAGAATTGCTGTGTGTGTATATATATATATATATATATATATATATATACACACAACGTCTGTGTGTGTGGGGGTAGAATTGCTATAGGGTTAGTGAATATTCAACTTAAAAAATATAATGTCAAAACACTTTTGGGGTACTGGTATTCTGTTTCTTGGTCTGAGTTCTGATTATAAAGGTGTTAATTTTGTGAAAATTCAGAGAGCTGTACACTTATGTGCAATTTTGGCATTACATTATTATTAAATAAGAAGTTTAAAAAGATAATGTCAAATTATTTTCCAAAGTGTACCCATTTTCATGCCCACCAGCAATGTATTTAACATAGGCACTTAAAGGAAAAAAAATTTTTTTTTTGAAGATGTTGGTGGGTAGGAGTTAATTAATTAATTTATTTTTTCTGTGTAGTGTCTTCGTTTCTGTGAGAGGGCTTTCTCTAGCTGTGGCAAGCGGAGGCCACTCTTCATCGTGGTGCGCGGGCCTCTCACTGTGGCGGCCTCTCTTTTTGCGGAGCACAGGCTCCAGATGCTCAGGCTCAGTAGTTGTGGCTCACGGGCCCAGTTGCTCCGTGCCATGTGGGATCCTCCCAGACCAGGGCTCGAACCTGTGTCCCCTGCATTAGCAGGCAGATTCTCAACCACTGTGCCACCAGGGAAACCCTAAAGGAAATTTTTAAAAAGAATATAAACTTACCAGTAATTTTACCAATAATATATAATTGTTTTTAATTTTCCTGTATCCCTTACTCATTTTTGGCAATTTTTAAAAGTAAGGGCTAGTTAGATAAATTATAGTTCATTAAAATCTGTCTGCAAAAAAATATTTGTTAATGGAATATTAAATTAAATTTTACCTATTTGCTAACCACATCATATGAAAATTGCTGGATACACTTTCACCAAATTTGGAGTCTGTGTTTAAGATGGTCAGACCTAAAAAATATAGTTTACCTGGCATATAGGAATTCCTTTTATAAGTCATGCAGTTTCACAAAGAGATACGGAAGTATTTTCCAGCTCATGTGATACGTTTTGGGAGAAAAATGGCGTATAAATGCAGACATTAGTGACAGAGAAAACAATGTGTTTTAAGCACAAACCCCAACTGGAATGACCCAAGGCACACACTTTGAATGGAAGACGTTGATTGGTGACTGAGCATCTTCTCTTGAGGGGCAGCAACATTAGGACCTCCTGGATTCTTCCCTTGAGCTCCTTCATACTCCCCTCCCTCCTTTCTTCCTATTTCCTCTTTATTGGTCTGTTTTTCTGTCTCCTTTTTGTCCTGTTTGGAATTCTTCCTGGTTCTGTCCTGGGCCCTCTTCTCTTCTCCCTGCCTACTCTCCCTAAGTGACGTCACCAGTCTTGTTTTCCAAATGCTGTCTGTAGATTGGTGACTCCCAAACTATTCTTCAGGAAAAATCTCTCTTCTGGGCCCTAGATTTTCTATCTGCGTGCTTATTCAACATTCTAACTTTGCTATCTCAGGGCCGGTTGAAACAGTACCTGAAGCTAACTGTTGATTCCCACTCCTCAGTCTAGTCCCATGCTCTCTTTTATTTTCCCGTCTTGGTAGATGGTACCATCACATACCTAGTTGTTCAGGCTAGAGGCCTGGACCTTATTTTTGATTCCTTCTCACTCAATTCTGTCTCCTTGTTTCCATGTCCACTGTCATCATTTGCCCTAGTTCAAGGCTGTGTCATTTTTCACCTGGAATAATGAAATATTTTCCTCCTTGGTCTGACTACTTTGACACTTGTTCTGTCTAATGCATTATTCACTGTGCAGGCAGAATCATCTTCTTAAAAAGTGAATCTTATAATGCCACTTGCTGTCTCAAAACCCTGAATGGCCTCACAATTTATGCAGCATAAAAAATCAAAATCCTCACCATAGACCATAAATATCTACATGAGCTGCTAACCTTTCTAGAATCTTATTCCATTCCCCCCGTATTTATTACTTTCCCATCACACAGGTTTTATTTTAGTTCTTCACCCTAACCTGCACGTTCTTCTTCCCAAAATGTTTTTATTCCCTCTTCCCGTGGTAATTCTCACTTAACCTTTGGGCTTAAATAAGGTGTAAGTTCCTCAGAAAACTTTGCCTCATCCCATTACTTTGGGGGCATCAGATCTCCTGATAGACTCATTCACAATATCTCCTGTTCTTCCAACACAGCACTTGTCACTGGCTGTACTTTTACTCATGTCTCTGTGATTATTGGCTTAATGTCTCTTCTATCCTGGAAATATATATGCTACCTGAGGGCAAGGGACCATGACAATTTTTTAACCTGGTCCATAGTAGGTGCTTAATAAAATTTGCTAAATGAATTAATAAGTCAAATATTTATTGAGTATCTTCTGTTCAGCATAGCAATCATCTTGAAGGAAGAAGAATAAAAATTAATTCAAAATAAGTAAAAACTCCTAAACCACTAAGCCTTTAAACAATTAGAAGACAAAGGAAGACAATATGCAGTTAAGTGTGAAAATATGTGGTACAGCGTGAAACTGCTAGAGGAATGCAAGGAAGGAAGAGATCATCTGGGGCTCCAACAACTGGAGGAGTGGGTAGAACTTCCATGAATATAGGATTTGGTCACTTCAAACAACAGATATAAATTTGTAGTCTCCTACAGCCCAGCCTTAATTATAATAATTATTGATATTTTTCTTACAGCAGTTCTTTGGCTGTTGTAAAGGGCCTCATAAGTATGTTATTATTTAAAATTCCTTTCTTCATCTTGACATAGTCGTATGTTTCTCTGCTTTTCGTACCACCCGTTTGAGCAACATCAAGCAGTGCTGCATTTGTTCTTAGAGGGGCTGTCCCAAATCAGAGTCTTCAGAAAGAATGGTGTTCGTGGCACCAGAGTGACACTCCCCCTGCCCCCAGCAGCAGATGAAATGCTTCAAAGGGGACATCTGCCACCACCACTGAGATTTTATGGAGTACCCACACATGTAGACTCACTAAAGTGGGCATGACAGCTGAAAAATATTAAAAGTGTGTGTGTTTTTAAAAACAACTTCTGGTTAGGAATTAAGAAATGACTTTTAAATAAGAACGGCACTGTTTTTGTTTTTTTTTTTTGCAAGTGTGGACTTTTTTTCTTTTTCCTTTTGTTTTTTGGTTTTTGGTTTTTTTTTGAAGACCCCACACTTGCAAAATCTTTTAGGTCATGTGTTTGCTTTACGAAACATTTGGCAAGTAGTAGGTGCCGTGGGAATATATCCACTCCATCTGGAATCAGCAGATCCTCCTGGTTCCACTGTACCTGTGTTACCACCAGTCCCCAGGGCTCACAAATGTTTTTGTTTTCTTTCTTTAATAAATTTTGGATGCAATAATTAAGCGGAGGAACCTTACCAAAGTGAGTTCTTCCCTCAATTTTGTAAGGCAAATCTAAGGGGAGAAAGGAAATGTGTATTTGCCAATTTGATGTTTACAAAACTGAAACCTGTATAGAATGTAATTATTTCTTTTCCTGGTAGAGCATTTCCTTTCACAAAATAAGACCCAGTGAACACACATTATTTCCGACATAGTTGTTTTTTGTTTTTTTTACCCCCCCCATGGAAAACTTTTTAAAGGCATTTAATTTTATTTAGATAATAGCAAGTTATGGGTCATGTTGTCCTAACTTTTATGTTCCTTTTAAAAATTGAACAAATATTAAAACTGGAAAAATGATTTGGTTAATCTGATTCATTCACTGTCAGAGTAAGATTGTTTCCTGCTATATTCTTTCTTATTTTGAATTTTTGTCATCAATTGAGGATAGTTATATTATTTCACAAAGAGCCTTCTGGATTTCCACTCCTCCAATTATTTTATTTTGTTTTATTTTATTGTACTGTGTTTTATTTTAAAGGGGAGGTCATGTAGAAAATCAGGCTTATAATCTCACAAATACAGCATCCCTTGTTTGATATTTGGATCTTTCTTCTTTCATTTTGGCAAGAAATACTGTGGGAATAAGTGTTTCTGCCAAGTATCAGTTATTTAAATATTTCATTACCTCACAAAATAAGAAAGAAGATGGAAAAAAATAGCTTCTCTAAGACAATTGGACAAAGACAAATTCCTGATTTATCAGAAGACCGTTTCTTCCCTTTCTTTAGAACAACACTAGAATTTTTAAAATCCATATTTAAAATTTCTGGAGGTATTTATACTACTAAATTAATTCAAATGTTGACAACTGAAAACATAGTTTTCTAAGTAGGAAACATTTTGGTATCAGAAAAGGACTTTTTTCCCACAAAAGCAAAAACAAAACAGCATAACAGCATCCAAAATATATAAAAATAAAGTATCAACCTAAATATGTTATTAGAAGAAAGAAAAACATACACACATACCCGCACATACAAAAGAGTTTTGGTGATCTTAATGTCTCCTGCCGTTTTCTTGTTACCCTTACATTTCTAATTAAAAATTTGCAGGGAGAGTAGTTTCAGGAAAAGCTTGGTGTATATGTGTGTGTTTGTGTGCCTATGAAAGCAAAGACTGAGCAAAACCAGAGATGCTATATGGAAACTGACTATTTTGCATGTGCTAAATTTTTTTGTTAGTTTGTTTAACTGCTACAAAATACAACTTTGTATTTAGTGGAGAGCCATAAACCAAAAGTTTTTGGCCTTTAAACTTAATAGAATTCTAAGTAGATCTAAGAAGGTCTAATTTTACTCTTGAAAATGTATTGTCTGATTGATCTGGCAAGAAACAGTTAGATCATCTTTAGTGAAACACACATTTCTAGTTTCATGTTTATTTCACCCGCCACTTTATAAATGTGGCCTCAATGTCTTCATAGACAAACTTGGTAAAACATGACTAGAAAAAAAAAAAAGAAAAAGAAAGGGCTAATGTATTTTACAAACGGAATCTTATTAGGACATTTCCCATAATGGTGGGGTATTTAAGATTGTTTCTTTTGGACCTAGATCAAGGGTCTTTATTATTGATAGTTTCAGAATGTCCTTGCTTTTAATCCATGTCAGCCATCTGACAAACCCATAGCATGGGTGTAAGGAAACATACTGTCAAGTCTCAGTATATTATTATTTAATTATATTTTAATATCCTAATGACAGATGGAATCCCCTTTATGCCAGCTTGTTGCTTTATGCCTGATTTTAAATTTCTGTGTTGAAATAAAGTAAATTCTTCCATTTTAATCCAGAACAACTAGTTTCTGAATGAAAAGCATCAAGCCTCTGAGAAGCCAGAGGTAGTTGAAACTCTAGGACACACTTCTCCTTGTGCAGCTGTATATAATTTGAGTACCTATAGGTTACACATTGGTTCTATGTCAGATATAAGGCTCAGACTTTAATGGGTGGAAAGATCATATTTTTAGACATTATTATTGAAAAGTAAAATCTTTCAATATCTTATCACCTACAATTTTTGTATAAGATGATACTATAAAGATGAAAAGAATAAGCAATTATATTAGAGATTATAGAACAGACCAAACACATAATATACCGGTGACTTTAGCTGATAGCTACAGGTTTTATTCTTTGATAATTATTTTTGGGACTATCCTCTGAAACTTAGTTATGGTAAAACTCTAAACATTTTCCTATACTAACGATCAGGGGAACCTTGAGTCAGATTACACCTCTCAAGTCTTAGATGACACAGAATATTAAATTAAGGAATATATATCAGTGCTTCTGATTTTACTCATAAAAACAGATTTTAATGGAATTTTAATGTATTTTTAAATATTTGAAAGTAGTTTATTCTCTGGTATAATGATTCAGAAGGTGTTCTTCAAAATAAGCAATTTCTGAGATTGCTCCTTTTATAAAATTTGGTTTTAGTAACTACTGGATTATCTCCTTTTCTTGAACAACTTGGCTTAGTCACAGATACACACACACACACACACACACACACACAAACTTGCCACCTTATCAAATACATATATTTTTCATTTTGTTCCCTTGACTGATAAATTTGGTCAAGGTATTCAAAATCTGGGACATAGGCAGAGGTAGATGCACATTTTTGAGGCTGAAATACATACAATATACAACTTGCAGGGGGGGGGTCCTCCTTGAGAAAAAGAATACAAAATTACAAATATAAAAATAGGTATAGGATCTTGAAAGGCTATGAACCTTATGCTTCATTAGCTCTTCAGAAATAGTCCCATGAATATAGGACTATAGATTGGGGCCTCTATGTGAAACTTCAGTCCCCTTTCTAATCTCCTTGTCCTATTCTGCACTTGATTCCCAAAGGAAGTGTTAATGTTGACAGTCAGACATTTATGACATTAACATGCTAATGTACTAGTCTCTCTGTCTCTCTCTTCCTCATTCTCTCTCTTTCTCTCTCTCTCTCCTCAAACTCTCTTTAGTCTTCCTAGATATTCTTTGTCATCCCTTCTTCTTTGTGTGTTTTTAGATTGGGACAAGTCTTGAGAAAACTTATGTGGAACAATCATGTTGTTTTTATTGATTAAGAAACCCTTACTTTACCCCCTCTCTCTTGAAGCACTTTTCTCTGAACTCCCTCTTCCTTGCCATTGATTTTCTCAGATAGAGAAGGCCAAGACTCAGGTGTAGAGTTGAGGTCAACTGTGTCAATCCAAAGCCAGGGAGGTGATGAAAATGAGCAAAGCAGATCTGGTGTACGAGACACAACAGTGAGTGACAGAGACTGGAAGTTTTGCCTCACGGACAGAGTATCGAGGCTTCAGTTCTGGAAAAATGTTGCAGGTTGGCCTGAATGTCCTGTGGTCCAGATCTTTTTCTTTCTTCCCCAGAAAAACAGCAGTGTCTTTTTTAAAATATGAAATCTTCTGATTTTTAAATGTTTGCAAATAAATCCATATTTTTAAGAATACATTGAGGGCCAATACACATATGAGTCTGTTTCAGCTCATAGTCGCCAATTCATAATTTCAGGTCTATAGAATATGGGTAAACTGGGCTGGCAGTCCACTTAGGCTGGAGGCTACATAAGTCTGTACATAGCTTAGGGAAGAGGAGTTTTCTTCTGGTTCAGCCTAGGTTTTCAGGGCTTTTCCTACTGGATCAGAGGAATAAAGAACACTTATTTATTTAGCCATGGCCACTGCACATATTTTATATCTTTCCTCCATAGACCCCACATTGAGTGAAGATGGAGTTAGAAACTGAGAGATAGTGGCTGATGGTCAGACAATATTCTGATATTCATGATCCTGGATTTCTAATAAAATACATTTCAATTTTACCTTTAATGTTACTAACATGGCATGCACTTTTCAGGAGATTTCTGTAACTTCCTCTTGGGTTTTAGTCTATAGAAGTTGTTTCTTAACTCTGTAGCTGTGGCATTTTGTGGTTTCAAATCCATCCAGGAATGCCATGCTGTTGAGGATTTTCCTATTCCCACATTAAACATGTGAGCAGCATGATTATACAGAATGCATTTCCTGTCATTTGGCCTCTTGACATTTCCAGTATGCTCTATAGCTGAGCCTGGAAGGGGTTTTTATGTAGTTGAAATCTCTTGCACACACAGAAAAAGCAGGTCTGGAATCTCATTTCTTTTTTCTCTAGGGAACATCCATGCTCTAAATTGACATCAACACATGATAGAAATTGGTCACTCCCTGATATAGTCATTCAGGAATTTTTGCTATTTTAAGGCCTATTATTATTTCCAGCAGTTGCTACTTCATCATTCAGCAAAATACAGTCATCCAGAACTTCCTGACATACCAGGAGTTCTGTTCAGAGCCTTAACTCCCCAGTAGCCAGCTCTGTCACTTAATGCAGACATGCTAGGAGCATAGAGCTCGTGGGCTTGGCTCTAAGACGGAAAGTAGTCCCCTATGCTTCAGACCTCGCTCTTTACTTTCCCTAGGAGTCTAGGTCTGAGCAGCCTTATCTAAGTGAAATCAAGCAGATTTTGAGACTGCACCCTCCAACTGCACCTGCAGCTTCTTTTTGTGCAAAATGAGGGATACAAACAATGAACAAAGTAAAAAAGAGAGCAGAAAAATAAACATGTAGAGTTAGTTGCAAAATACACAGGAGCAAAGAACAGAAAAGATGAGGAAGAGAAAAAATATGAGACTCAGAATGAGTAAATAGGAGGGAATTAGGAAGACGTGTATGCTCAGTTTCAAGCTACTCTTTCTTTTTTGACTTCTAAAGAGTATTTGAGTGTTTTACAGAATTTCTTCAATTTTACAGGACGGAACTCAATGGGATGATTTTTTTTTTTTAATTACTCTGTTTTCCCATTCATTATACTGGTTCACTATAGATTTCACATCCATCTAGTTGCTAAATTAATGCTTCATAAGACCTAATGCTTGCTGATAGCCTGATATAACATTCTTCCTACAAATGTCTTTGTTTTATTTTTGAGGTTTTTGAATCTTTAAGTTTCAAAGCATGGAAAACTGAAGATTCATTAACTTAAGCACTAATGAGCTTCTAAATAAGGGTTTGTATGGATGTAGCTTTACATACACAAAAGTTTAACCAGTTTCAGAGTATAAATCAACTGAGCATGGCAGGAAAGAGCATGTGAGTTCTCTGCAGCTGTGAGGACATTTTTTAAAAAGTAATTGAAAAGAGGTCATTTTAAACCATAGTTTACTGCATTATCAGTTTATAGTAGGTAGTACAGACTGACTCTGAGCTGTTGTTTGCTTAGATAACGAAGTTGTCATTTTTAATTAGCATTTGTTTTTTTTAAAGGCTAGCTAATTGCTTTTTTGAAAAAAATTCAAGGTTACTTGATTGCTAATGACAAGAGTATAATGGTTACATTTTTTAAAAATCCCCAAACCTACCTAGTTGTACAGAACTATATTAGCTTTGATTTTTTTTTACAATAAAGTACATATTTTTAAAACCAGAAAAACACATATTCACTAATGATATTAGTAAAATAAAATGCCTTGTTTTTGGCAAGAGGATCACTGTTAATGTGTTTAACAAAACATAAACATACCTGGTTCAATTTGGCTTTAAAATATATTTCATATCTCCTTTTCTTATAACGATCCTAACTTTCTGGACAAATACACTATAGCAACCAAATAAACATGCCACATGTAAAAATGCTTTTACTGATACCACCTATTGGTGGGTACATGCTATAAGGATTTTTCCCTTTCCAGATCACACCATGAACGGCACTGTGTCATCCACATTTTCTTATTGTTGTAACTTACTATATACAGTGCTTAGGTGGAGGCATACCAATAGGGTGTTGTCTTTGGCTGCAGAACAGAGACTTTCTTTCGGTAGAGCTAATTGTGTCAAAGATTGAATAGGTAGTTAGGCTTGTTCCCATTCTAGGAAGCAGTCAGCTAAATTAAACACCTCAGAGCCTTAATCAAATTCTCCTGGACTGCTCGCAGGGTGCAAATGTTCTGAGCACCTACTACACACCAGGCACTGTTTGCAACAGTGAACAAAACAGCCAAAAAGCGCTGTCCCCAGGGGGCACAGATTCTTGTGCAAGAAGACAGATTATAGATAAGATGAATAAGTAAATTAAGTGGAATATTAGAAGGCAGTACATGCTATGGGGAAAACTGAAACAGGAAGAGTAGGGGTGCAGATAGGTGTAGGAGAAGCGCAATTTTAAGTAGAAACGCCGGAGATGGCGTCACTGCGAAGGTGATATTTGAACAAAAATTTGAAGAAAGTGAGGAAGTGAGCCATGGGGATACGTGGGGGAAAGCACGGCAGATAAAGACACTGCGATTGCTGGTGTCTTCCTGGAAGATCAAGGCCACTGGAGTGTGAGAGGACTGAGCTACGGAAAGGACACAGGAAGTTAGGTTAGAGTGATAAGAAGTGGGGTGGACCTCAGAGGGCTTCTAAGGTCGCAGAGAGACTGTGCATTTTACTCTGCATAAGATGGGAAGGAGGATGCTAAGCAGGGGAAAGGCAGGATCTCACTTAGGATCTACGAGGAACACTCTGCTGAGGAGTGAATAGATGGAAGGCAAAGCTCGGGGAGGGGCGGGGATCATTTATGAGGCTCGTGCAAGGGTCCAGACACAAAGAGGGAATCTCATCCGTTGTCTCTAATGTTTCTTCAGTTATCACTGTTGAGAACTTCAGTTCACTACCCTCATGGACAAAACTGTGGTCAAAAATTGAGAAGTCACTGGAAGCTCTCCACGTGACTCTTCACATTTCCCCCCATCACAGAAATGGCCACAGGGAGAGTCTCCTATCGAACACTGTGACATTCTGGTAAATATGTGATTATACATGCAGCATCTTCATATGTTCTTTCAGCAACCAATTAATATAAGCCAGATGTGCAGCGAGCCAGAATCCGCTCTGGAGGTTGTCCTGAGAAAGGAAAGATGTATTGATTTAGAGTGCACACCTGCAGCTCTTGCTGCTGTGCACTGCTCCTGCTGCAGCTTTGACGTCTGCTGCGGTAGAGGAACTCTGGGTCAACAAGATCATCTAATCACCTCATTGCAAAGCACAGAGCATTGAGGAATGGCATCTTCCTATAAGAGGACACTAAACCCCACCTGGTGTTTAACATGCTCTGCTTGCTTTAAAGTGAGCTTGACTCAGAAAATGTAAGAACAGGTAGGGAGTATTTGAAAGGTTGTGAGTTAAAATGTAACCTTTCTCTGTGCTCCCAATAAGCTTTCAGCTTTAAGAAAGATCGTGGACGTAAGACATTTGAAAGAGAGATGAAGATAAATGACTTTATTAAGTCAACAAATTGTCAAAGAAAAGGATGGAAGTCTTGGGATTTAGATTATTTATGAGAATAATCCAAAACCATAGATAAACAAAGCACTGAACACAGCTTAGATCAAGTGTTTTTGTCATTTTTTTAAATTTCCCTGTTTTGCTGCTTAAGTGCTGAGAGGAACTTTATAACTGGTGAAATATGCATAGTTAGAACATTCTTCTTAAATATTAAAAGTCCAATAATTATTGAGGATATTGGCGATAATTCCATCTCACCTTGAGCTTTGATTTTTTTCAGGTATTATTTATGTCCACTCAAATCATTACATATAGATTATAATCTGAAACCTTTACTTCTAATAATATTTTATTAATAAAGATCTTGTTAACCCATTACTCATATTTTATTGGCTCTTCCCTTATATAAAGAAATCCCAATTTTATATAAACCATACAATGTCCAGGGTGGACTAATTTATGCACCTAGTAAGGCAAGCAATTCGGGTTGTTTTTCTCTTAGGATGAACTTGGACTTCCTCCTTTTTTTTTTTTTTTTTTGCAGTACGCGGGCCTCTCACTGTTGTGGCCTCTCCCGTTGCGGAGCACAGGCTCCGGACGCGCAGGCTCAGTGGCTATGGCTCACGGGCCCAGCCGCTCCGCGGCATGTGGGATCTTCCCGGACCGGGGCGCGAACCCGTGTCCCCTGCATCGGTAGGCGGACTCTCAACCACTGCGCCACCAGGGAAGCCCTGGACTTCCTCCTTTTAATCAACAGACCTTGACTATTTGGGCAATGGAAATGATAGGTCCATAAAAGAGCTTATTATTTTAGGTGATGGAGAAAACATACTCATACGGAGGAGAGTTGTAAATGGGATTGTAGAATACGCATTCTCTTAGGAAAGTTAGAGTTCTCTTGAGCGCTGTCGACTCCTCTTGATGTAGCTATGGGTTCTGAGAAGAATATTTGGAACTGCTGAATTTCTTTTCTTCCCTAAGTAGAAATCACTTGGACCCTGTGTTCTTCCATTTCCTCTTTTAATAAAATAGAATAATGGCATCTTCTTCCACAAATATGAAGGGTGATATAAATGATAATGTTTTATTTTTTAATCTCTGGACAAGATAAATGACTTGAGGGCAAGGAAACGCCTGCTTTTCCCTTCTTTCCTTCTTGCTTTTCTTTTAAGAAAAAAAGAATGAATACATTTCGTTTGAAGTAACCCATATGTCCTCAAGATAGGTCCTGGCTGCCAACAGAGTTCTTTAGAAATTCTCTGATGAGTCAAATTTCCAACGTTCTTTCCCGTGTTGGCTTGTGCCATTCCCTAATATTGCTTTAAGTCAGAGGGATAAAGCGTCTCTCACTGAAGTGTTCCTATAATCCTCTCAGTTGTCACTTGATTCTGTGAATCCAGAATTTCTCCAGAATCTTATGCCAAGGAGTCATTTTTCATTTCCCACTGATGCCTGAGCAGATCCATAAACTAGACAATGAAGAAAACGATATTTGTATGAATGTTGATTGATTCAACTACTAATGGGTAATATCTGAGTGCGGTTGTTTCCCTCAGTATAAGTTATATTATACTTAACTAGTCTCCTGTCCAGGATATCAGACATTATGCATTAGGACAATATCTGTTATACTTTGTTTAATTATCTTTTATAGATTACCAATAGAGCATTTTAAAAAATGAATGAAAAGTGTTTGCAGAGTGTACTCCATAACTGGATGGATGTGTATAATTTTCTCCTTGGTAAAATTTCCCAGATACCCTTCTCTGAAGTAGTCATTTAAATGATAGTGATCTTTGGATGAAGCTGTTAGGATTAAATAATAAAGGGTATGACTCATAAACGTGTCATTTAAACATGGGAACAAGTAACTAGAGCCACTCACTCTAGCCAAAAACCTCTCATTTTTATGGCTTCCCCCCACCCCCAACATGAATGGCATACACCTCCAGCCTTTAAACTGGCAGGTTTTCTTAGAAAAATGACCCATTCTATAATGAAGAATACCTAAATCCCACAAGTAAAAGAAGCAGCCTGTTATTACTCTTCCCGTTCAGCACATGAAAAGCAGAAGTATGTGAGAACCATACCCAACCTGTAATTTGGTAGCCAAACAACAGATCTGTGCTGTAGCAGGAAAAATAAAAATGCAACTACTTTGGTCTCTTGACTGGTCTACCCTGGAGGAGTGAAACTTCTTGATTTTCTCATTTCCAGAACAATGTTCTTGTCTGTCATTAGGTTCCAACTAAAGAAGCTTGTGCATATGGGGAGTTCAATGTTTGCTTCCGCTCTGAGGACTGAGATGGAGGGTATATGGTTTGTGTTTCTGTTACATCTGTGGTCTTCCTCTACTGGTATACACATTTTCTCCTAAGTGCGTTTTAGGGTTGAACCGTTTTAGGCTTTTTTTTTTTTTCTTTAAACAAGTTATAAAAGTTAAACTAAACATATTAAATGGGGCTTCCCTGGTGACGCAGTGGTTGAGAGTCCGCCTGCCGATGCAGGGGACATGGGTTCGTGCCCCAGTCTGGGAAGATCCCACATGCCGCGGAGCGGCTGGGCCCGTGAGCCATGGCCGCTGGGCCTGTGAGTCCAGAGCCTGTGCTCTGCAACGGAAGAGGCCACAACAGTGAGAGGCCCGCGTACCACAAAAAAACAAAACAAAACAAAAAAAATCTTAGAATTTTCAAGAGTTTATTTGAGCATATATAGATTTGAATTTGGTGGCTCCATATCAAAGATGGTTAGGAGCACTTCACCCACAAGAGCGAGGGGATAGGATTTCATAGAGAAGGTGAGAAGCAAAGGAAGGAGATTATTTGATTGGCTATAGTTTAAGCACTTGCCTTATTTAGGAAAGCCTACTTGGCTGTTTGTGATTGGTTGTTCTTAACTGTCATTTTTGTGGATTAGGGTGTACTGCCTCTGGCTTAGATTTCAGTTTGCTTACAAAGGCTGCCAAGGCATTAGACGCCTCAATTTGATGGCCTTTTGGTTTAATTACTTTAACACAAAGAACACAGTTACCTCACTATTGAAGTTATCAGAGTTCCTCACATCCTTGACTGACTACAACTTGCTTAGTGACAGAGTGGACAGCTCTTCCTAATTCAGTCTATAATGCAATAAAAAGATTGATGAGTCCTTGTTTTATCAATACCACTAACACATACATACATATATACACATAAATATATGTACACATACATGCAACTTATATATGAATATATACATATGTGTATATAATTTAACTGGGAATATTCATGTTTGTCTTGGCCTCTATAAAAGCAGCAACAAAAATAATGAAGACAGTGTTCTTATTCTATCACTGTCATTGAAGACAAGATTTTTGTCATAGATAAGTGAGGAAAGGGGAATTTGATACAGTTGTAAGAGAAATAGCTTTTAATCTACACAGAGTCCCCAAAGCAAAAATCATTCCATCAAAATGCTGGGAATCTGAAGCTCAAAAGGGAGGCTTGATGCCTTGCCAGTACTTCTTTATCTAGTAAGTGATCTGGAGTCAAACCAGAGATTTGATTCTTAGGCCAGTGAGTTACCCTTATTCCAGCTTGCCTTGTAACCTGAGGTGTTTAGATTCCAGGTGTTATTGGTGTTTTATTTCCCTAGCTTTCAATCCCACTGACCTTTTTACTGAGTATTGTGTATATACTAATAGAACCCTGACACTCTAAACAATGCGCAGAATTGTTTGCATTGTTGAATAGAATCGTACCAACATCATGCTAGAGGTCTGTGTGTAGTATGCATTCATAAGACAGTATTACAACATAGATAGTAGAGTATTCCCCTGGGAGATGGGAAATCTAAAGAATCTTTTTTTAGTGGGTACATTTGTTATGGGAAGAAATAGAATGTTACTCATTCCAGCCAGCCTCTGTATTGAAAATACGTGTAATAAGATAAGACAAAAGCTAGCTTTGTCAGTCCTTTCCCTAGCTTTACCCTAAGTTGGTGGAGTTAACACCAGTGTTTCTGAAGGGCTAAGTCGCCATTACTTTCCCATTCACCTCTGGGACAAGGAAAGGGGACCATGAGGAGGTAAAAGACTTGCATTTCAGGACCATTGGAGGGGATTCATGAGAGCACCAGAGCTCAGCAAATGCTTTGAGTTGATGAGGCTGTGTGACAAGGCAGCCTGGAGAAAAGAGGTGTTTTCAGGGTATTTGAAGTCTTCTCAAGGCTAGGAAGTAGACTATCTCCTCAGCCCCTCCAGTGATCAGTACTCCGAACCCTGAGAGATGCCAGTATCCCTAAAGAGGAGGTTTAGGGCTTCTGAAGGTGGGCTCTACACATGAATAACTAGGGCCATGAGGGTCACAAGGGCAAGTACCTGTGCCCAGCAGAGAAGGCGCCTGATGTCCTCCAATGAACATAACAGCAATGTCCAGTATGCACTGATGACCAGAGTGGGCTGCTCCAAATGACCCCAGAGAAAATCATGACTAAATCACAACTTCCTTCCAGAAAAACAGGAGGGAATTCCGAGCAGAATGTTTGATGAGTAAGAACACTTTTTTTTCAGAAGTTGAGGGCTAAATTTGATTCACATGACAGAAAATCTAGCCCACTCAGGTGGATTCTCTTTCCCTTTTTTGTCTATATGCATACACTTCATCCAAATTTTGAGGTGAGAAAGATGAGTTGAAAGAAAAAACACATGAAAGTTATTTCCTGGCATCTCACCCAGGAATGAGTGATGAATAGAGCCTAGAAACAGCTTTAAAAGCCATTTTCTTTGCTCATGTGAGGTCATGAGGTTTCTCCGTGCAACTCTCTGGGCACTAGAATGAATGAAAATGGCACAAAACACACTCCAGGTCTATCATTGATTTAAACTGATTGATGGCTGGTCTTGTCCGATTGTGTTCTATTGTCGAACAATCCATCATTCCAAACAAACCCTGTACTCCACAGTCCAATATATAGTTACTTGTGGCCAAAGAGTTGAGGATTTATTTTTTTCCCAGAGAGCAGTTGGTGGTAGGGTAGGGGAAAAGAGAACACGTTGCCTTCTATTACAAAACTACAAAATACTTGTGTGTTAGGAAGAAAGTACTCTGATGACGCATGCTACATTTTTGTTAAGTTTATGTAAGAGTGTGTTCATTTCCATTGAGCAAACCACATTTTCCACATTTCCCACACTTTCCTCAGGCCGTGTCTTCCTCAAGCTTTTTCACAAGGCCTAATATTTGTCCTACTTAGCAAATCAACTGTTCCTGATTCCTAGGCCAATCCTGGTTTGAGATAGGAAGTTCATTTTTTTTTAGAATATCTAAAGTGACTATAAAAATATTTCATATTCATTACCCAAAACATAGAAGATAGAGAAAAGTATGAAGAAAGAACAATCAGACACGACCCCCTCTTATCCTACATCTTAGAGTATCTGCATTCTTTCCTTCCAAGGTGTTTCCTAGGTGCTATATATATATATATATATACGCACACACACACACACACATATACACATATGCAGTTTTGTGTCCTTTTCTCCTCACACAATGTTATATCTTGAATGTTTTAGCTAGGTCATTGCAAAACCTTCCAAGGCGTGATTCTTGGGGCAGAGAGGGAGTGTTAGCCTCTCCTGACTCACTCTACCAGGCTAATAGGACTGCGTAGGGGTGAGTCCACCCATTCTGAATCACCATCACTGCTTATCTCACCCTTGACATGGTATCTCCTGCTTACCTCTGGGCTTGAGGGTTGAGTCCAGAATCTAGCTCGTCCCTCAAACCCTGCAGTGCCTCCGGTCACATGAAATCTCAGGTTCAATCTTACTCGAGGTGCCATAGTTCCTAGAACTTGGCTTTTTCCTCAGACATCACTCAGGCTTCTCTCTTTATAAGGTAATGAGAACCAGGCTTTGCTCTTGCCAGATATAATACCTCTCTACATCTCTTTTCTGTACACCTGTCCTCCTAGAACCTAGAGAGGAGTGCTGCTTTGCCTTGACATCTGAGTACCACTAGCTTAGATCCCACCCCATCCCTCCTTGCTTCCTTGATGCTACATTATGACTATCTCTTAGCAAGTTCACTGTGTCTTAAGCCCTGGTCCTAAGAATGCATCATAAATATGTATGGCTGTATTCCATAGGGGCAATTCTTTTTCCTAGGTGTTAACCTCAGCCAGGCCTTCTGAAATCATC
The DNA here is from genome assembly GCF_005190385.1 of Monodon monoceros. NCBI lineage: Eukaryota > Metazoa > Chordata > Mammalia > Artiodactyla > Monodontidae > Monodon > Monodon monoceros. The sequence goes on along the minus strand of NW_021703772.1, from coordinate 84,796,573 downwards.
CATCTCCTAAGTCCTGCAGAAACAGACTTGTTGTGGCTACAGTAGCTGTAAGCTAGCTGGGGGAAGGAATTGCTCTAGGCTTCACTTGCTACCATTCTCTTCTAAACTTTACTCCCAGGTGGTTTCTTTGATACCTGAATTTTCCTTCTTCGGGAAGCTCCTTCAAAGTGACATTTCATCCAGGTAGTTTATATGAGTTTTGGGATTCAAATCTCCTGAGTTGCTTGTCTCGGCCCATTGCCTTAAGCCAGTTGTTCTCAACTGGGCATAATTTTGCCCCACTGGGGATATTTGGCAATATCTGGAGATATTTTTGATTGTCCTAACTGGAGGAATGCTACTGGAATGTGGTGAGTAGAGGCCAGAGATGCTGTTAAACATCCTACAAGGCAGGGCACTGGCCCACACAACAAAGAATGAACTGGCCTGGAAAGTAAATAGTGCCAAGTTTGAAAAACCCTACCTTAAGCTGTCCACATAAAGTCTTGTAAACATACAATGCCACACCCAACTCCAGCGCAAGGCATGCTGAGCCTCCCTTTATGATTTTGGAGAGACACTCAACACCCCTCCACCTGCCTAACTCAACATTAGTGGGTCCTTATAATACCAGGCTCTAAATCCTCTATAAACTGCCAAATAATCCTGAACCCTGCACCAGTATAGAAAAGGTGCTAAGCTAGTTATTGTGGATCAGACACATTCTCCATACTCCAGTACTTTTAGGCCAAGATGGAAAATAGAGTGTGTTCACAGATGACCATGTAACATCCATATCAGTATATTCCACCATGAATCTGTCCAAGTAATTAAGTACATGGAATATGGCTACTGCTAGCCTGTTCCTTCCCTCTTAATTCCTGGGAATATCTTCAATTCTGGATAGGCACTCTCACACAAAATATTCTGAATTAATATCCAGAAATAATGTATAAAACACACCAATCCAGTAATTTCATATGGAAGCCAAGCACCTTATGCTACCAAAATTCTTAGCTGGCGATGTCGATGTCCTTCGCTTTGCCTCGTGGTGCATATGTTCAAATGAGTGGGAAAATGAGACAAGTTGGTTCCTTTCTCAGAACAATGTAATTTTATTCTCTATTACCATTGTCTTCCTCATCATCCTTGGTTTTTCCTTTACTTGTCTACTTTAGCTGAGTCCAGAAAGGCTTCTTCTCAGTCAAATCTCAGCTTTTCCCTCAAACTCTCTTCCCCTGATATCCTTTCAATCCCACCTCTCTCTGGTATTTATTTATTTTTCTTTATTATTTTTGGCCCCTCAACATTTAACTATAAAATTTTTCAAACTTATAAAGGTAAGTTTAAAGGACTATAGCGTGAACACCCACCACCTAGATACTATAATGATGCTTTGTTTGCCTGATCTGTTCAGCTATCCACTTTGATTTTTGATGCACTTCAAGGAACATTCCAGCCATCAGTATACTTCATCCTTAAACACTACAGCACACATGGCATTACTAGAATTTATATCTAGTATATCTTTTCACATATTTTGGTGATAAAATTTACATACAGTGAAATGCACACATCTTAAGTGTACCATTTGATGAGTTCTGACAAATGCATACACCTGTGTCACCCAAACAAGAGAGTTTTTTCTTTAAAGAGCAAAGCTGATCTCATTATTCATTAAGCCTGACCTCAGTTCCATTTTTGAGTTAATTCAGCACAACATATTCTGCTGTAGTGACTCATACAGCTGGAACCATTTGAGGAGCTGTTTTAGAAACATAGCTTCCTATATTTAGACCCTGATTCAGGAAGCCCAAAGTAGGGCCCAGAAATCTATGATTCTTAAATACTCACCAGGTAGTTATGATAAGTAATTAAGTTTGGAAACGTCTGTCCTAAGGTGATATGCCCCAAACTTGCATGATAACACTCATCCAGGGTGTGCTTGTTAAGTGTACAGATCACTAGACCTCTCCCCTGGAAATTCTGATTCAGTAGGTGTGGTTAGGACTCAGAATTTGTGTTGTCATTTGCATTGTTGTTTTCTACTAGCTATTCATTCATTCTCTCATTTATTAAACACATATGTGCTGAGTGCCTATTATGTGTCAGGCATCTGGACAATTATGAACTTTGGGCAAGTGAGGAAATCACTCTATAAAACATTAAAATGATGTCAAGGTTGGAGATAAAATATGACTTGGACGTATTGTGTAGTAACTTTAATCACCACCACCTTCACAGCACCTCCTCTCCCTCCTGCAAATGCTGCTACAGTCAGATGAATGATGTAGACAGGGCATCAGAGAAGGGAAGTCTTATCCCGAATTGTTCATCACCCAGCCTCCAGCCAGAAGACTGAGTTAGGAGGAAGGTGTTCAACTGTCAGGTTCCAGAAGCATAATCCTGGAACCTCTTGGCCACATCTTACAGCCTCAATATTTGCAGACTTTTTGAAGGGTCTTGGGTCCAAATAAATTCATGAGCTGTATAACCTCTTGGAACCCTGAAAAAAATCTGTAGTGTTTTTCTAGTTACTTCGCCATGCAGTTGGCATTTAATATAGCAATTTCCATGGTCTCTTTAAGGCTCTTGCCTCCCATCATCTTAATATAAGCCCATGAAATGGGCAGGATGGAACTAGGGCCCCAAAACACTGCACCGATGGTAGCTTCAGGCCAGGCACTGTCATTCAGATTTACTGAAATGATAGATGATTGTGCAGAAAAGTAGCAAGATACCCCTTTGTTCTATGTTAGGGCTGCCTCCTCTGTGGGAAATGCAGAAGGCTGTGTCAAGCCTCCCAGCACCTCTATGTGTTCACCAACCCAGACGCTCTGGTATTTTTCCCACATTAAGCAGAATGATGGGAGTTATAAGGTGGCTATATCCGAACTACTATGGGAGTACAGAAGGGGAGATTTTACAATTATCTGAGATTTAAAGCACTTACGGTGGACGTGATACTGGGTAGAAGAATGATCTAGCAGAAGGGACAGGCATGGACAAAGGCATCCTTGCAGGGAAGTATGTGACATGCTTGGGTTTTGATTGGAGTGTACTGGGTGTGAGAAGGATCAATGAGTAGAGGGGCTGGAGATGTATATTTGGGCCTGATTATAGCAGGCTTTGCATTTTAAGGCTAAGGGTTTAGGCTTTATTTTATGGGTGTGTTATAATCAAAGCTGCACTATAGCTAAATTACTTTGGCAGTAGCTTGAAGGATAAGAGGTAACATGGACTTAAGACTCAGAAGAAGACTAAATCTGTGTGCTATACATGCCATGTATCAGCTGAGCGAACTGGAGTAGGTCCGCAAACCTTTCTTCACTAGTTTCCTCATTTCTAAAATGAGTATGGTGATACTTATCCTGCAGGGCTCTGACATAATAGATTGGAGATAATAGATTTAAAATACCAGTACCAAGCTTGATGAATATAAGCACTCAGAAAGTGCTCACAGGAAAAAAGGCAACCCTGAAGGGGGTTTCTAAACAGTTTGAGTTAAAAAACATGAGAATAAAGGAGAGGAAATGGAGAAAAGGAAAGGACCATGAAAGTAATGTAAAAGAAGAACCTCTAGATCTTTCAAAAATGTGGAAAAGGAAAAATAAAAGATGACTGATATGTTGACAATTGGTGATTGCAAGGATGGTGCCATATCAGAAGTCAAAGTGATGAAGAAGGGAGGGTATTTAACAATTCCAGTAAGAATCACACATGACATAGAATTTAGTTCTTCAACTAGTTATTTCTGGAATAATATCCAATGTAATAGCAGCTAAGGAATAAATAACACTTAATTGCCATATAACTCTTCATGGTAGGTATTGATACTACATTAGGTATTATAGATTACCCCTATTTAAAAAACTAAAACACTGAGGTACAGACAGACTACCTGAGGTCCTACAACAACTAAGTGTCTGAATCAAGCATTAATCCCAGGCACTCTGGCTCCAGAATTAGGGAACATATTCTCTATGTTACACCAAAGGGGACTGAAATCCTAGAAGAATTTCTAGATAACTCAGCTTTGCTGAAGGACTGGTCAGACCTGGCTGGTCTGTTTTGGAGAACTATGAAGGTAAAGCATGCCAACGGCTTCCCACTGAAACAGATACAAATTTTAGTCAACAAACTAAGATGCTTATTTTTATTTTCCTTAAATAAATTCCAATCCAACAAAGCCCCTATTCTACCATGGGTTTTAGGTAAAGCCAAAATTTGGGGGGACTCCTCCAACCATTAGTCATTATATTATATGTTGCTGAGGCTATATACAGTATGTACTGTTGAGGCTCCATGTGTATCAGCCTACACACGCACCTTCAGGTCTAGTGTCTCTGCAGCTCCCAGGGCCCCTAGAGGCAGTTGGAGTTTCTGGGAGACCAAACATCATGGCCAGTGTCTTTACTTGCATCACATCCCTTCCATAACATGTTACCCATCCACAGTACTATGCGACAGTACCTGATACTCCTCATCTTGCCTCAGTCCAGGGAAGTCTCTTCTCTTCCTTATTTGCTGCTTCATTTGGAGGAATTCTCCTCCTTATCCTCCCTCAACATGACACCCACCAAAGACACTTTTTCAATGAATTTTGGGTTTTGCGAATAAGACAATAATGCCTCCATTTTAGAACTGCAAAAATACAGTTAGGAGCAACATATAGCAAGTAAAAGACTGAATCAATAATTTAAAGCCTTCCTACAAAGAAAATCCCAAACCCAGGTGGCTTCACTAATAAATTCTACCAAACATTTAATAAGAATTAGTACCAGTTCTTCATGAACTCGTCAATAAATTAGAATAGGAGAGAACACTTCCCAATTCATTCTAAGAGGCCAGTATTACTCTGACACCAGAACTAGACAAAGATATCACAAGTAAACTACAGAACAATATAGATGAAAAACTCATCAGTAAGATACTAGCAAACCATATTCAGTAACATATAAAAAGGATTGTACACCAGGAACAAGTGGGATTTATACCAGGAATACAAAGTTGGCTTAACATCTGAAAATCAATAATAGAATACACAATGTCAATCGAATAAAGGACAAAAACTACATGATCATCTCAATAGATGCAGACAAAGCATTTGACAAAGTCCAACACTTTGTCATGATAAAAGCACTTAATAAACTAGACATCCAAGGGATCTTCCCTAACTTGATGAAGGACATTGATGAAAAACGCCTCGCTACATCATACTTAAGGGTGAAAGACTAAATGTTTTCTCCCTAAGATCAAGAACAAGACAAAGATGTTACTCTTGACACTTATATTTAACATTTTGCTGGAAGTTCTAGCAAGGGTAATTAGGCAAGAAAAAGAAATAAAAGACATCTTGATTGGAAAAGAAAAATTAAAACTATCTATTTGCAGAAGTAATTATCTTCAATATAGAAAATCCTAAAGAATCCACTGAAATATTTAGAGCAAATAAATGAGTTAAGCTAGGGTTCAGGGTACAAGACCAAAATACAGAATTCTGTTGTATTTTATACAATAGCAATGAACAATCTGAAAACCAAATTAAGAAAAAAATCCAAGAAAAAATAAAATACTTAGAAATAAATTTAGCAAATGAAGTACAAAATTTATACTCTTAAAACTAAACAAATATTGTTGAAAGAAATTAAGAATCATTTAAATAAGTGGGAAGACATCTGATGTTCATGGATCAGAAAATGTCATATCGTTAAGATGGCAATACTCCCCAAATTGATCTACAGATTCAACACAATCTTTCTCAGAATTCCAATTGGGTTTTTTTTTGTTGTTGTTGTTTTGTTGTTGTTTTTTTTTACAAACTGGTGCTAAAATTCATTCAAGGGACCCAGAATAGTCAAACCAATCTTGGAAAAGAAGAACAAAGTTGAAGGACTCACACATCCTGTTTTAAAAACTTACTACATGAGGTGGATGGACCTAGAGTCTGTCATACAGACTGAAGTAAGTCAGAAAGAGAAAAACAAATACCGTATGCTAACACATATATATGGAATCTAAAAAAAATGATATTGATGAAGCTAGTGGCAGGGCAGGAATAAAGATGCAGATGTAGAGAACAGACTTGAGGATACAGGGGGGGAAGGGGAAGCTGGGACGAAGTGAGAGAGTAGCATTGACATATATACACTACCAAATGTAAAATAGATAGCTAGTGGGAAGCTGCTGCATAGCACAGGGAGATCAGCTCGATGCTTTGTGATGAGGGGTGGGATAGGGAGGGTGGGAGGGAGGCTCAAGAGGGAGGGGATATGGGGATATATGTATACATAATAGCTGATTCAATTTGTTTTACAGCAAAAACTAACACAACATTGTAAAGCAATTATACTCCAATAAAGATGTGAAAAAAAAAAAACTTACTACAAAGCTACATTAATCAAGACCATTTGGTACTGGCATAAGGACAAACATAAAGCTAAATGGAACAGAATTGAAATTCTGTATATAAACCTACAAGAAAAAGGGGGAGGGAAAAACACAAATTTCTATCTTGAAAGAAATAATTCTATATATTATCTGTCATGCCATGATTTTTTCATGATTCCCTATGGAATCATTTTGGAATGAATATAATCAATGAGAATAAATATTTTCCACTTGACATTTGGCAATTGAATAATTTTGTTGCTGCAGAGAAAACAATCAGTATTTCTCTTTTCCGCTTCACTACATTATTCCCTATTCACCTCCCTCACCCCTGACCCCACCATCAGCCACCTACCTGGTGAACTTTCTGGAAAGAACAAACATTGGCTGATTTAAATACACACTGAGGTATAAACTATTCATATCCCAGATTTGCCTGAAGCTCAAAAGTCCTTGGAGGTTTAATGAGCCAGAGAATCCAGAAAGAATTTCTGCAACCTCTGAATACAGACCCAGTCAAGTCATCATGTTACCTAAGATTAGATTTTAGATCATGGCAGGTGATTTGGTAAAAGAAACCACCTAAACTCTGATAATAAAGTATCGTTCCGTCATTAAAGTTACTATAAAGTAGCAAGTGTTATAAAAATTGTGTCTTGAACCAGAACCAGAGATTAATATTTTAGGAGAGTTGGGAGTATTTTAGGAAGAAGTGAGGGACATTCTGAGGTATCAACTTTGAGAAAGTATTAAAAAAGGAAAAATGTTCTTTTTAAGAAATTATAAGTAGGAAAATGAGGTGGATTTCTGCTGTTTCAGAAGGGGCAGGGAGGGGACAAAACAAAATGAATAATTAATCTTACAATATATGAGACTGAAGAAAATTAAAGTAAAATGAATACGAGTGACTTGAGTTTGTTTTGGAATAGAGACCCTATTTAATAATGAGGCAACTGCCCAGACTGAAAAGAAATGTTTTGGGAGGGATGAAGAAAAGTTTATAAAGGCCACATTTATTGAGCTCTTAAAATATGATCCTGTTGGAGTGATTTTCAGAAGTTATGATTATTAAAACTACTTACTATTTCTCTTCATTTTTACCCTGCCAAATCCTAGCAGTTAAAGAGCATACAAGTTAAACTATTGTAACAGAATTGAGAGGATCCACAAAACTTCATTAAATGTCCCCAAAAAACACATGGAATCTACAAAAATCAATTTTGCCTACCTTTCAGATGTTACTTTCATCTTGAAGTGTCTGTAAACTATATAGAGAGTTATAATGAAAAGAAAAGCTGATAAGTTGTAAATGTTCTGAAGATATTATGATATTCCTCTCCAATAAGAAAATATTTCCCACCATGGCCCTCCCTCCCCCCAGTATTCTAGCAAATACAGATGATAGGTGCTAGAAAATCTCAATAAAAACATAATTTAAATATCTAATCATAATTCTTAAAAAAAAATCCGAATCAGAAAAGTTTCTTCCTCTAAATTAAAAATACAAGCAGATGAATTTCAGATTTTGGATATTAACATTAAAGAGAATATACAAACTTGGTGGTAAGAGTTGGGGAAAAAAGAACAAAAGTCAGGACAGAGATGCAGTGCCACTGTAAATACACTGATAGACTAACAATTAAAAACTTAATGTAAGGAAATTGCCTACACACTTTTACAGAAGAAGGTTAATCTAAAATGATACCGGTCCTGAAAAGGTTAGCTGTCACATTCAATAGCAGGGGTATACAGTGGTCACTGGCTACCTAAGGGGAGAAGTTGGTAAATTACTTTCTCCAGTTCACATACTCTCCAGAAAGATCAGCTCTTTGGTGTCTTTGGCTGGCCTGCATTAGGATGGCTTCCCATTCCGTGGAAGGTTTTGTTAACCTAGCTAGCAGCAGGTCCTGATTGGTCATGGGAGAATCTGGGCTAAATGGTATACATTTTGGATGATGTAAAAGTAAATTAGAGAATAGGGCAAGTTATTACACCAGAGAACATGGGGCAATGGGGAATAATAAAAATCAGGCTGCTCTAATTTCCTTTGAACAACTAAATATATACAGGTCATTATTTCCTGTAATCCACAGGCCTCCCAGTGCAAGCCCTGGCCCTGCCTTCAAGTCGCCGAGACAAAAACAACAAAACACAGTGTGGAGAGAAATGAAAAAAGCTGTGATGCTATTTAAAGAATGGAGTAAGTACAGTTTTCAGACGCTGGATTTCTTCTCCTATTGGAATGTTAAATTAGACAACCAACAAGGAAAACTCACCTTATTTGAAAAATTCAGTTGTTTCCCTAACAGTAATTTCCATCTGTATTCCCTGCAGTCTGTTCCTGTACATCGCTGATGTGGCTGAACCACATTTTAACTTTTCTTTGCCAAGGCTAGATCATAAAGGGATTCCCGGTTTCTTCTTGAATGGGGTTTAGGCTATACTTAACATTATTTCTCTGGAGACTGAGCTTAGTTCTTAATTTTAAGTCTATGCCCAAATTGGTCTATTTTCTCAGGACACACACCATGCCACTTTTATAGGAATGAGGGAGTCTCTTTCCCAGTCTTAGGTAGGTCTGTACATCCTTCCCAGTACATGAGGCCTTCTAGGCAACCAGAAGAGGCTACTTACAGGCTCCTGGCATCTTGTGTATTGGTAAGAGAATGACTGAGAAAGATGAAGCCTTTACCAGTGCTTTTGTTTGCATGGACCCCTTATATCTAAACCACCTGATGGGCTTATTAAAAATGTTGATTCTTAGGCATCTAATCAAACCTGCTGAGGGGGAGGGAACCCAGGAACCATTTTAACTAAGGACCCCAGGTGGTTCTTATAATAAATACTAAAGTTTGAAACCCACTGCTAGCCATTCTTTACATTTTCACAAAATTTATCCAAAGGGACTGCTAGGAACCTTCGCTATCATAGCTGTATCTGGAGGCAGCTACAACCAAATTCGTCATGGCAGTGCCAAGTTTTTGCGCTATAATATTGTGGAGTTTAGGATTTTTTTCCCATGATACTAAATTCTTGTACTACTAAGTCAGTTTATAATAGATTCTTACTACATTTTCACATGTCCTTATTGTTTCACCCATGAAACAAAGCATAATCCATGAAGTTTTCTCACATGGGGATTCTTGGCTCCTAGGCAGCTAGACTAGGACAGAGGGGCTGCTGAGTGATGGTAGAGAGCTCTCGCTCTGGCCTGCAGATACTAAAATTTCACTGGGTCCCAGCAAGTCTGTCTGGGAAGACTGGAGACTATTTGGTGCTGGCAAAGCTTGAGCTGAGAACCTAGGAGGCTGGCAGTGTTTATCCAGGAGTTCAGCTTAAGGGATGGGAGCTGTAAGTGAAAAAGGCAAAGGGAGTAGTCTGGCTAAGAAAATGGCAGATCCGGTCACCTAATGTATAGTAGTCCCTCCTTATGCAAGGTTTTGCTTTCTGTCATTTTAGTTACCCAGTTTGAAAATATTAAATGGAAAATTCCAGAAATAAACCATTCATAGTTTTAAATTGTGGCATTTTCTGAGTAGCATGGTGAAATCTGGAGCCCTCCTGCTCTGTCTACTCAGGAGGTGAATCATCCCTTGGTCCAGCATATTCCCCATTAGTCACTTGGTAGCCGTCTCTGTTATCAGGTCAGCCTTTTTGGTATCACAGTGCTTGTTTTCAAGTCACCCTTATTTTATTGGTCTCAGAGTGCAAAGCAGTGATGCTGGCAACTAGTATATGCCAAAGAGGAGCCGTAAAGTGTTTCCTTTAAGCAAAAAGGTGAAAGTTCTTGACCTAACAAAGAAAGAAAAAGAATGGTGTGCTGAGGTTGCTAAGATCTGTGGAATGAACAGATCTTCTATCCACGAACTTATGAAGAGAGAAAAATAAATTTGAACTAGTTTTGCTGTTGCACCCCAAACTGCAAAATTTATGGCCACAGTGTGGGCTAAGTGCTTAGTTAAAATGGAAAAGGCATTAAATTTGTACAATAAGCTATTTTGAGAGAGGGAGACCACATTCACATAACTTTTATTACAGTATATTTTTATAATTGTTCTATTTTATTATTAGTTATTGTTAATCTCTTACTCTGCCAAATTTATAAATTAACTTTATCATAAGGATGTATGTATAGGAAAAAACATAGTGTAAATAAGATTTGGTACTATCAGTGGTTTCAGGCATCCAATGGGGGTCTTGGAATAAGGGGACAGTACCATATGTCTAAACATGAATTTCTTTACTATCAAATATTTAGATAAATACATATCATGTCCCATTTTACCTGGAATAGTTCTAGCTTAGGCCTCTTGTCCCAGTTCAATCATTAATTGTTCCATTTTCACTCTCAAGGGTGTTCAGTTTGGATAAAAATGGTATGCATATATGACAATATCTAATCCTCCCATTACCGTTGCTAGTCTTAAAAGGAGGCCACATATTCAAATTCTATTATTAAAAGATTACCAAGCCCCTTTAAAGTTTTATCATTACATAGCCTTAGAGCAAGTTTTAGTAAGGTAAGAGAAATAACGGGTCCATTGTTACTAGTGGAGTGGGGTAGGGGCAGCATCCAAGAGAACCATGTTAAATCGGAAGATTGGAAACAAGTTTGTGTCCGATTCTACCAAAGACTCCATTACTTCTGAGAGTTATTTTTTCTTTAAAAAAAAAAATTTTCGTAATCCAGAGCACACAAAATGTTTAGAAATTTTCTTTTTATCAAACCATTGAATGTACTTGTTTTTATAATTTTTCTTGATTATTAAATAATAATATTGAATATTAAATAATAACATTTGAAAATCTCACTTTTACTCTGATTTATCTCATATTAATATATCTAGTAACATTTTCCAGCTTTATTCCCCCCATCATCTTTGGTAAGAGCCTTAAATATTATTAATGACATACTAGAGAAAAAATAAATCCCTCCTTTCCAGGAGATGGGATTATTCTAGAATCATAGAACATTGGACATCACTGTTTAAAGAAAGATATAGGTTCTATTAGATCTGAGAGGCAGAGAAGAAGTTAAGCAAAATAGAGGGTTAATATTTAGTATTTTGAAATTTAGGGGGTGGGTAGGGGAGGGAAAGATACTTTCGTAGAACTGAGTTCTGTTGTCACTGCCAGAAAATGTTTCTGAGAAAATAAACATATACACCCCCTCCAAAAAAAAAAGTGAGAACAGGATTTTGTTTCCCCTTCTTAATTTGCTGTTTGTTTCTAAAAAAAGCCACCCCTACATAGGTCACTTGGAATTCATTTTGTCTACATCCTGGACAGCACGTAGGGAGACAAAAAAAAAAAAAAAAAAAAAAAAAAACGCCTGGGATCGGAAAGAGGAATGTGGTAGGGCATGGGAATTGCAATGTCGTGGTGCTCACCAGAGCATACTTTGGCTTGTCTTAAAACAAGCAAGCACCGTTGGACCTTTGGAATACGAGCAAATTAGTCCCGCTATCAAGCTACCTATCAGAGGCTGGCTGCCTGAGAAAAAGTGTGTGGGTCTGGAGCTGCAGCCCAAGGCGTCGGCAGGCCCTCTGTCAGCCCTGCATGCCTTCTGACTTGCAGTACTGTTCAGCGACCTCTGCCCCTACCCAGTGTACTGTTACCGTTCGTTTCAATAATTAAACAGTTTGGGGATGGCCAGACTTTTGTGTTGTCAAGAGAAAATCAGGGCAGTGGCTTTTTCTTAATACTGAAATCAGGAGTGTTTGGGTTTAATTATATTAGCTAGTGCCTGTTCATTAATTTTCCCAATCACAGGGAGACATATTCGCTGGAAAGATTGACAATGGGTTAAAGTGCTTATTAAGGCAGGGCATTTCAAAGGAGAGGAATCCGAACTCTGACAAAATCAGATGTCTGAAATTTCGCTCAAGCTCCCTGGGTTCTGATGGCAGCTTTACTCCTCGAAATAAGACAGCTTCTCTCCCATCTGGAATCCCACGTCGCTCAGGGAACTGGACTCAGCCATTGGATGCCAGCCCCAAATATGCTGAGTTCTTAATGCCAGAAAAATAAACTGCTCCCTTCAAACTTCAAGTAATTGGTTGATGTACCACTTTGGAAAAGTCTCTTACATTCTCACTTACTATTACTCAGTGAAGCTTTCCCACCTCCCCACGTCAAGAAAAAAAGCAATATAATGTACTTAGTGAAACCATCAAATTTGCCATTTTTGCTGCTTTAGCAAAAATGTTAATACTTCAACTTTTTATTAGGGGTGTCTTGGAAATTTTGCTTATTTTTTTCCCTTTGGAGAGTTTAACGTGTACCTTAATGCCCCCTTTCATTATCGGCCTGGCCTTCTTCCCAGCTCTTCCCTGCTGACTCCAAACCTATCCTGGTTATTTTGTGGCGGTAGCTGGCTCTTGGTCATTCAGACATGTTTGTGGCTTATAAGTGTATCAAATTAGATGCTACAGTTTCCTAGGTCTCCTCCCTGTACCCTGACAAAATTTGTCTTGCTCACAAATCTTCACTGGCCTCCCTATACTTTTTTTCATCATCTGTTTCCTTGGTGAGCCCAAGAAATGGCCCAGCCTGTCTCTACTCACAAGGAAAATGGTCAAATCGTAATAACTCAAAGGTGTCCTACTAACCCTTTTTAACCCTTGAGGATACAGATCATCAATGAATAGGCTTGATGTTAAAGCTTGCAGCCAGTCGTGTTGATTATACGGAGGCTCCAGAGAGTGAAGCAATGACTATAATAACCCTACGTTTCTTTCGTGACTAGCTGAAAATTCCAATAGCAATGATCATTAGAATCTGTGTAATATTTCTCATATTTAGTTCTGAAGGATTTTATTTTAGTTTGGCTCTAACTCCTATGGGCTCTTGAGAGCTATGCAACATAGCATTAAGAATATGGATTTTGGAGCAAGGTAATCTAGGCTCAAATCCTAATCCTGTTTCTTTTTATCTGTAAGACTTTGCCAAGTTACTTAAGGTCTATCACCATTTTCTCACTTGTAAAATGGGCTCGATAATAGTATCTATCTTAGAACATTGTTGGAAGAATTAAATGAATAATACATCTATAGAACCGTGTCTGTCACAAGGTAATGAATAAATGCCATTTCTTAACACCATGAGCTGATATCTATTACAGCGTCTAAGACTCTGACTTGTAAATTTTATTTGTATGCTTTTATTCCTTTGTAAACTCTTTAAGAATAAAGACTTGAGTTCTTTTCATCGTTGTGTCCTTAGTGTAGTATCACAGTGCCTTGTATGGAATTACTCATTAAACACTTGTCACATGGATGAATGGATGGACAGATGGAAGTATGGATATCTAGCATTGGGGTTGGTCCCAAGCCATAAATTTAAGGTCATGAGGGGTGTCTCTAGTGATATCTCCTCTCTATCATTTCCTTCATCTGTTCAGGTCATGTTTCCTTTCCAAGCTTGGACGTGCCCTGAGCCTTGTTTTTCCTCCACTTTCCTATCATAGTTTTCCTCTCTTCAGTCCTTCTAAGTGACTAATTATCTAGTTTGATCAGTAAATGAAAGGGGCTTTATGTGCCATGACTTTAAGATAGCTTGTATATATTAACAGATAATTTTTTTCTCACTGCTTCATTCCAAGGAAGTGACTAATATGGGAATTTCAATAAGGCTATTAGAGAAAGTATTTTCTGTAGGATGCTTTTGGACTTTTAAAAATCATACCCTATAAATATCTGCCTTCTGTACCTGGGGCTAAAGCTGACCCTGAATGGTACTTTGTTCCAATTTAGGAATGGCTAAATAAATTCATATTGGTTGAAAAGGAAGGGGGTGAATATTGAAAGACTAAGAGGCCACCAAGAAGCCCCTGTGGCATAGGCTGAGTTATAGTTTAGCAAGAGGTTTAACACATGTAGTTTAGCCTCCCCTCAACCCCCGGGGGAAGTGAAGCTGGACTGTCAACATGAAATATTAAAGCCTCATATTTTCCAGGTGTACACAAGCCAAATCTTGCAATGATGTTGGCGACTTCTCAGAGTTTCAAAATAATGGAGATATTTTCAAGTGAATGATTCTCTGGCTTTCTTACAAATATCCTTTATTTCTACTTATTCTTTCAAACTTTATATTTCAACACAGGTGAAAGGTCAAAGTGGAACTCAGACAAGTGTCACACATCTTGCTGTGGCAACAGGTATATAAGGAAGACTTCCTAAAACTGAAAATATTATGCATGAAACAAGAATTGAATAAAAACTGAAATTTAATATTCATACTGTTGAGGCATTTATTAGCCAGGTTGGGAATATGTCATTACCAGTTTTCCAAATGCCTGGATAATGGTTACAAAGAGCATGTTTAGAGTCTGTTGAAAGGGTCCTCAAACTACAGGGGGAAGAGGGATACTGCTGGCATCACCTTTTCACTATAAGCAACTCCCACTCATTGTGAATGCCCTGAAAGAAGTTTGTAAAAAGAAGATTCAGAGGGGGAAAGGGAAGGGGATCTTGGGCTTGGCCATGGTGAAAGGGTAAGGACTGAAGGGGAAGGGGAACCCGCATAGGAGGTGAAAGAGGAACAGTCATAGAGGAGAAGGGAAGATCCAGGAATTTAATCCTACAGATGCAAGGGAGAGAAATAATGATCACCAGAAAGTATTACCTGCAGAAAGATGAAGCAGTGTGAGAAATGAGGAACAGAGAGAAGATATATTTATTATTTACCTAATGTACTCTGAGCAAAGTTGGCCATGTTCTATCACACCATGAATCCTCTAATGTGGATATTTTGGGTCCCCATTTCATGAAAGAATAAGTTGAGGCTCACTGAAGTAAAGCCATATGACTCATGTCAGTGCTAAGTAAAAACTTAGATTACAAGATTCCAGTGCATATTGTCTGGCCCCATCTAAATATTTTTTGTACTTTGTGCACTTTTTTCTGGACTTTCTGCCTCTCAGGAAGGGCCTATGATTTGTTTCTTAGCTTCCTAGATAAAGGTGGAAACTCCAGCAGGTGTAGCGTGATATGGTGAAGAGAAAGCTGTTGTGGGAACGATGGATCCTTTGGTTCTAGTAGAAGCTTTGTCATTAACTAGCTATGTGCTTTTAACCACTAGTCTAGGCTTCTTTCTTCCTCATCTGTGAAATGAGGGGCTGGGGACTCAATGTTGTTTTAAGGTAGCTTTTGGATTCAATATTCTGTGTTTCAATTAAGTTAAATGGAAGTGAACATAACTAGACAAGGCCTGGGCTTCTAGAAATAATACATTAGAGTACCCACTAGCGAGTCAGTGTTGTTAGGGTCATTAAAAGAAATACTTCAAATTAAAATTCCATTTAGAATATCATGTTGGTAGATGCAAAATAAATTATATGAGAATATTGAACAAATATGAATTTCAGAAGACATATTTCAAAACTTTTTGGAAAGCATTTGAAGGGAAGAAAGCAGGGAAGTCGGTAGGAGAAAGGTTGATTCAAATTTTCCCCCCTTTGGGGAAACAGCTGCACTACTGATGTTCCCTTCCTTGTACCAGAATTGTGTTCTTATTTCAGAGTATGGAACCACTTGTAGCATTTTTTCCCTACTCTTAATAGTTCCAGCGAGTAGATTATAACCCTTACTAGGTCATTCCATATTCTTTGTTTATTTTATAACTTGCTCTAAGTGCCTTAAGTATTAATGATTAATCTAATCTATCTTTGTATTCCATTCAGAGACAGCTAAACTATATTAATACAAGTTATAATCTCATTCTGCCTAATCATCAGACCTTAAATTTCTAATATACTTTATACATTTCTAAGCTATTTTCTATATAGAAAAACCTCTCTAGATCCTTTATGCAATAAGGGTGGTATGAATAAATAGATTAAATTAAAACTACGTTATGAAATTTGATTTTCGCACAGTCTTATGAAGAAGATAAAGCAGATTTTATTATTTTCATTTATAGATGATGAATCTGAGACACATAGAGGTTAACACACTTGCCCATGCTTTCCCAGTTAATTAGTGAAAAGAAGAGTCTGGAACCCAGGTCCTCTAATTCCAGTTCACACTTTACTCCCTTGATGATGGCCTGCTTAATATTCTGTTTTACACGCTAGTTAGTCTTGGGGACATCACAAAGCAGAAATATCAGACTTTGGAGAAGTGGGATAGAAGATGGAAAATAGGATGAAAACAGCTTGCTCCAGTGCCAATGTGAACTTCACTACTTAGGAGTTGTTTGGCTTTGGGCCAAACTTACTCAACAACTCTGAACTTTCTCTTCACTTGTAAAATGTGAATGATTACATATAACTTGAAAGGCTGTTGTCCAAAAGAAATAAGATTTTCTCTTTGAAAATAATTTTTAAATTATATACTTTATATGCATCACCTATATTATTGTGACTGTTAAGCCAAGTCTTTAATTATCCTTATTTGTCATATAACAGAGAAAACATACTTTTAAGTAATTCCAAATTTATTCACTTTTAGTTTTTATATAGTTTGTTCTCCGTAATTAGAAATATAACATCATCTTATTATTAGAAGGAAATAAACATTTAAAAATTAATCTGATCTTTCTATTCCTAGATCTTTCCTTTTTTCTATCCTTACAGAGAATAGATAGCACACTTCTTTGATCAGTGGTTCTTAAAGTGTGGTCCCTAATCAGCAGAATCGGCACCACCTGGGAATTTGAAAGAAAAGATACAGATTCTAGGGTCTCTCCCCAGACCTACTGAATCAGAATCTCTTGGGTTGAGGTCCAGTTATCTGTGTTTTAAAAAAGCTTTCCAGTTGGTTCTGAATCATGCTAAGGTTGGAGAACCAATGCCTTAGATTAGTGTAAAGTACTATCTTAAAGTAAATCCTGCCAAATCCACAAATATTCATTGAAATGCTACTAAAGGTAAGGTACTGGGCACACTGAGTAGAGAATTCAAATATAAAGCAGATCTCGTGATTCCTGGTTCTGACGTTTCACAGTCTGGAAACAGAAATAGGGAAGGGGAAAGGACTGTGCCACGTAATGCAAGCATTAGGTTTAAAATCCAGCTCATTCAGGTTAGAACTCGCAAATGCTTTACTTCAGAATCCAAGGATTTCCCTGTTCTGTAACATTGGAGACTTATCCCACATGCCCAAGAATAGGTTCTTGACAGGATGTGTTTCTTTCCTATTAGCATCATGGATCCGGAACATACCTCAGAGCAGTCAACTTCTCTTAATATGAGCAGGAGAGGGAGAGGGAACACAATATCTGTTCAGTCACAAGACGTCTTTCAGGAGAGAGGGAAATACTTTTTGTTCTGCTCTGCTCCTTGAGCAAAGATACATTGGAGGAGGGATGGCGGAAGAAGGGGAGAGGCCACAAAAAGGCAGAAGAAATGGTGATACCACAAAGATCAGGTGAAAAACTCCCTCAGAAGTCAGCCGGCCCCATAGAAAGCCTGCACGGGTGTCTCAGTAAAGTGGAGGAGAGGCTGCCACTCCCCTGAGAACATTCCCTGAATACATGTCATCAGAAAGCGGTTCAGGAACAGAGACTTCCCACTATTTTGAAGCCATAAAACATTGGGGTTATACTCTCACAATGTATATTTGTTTGGGTGTTTATTTTTATAACTTTGATAAATATACAATTAATAAGATACAGACAATAGAATTTAAAGTCTAAAAGCACGCCACTAGAATGGCTAATATTTTCTTTGCACAACCCATTGGTCTGCCCTGTTCACTTCGCTGTGGAAGTACCTAGCTCAGACTAAGGTTAAAAGGAGTTAAGAGTTTGCAGTGGGAAAGGAAAGATAGGTCTGCTCACTATATCTTCAAGCGGCAGTGATCCAGATAGACATGTAAAGGCTGCTGTTTTCAATGGTTAATATTTGTGTGAATACGCTGGATCCTCTACCTAGTAATAGTGCAAAATAAGTTTTCTCCCATCCTGATGCTTTCTCACCAGGTTCCTTGAGAATCCAGGGCAGCTTCCTCTAGTGGTGGTGTGGTCACCATGGCCTGTAAGGACAGGAATGTCTCAAAAGCAACTTAAATGTATTTGGCTGACATGTTACCCCTTTCCCCATAACTCAAA
The DNA here is from genome assembly GCF_005190385.1 of Monodon monoceros. NCBI lineage: Eukaryota > Metazoa > Chordata > Mammalia > Artiodactyla > Monodontidae > Monodon > Monodon monoceros. Next base: position 84,778,153 of record NW_021703772.1, on the reverse strand, counting down.
CCCACAGTTCCAGAAGCAAAACAAAACAAAACGATGCAAAATTAGCCCTATGCTTATAGGTGCTTTGGAAAGGTGGGAGGGTGTTAAGGGGAAAGGGCTTTGAGAAACCCAAGGCAGGTTTAAAGGTAGAGCTTTAAATAGCAATTCAGTGAAGAAGAATTCAGGAAACACCAGGAATTGGAGCCAGATATGACTCATAATCATGTGAAGAAACCTCGGGTAGGTTTTAGATTAATTTTTGTTTCTGTTAAATGATGTTTTCGTGTGTGTGTATGTATGTGCAGCAAGAGCAGAAATATGAAGAAGGTGGTTTTGTTGGAGGGAAAACAACAGAAGAAGTATGTCAGGTTGATCTAGAAATAAGAGCCAGGCACCTCAGCCTGAGCTCTGATTCTTTAGGCCAGGAATTTAACCTATCACAGAGAGGGTATCCACACAATACTGTATTTATAATCATGAAACCCAAGTCAGAAGATCAAGAGCCTTCCCTTGGTATCTATTTTTGGACTGAATGTCCTCTCTGAATAATGAACTGCCTAATTTACTGCCTGATACTTATCTTACTTTATGGCCAGGATCAAGACATTCAAATCCTTCTCCTTATGTCATCCCACACGTACCTTGTGTGCACTCACCTTAATGTGACAAACATTGTCTTATTTGTTGTGACTGTGTGGCCAAGATCAGGATGACTAAATCCTTGCCTATAGCCATTTATCTCCACTGTGTGAATTGTAGGAATATATGTAGGAAAGAGAATATGCTAGAAATATATACCCTTATTAGTAATTTCAGATGGAAACCAATGCTGTATGTAGTCTATTTGCTGTGAACCAAACTTGACTATGTGTGAGCCTCAAGGATTCCTTTTGTTTGTTATTCACTAGAAGGAAGAAGACCCCAGACCCCATCAGTTTTGTGAGAGGGGAAAGCGAGATGAGATGTGGTCCGATAGACAAGCCACCCTAAAGAGAACTTTCTATATGGAAGTAACAGCTTCTAACACTGTCTCACTTCTCTCACAGGTGAAACCAAATCCCCCTGCTAACACCAGTACAGGTCTTGAGGATGGAATGCGAGCAGGGGAAAAGGGGGCATAGACTATATCGCTTTCTATAATTTACAGTAGTTTATTTTTTTTTATTTGTATGAAAATTTCCACTTTCAAAAATCAGTGGGAGGGCTTCCCTGGTGGCGCAGCGTTTGAGAGTCCGCCTGCCGATGCAGGGGACGTGGGTTCGTGCCCCGGTCTGGGAAGATCCCACATGCTGCGGAGCGGCTGGGCCCGTGAGCCATGGCCGCTGAGCCTGCGCGTCCGGAGCCTGTGCTCCGCAACGGGAGAGGCCACAACAGTGAGAGGCCCGCGTACCGCAAAAAAAAAAAAAATCAATGGGAATCCTCAAGTACTAAATCTATATATTTGAGGAGTAAAAGATGAGCCAAGTTGAAGATACACTGTTACCCCCTATAATAATCTTGATTTGACAATCAGTTTTACTATCATTATTCGACCAAATATAGAAATGTATTCTTCACAAAATTCAGAGAAGTATTTTGGGAGCTTTCTGGATTCTTAAGTTTTCACATTCCTGACCAACGATGCAAAAATCCTTTTTATCTCACTTTTCAATTCTGTTCTTTTAGTGGTAACTTCCTGGAATACATATTGAAAATAATTCCTATACCATAAAATCTCCATGACTAATTTGCCATGTCTGCCATTGGTGTGGAAAAAAGGAGTGGAAGTGTATATTCATGTACTTGACATTCAAGAAGAATGGGAGTAAGAAGTGAAAAGAATGAAGGAGAATAAGAAAGGCCGGTGAATATTTGTGTTGTATACAGAAAGTGAGATATGGGAGGAATATCATATGAAGAAATGGAAGATTCCCAAGGAGAGGGCAAGGTTTATGCTTCAAGATCACATGACAAGAAAGTACCAGGTAATTGATATAAAACAATTTTAATATTTTGGTGTCAAAACCCCTCAAATCTATTCACCCTTAAAAGGTACTAAAAACAAGCTCCAGCAGGAATGAGCTTGTGGCTCTTTGATGTAGGACAAATTCAGGAAAGAGCCGTTGGAGCCCTACGAGTGAGTTTTCCCAAAGGATTATAAAAGGATGCAGTGTTGAGCCAGTGCACATTCCTTCTCACGGCCTCCTTTACCTTTTCCCTGCTTCCTTTCTGATGTCGCTTGTTGTTTATGGCTGATCATTTAAGGCTTCTTCCTTTAATGGAATTCTTTAGCCTTTGACTTGCCTGTCACCACTGAGTTTTATACCTTTGTTATAAGGCAGTGAGCTTGCTCCACACACAGTCCAAATTGAGCAAAAAACCCTTCAAAAGCCCCCCAAATGATGGTATTGTTCTTTTTAACATAAACTTATAGAATGAAACAATCTGTTTCATTCCTGGTGTTAGAACAGCTGGAGTGAAATGAATAGAGGGGGCTGAGCAGTTTTGCAAAATCTTTGATAATAGAGAAGTACAAGTGTTCCCCGTCAGCAGTTGGATGATAATTTCTCTGGTATGAATGATGTAACCAAGTGGTTGTATATTACTGCCCCATTCTTTCTTGTCCCAAGACACCCTTGGAAACGCGATGCTACGTCTCAATGGGATTTTCCAGTACAAAGATTCTTTTCAAAGAACATAATTGTGGATACACACCACTCCTACAGAGGTAAGTATACTGAAGATGTGCCAAAACATTAGGGCAGAAATTCAGTTCCCATGACACACAAGCAGGAATCTAACCATTTGCTGCAATAAATACGTTTCTTGTGGACTCTGAGATTATAAAATATACACTCTCTATAAGACTCAAATTGCTTGTTTGTTTATTTTGGAATAAAACAAACTGATAGATTAAATGAGAGAGAAAAATATACAGGAATACAGAATATTTTTGTTCCACAGCTAAAATTGTATATTTCTATTGCTATCTAACATTACAAACCGCTAGGTGTGGGTAGTGATGTAAAGAGATAATTTGTTGCTTCACGCTGGTTAAACTTACTTCCTTGACTTTCAGAGACTTTGTAAGTGAAACAAACAAAATAAACAACAGCAACAATAAAAATCTTCCAATCTAAGGTTCAGCCAAAATGACATTCAGGAGAAAAAGAGTAGTATAATAATTGGAGGCAAAATGAACATAAATAAAGAAATCATTGGGTGTCAACTTTCTGGAAAGCATGCTATATGCACAGCAGTTGAATAAACCTGCCTTTAGACATATGAAGAGCTACTATGTAGAACACAAAATGGGCATAATTTGGATAGCTCTAGATGGAAAAATTAGAAAAAATGGGTAACCCGTAGAGGGGCAGATACCAGCTCAAGATAAGAAAGTACATTTTAACTACGTATACTAAACAGTAGTAATGATCAGCATCATGGGAATTTTCAAACAGAGATGAAAGGACTCCCTGCCATCATTTCTGAATTTCCCAGGCTATGATATTGAAGCTATGATGGTAAGTTTATACTTGGGAAAGTTAATTCACTTAGGAGCATCATGAAGAATGAAATATAAAGATGTTCTTCTGTTAAGAAGTGGGAGGTAAGGAATGGTTGAACCATGGATCACTCTCCAGAGCTATAGGCTTCAGTGGATACTTGTTTTGGTCTAGCTATCATTACCACTCTCTTTTTTAGACAAAAGTCACCCTGATTTTCAGAAAAAACTCAACTCTCCCTTATTCTTACATCATTTAGTTGAGGTTCACATCCTCCAGTTCTAGGGGAAATCTTGACATGGGTTTGCTGAATAAAATCATGACATCCATGGCCACAGTGATTGGTTGAGCCATGAGTGTGTGATTCATAACCAGCCAGTAGAGTTAAATGAGGAGTCTCTATGCTACAGTTGAGAGGTTACAACAAAAGCCTAGTGCTTCTGGAAGCCATCTTGTCCTCATGACGGGAGAGCCTATGTGAAGATAAAGTCAGCTGAGGGTAAAGCAGAGCTGAGATGGGGGCAAAGTAAAAAGCAGTAAAAATACATGTAAGCTCTCGAAAGCAGCCATGTTAAAACTAACTCTATTATATTTATTCTTTGAGTCCTCTTCCCCTTAAATAACTATTCTTAAGGTTATGTGAGTTGGTTTTCTGTCACATGCTACCAAAGTGTTCTGATTACCACATAGATGTCCAGTGAGAAGCATTAGTGTCAAGTCCCTGGACAGTTGCCAGGAGAAAAGCAATGGAAAATTTGGTCTCCTCATGGTTTTGCCTAGGAGCTGGCCCTGAATATCATACACTATTGATCTAACCAGATTCTCTCTTCACATCATTGATTAAATCTTATTTTTTTTATCTACCTCTGCTAAATAATTTAGTTTACTTATACCTTTTCCAAACTAATCACATCTGATTTCCTTTATTCTAGATTTCAGACCATCTTACTTTTTACAGGCCCAAATACACAGATGTAATTTTGTGGATGAAAAAAGTTGATAATTAAATTGATTGAAAATGTTTACCTGTTATTGTCTTACTGTATTCCACCATTCTCCATTTCTTTATCTTGTACTGAGTTATTTATTATTGTTATTATTGAGTTATGTATTTGTGTTTCATTTGAATACTCTAGAAAGAGGGGATTTTTATGAATGCTTAGAAGGATATAGTATTTATATAAACATTTTATGTCTATTTTGATATTGTATTTGTAATTTTTAAATTCTCCTTAAAATACTTTGGTCAGGTCCCTGGGAAATATTGTTTTTATTTGCAAAGGAATTTAATACAATTTGATTAGACACAATTTCTAGTACATAATGAATCCTTAAGCAGTTGTTTTTCTGTTTTATTTCTGATAGAGTGTGTCTTGCAGTGACAGAAGACATCATGATGAGGAAGTTAAAGAAGTAAGAAAATTAGAATTTAGAATGTCAACATCTTGAGGTAGGTAAATGCTATGGGTTTCTCAGTTTTTAGAAAAAATTTTTTAATTGAAGTATAGTTGATTTATAGTATTGTGTTAGTTTCTGGTGTACAGCAAAGTGATGCAGTTTTATACATATATATGTATATATATATTCTTTTTCATATTCTTTTCCATTATGGTTTATTATTTCTTGTGCTATACAGTAGGACTTTGTCATTTATTCATTCTATATTTAATAGTTTGCATCTGCTAATCCCAAACTCCTAATCCATCCCCCGCCCAGCCCCCTCCCCCTTGGTAACCACAAGTCTGTTCTCTATGTCTGTGAGTCTGTTACTGTTTCATAAGTTCATAAGTAAGTTCATATTCATATTTTATATTACACATATAAGTGATATCATATGATATGTGTCCTTCTCTTTTTCACTTATTTCACTTGGTATGATAATCTCTGGGTCATCCATGTTGCTGCAAATGTCATTATTTCATTCATTTTTTATGGCTGCATAGTATTCCATTGTGTGTGTATGTGTGTGTGTGTGTGTGTGTGTATATCACATCTTCTTTATCCATTCTTCTGTTGATGGACACTTAGTTTTCTTCCATGTCCTGGCTTATTGTAAATAGTGCTGCAGTGAACATTGTGGTACATGACTCTTTTTGAATTCTGGTTTTCTCAGGGTATATGCCCAGTAGTGGGATTGCTGGATCATATGGTAGTTCTATTTTTAGTTTTTTAAGGAATCTCCATACTGTTCTCCATAGTGGCTGTATCAATTACATTCCCACCAACAGTGCAAGAGGGTTCCTTTTTCTCCACACCCTCTCCAGCATTTATTGTTTGTAGATTTTTTGATGATGACCATTCTGACTGGTGTGAGGTGATACCTCATTGTAGTTTTGATTTTCATTTCTCTAATGATTAATGATGCTGAACATCCTTTCATGTGTTTGTTGGCAATCTGTATATCTTCTTGGGAGAAATGTCTATTTAGGTCTTTTTTTTTAAATCGTAATACATGTATAGAAAACAATAGTACTTATTCTGAATACTAAAGTTAAAAGACAAGATTGCTGGCAATTAGGGGACTGGCCAAGGTTTCAGCTCCTCTAGTCTTATCTGACTAGTCTTAGGGCAGAAGGAAGCAATATTCTGGGCTTACATTGAACTTAAAACCATCACCAAAGCTAATTATTCTGAAGTTTGGTCACTTTTCAGTGACCAAATGGCTCCAAGAGGAACAGAACTCTTGCTTATTTTCCCACTCAATTCAATTTCAAAACATTTCAATAAAGAGAGAGAGAGATCATTTTAGTATTGCAAACTGTTTGCTGAGATAAGGAGAAGTTTGTTCATATGGAATTATTCCAGTTAAGAATCTTCCTTTTAAGGATAGCTACACCATATACCTCAATAGTTGAGAGTCTAGTTTACAGAAGGCTTGAAACTTGAGTCTCTTCTTGCCTTCATTTAACATTTTGTCAAGATACAAATATAGCATCTAGGACCTCTGACTTTGTATACGAATGCACTAAACATAGAAAGTTACGGTTGAGGGTTATGCCTGCAAGAATGTAAAAGTGTTTCTTTTATTTGAGGACTCATACAGATAACATATGTAAAAGCTATAGACAACAAACAACACAATCTTTTTCGTTGTGGTCTCCCTAATAGCAACACTTTACAAAACCAAAGAGCCAACATAAAAGTCAAATTGTGGTGTAGATAATAGAAATGTTTACATTTGTGTAGTTTAAAGAGATCTGATTTAGAAATCTGGGGTTATGGGTTTAGTCTAGGCTCTGTCTCTCTATCCTCTGCCGGTAGGCAGTCTAGACCAACGCTGCTCAGACTTAAGTGACTGTTGGGATCACTGGTCAAGCTTGTTAAAACTACAGATTCCTGAGTAGACCTAACTTAAGAGATTCTGACTCAGCAGGTCTGGGGTGAGAGGCATGCATTTGCATTCCCAGTAAACCTAATGTGCTCATCCTTGAAAATTCACTGGTCTAGACCTCAGTTGTCCTCAAAATTATAATGCAGAGATCCAATTAGGCATATTGATTATAGCCCCCAAAAGTAAAAGGAGACAACAATTTCTACTGTTGAAAGGAAAAGAGATTTCTGTTTAGAAGTTCCATACTTTAAAATGTTAATAAAAGTTTAATTTATATTAATAACTAAATAATAAAAGAGAAATATATTTCTCACAAACACCTTGTGAGAAAATATAGAATGAATATTGGCATCAGGGTCCAGAAATGGAAATAAAAGCATTGGACGTCCAAAGTTATCCAGCTGGATAGCAGGAGAGTTAGGACTAATCTTGTCTCTCAACTCAGAGTCCTATTTTCTTTTGTTTATACTTCACAGCTTTTATAAGTGAACAATATCCCCTTTATAGTCCGTTATCATTCATGGTATTTAGAAGGAGTATTCTGTTTTGCTTGGGTCAAACATGCCCCTTGAACATAGCTTTGTAGCAGAGACAGATAATAGTTGAGGAAGAAGAGGAAGCCGAAGAAGCAGCAGCAAAGCACAAAACAAATAGCATTTTCTGGAACAAGATACTTGTCATCTTTGAAGGTATCAGCAGGGCTGACAAGACAGCCCCAGTCTGGACTGTTAAGCAAGAATCTTCAACTCAGTATACTCTTGTGGTTCCATATATATATATATATATATATATATATATATATATATATATATATATAATTTCATTAATTGAGATGAGACACCAGCTATGAACAGTTGTAGCTAAGATTGCAGTTCTGTACCTTCTGTCTGAACCTAATTACTGTCCCATACCAACAAGTATTTTCTCTGACCTCACCTTCAATATCTCAGCTGCTGGAAAATAAATCCCCACACATTCCTTGATTAATTTCCTGTTCATGCTTGTAAGTTAATATTGAGATGCTAAGCCAGAAGGTGGAGGCATTGTTAGTGACAGCTAAAATTAAAAACAAAGTGAGAACTAATTTGTTTCTATAGCTGTCAATGGGGACCCCTCTGAAGGAATGCCAAGATGTAACTCCAGTTGCTGTGTTGTGCTAACAGGGATTGCATCAGTTTGTGCACCTCCAAAAAACACCAGTCATTTGGCACGTAATGATATTTCAGACCGTCCCATAGGTTGGGCCTCTTGATGTTTTTGTTTTATTATTTTTGTTTCGGATATATTTTTATAGACAATTTTCACACAACAGCTTTGCTACTCTTAAATATGAAAACAACCTGCAAAGGATATTATTTGACTTCCATTCTTTTAGTTGTTACATCTTTTAGCCCATTCTTTTTAATCTTGAATTTGGAAAATTAATTTTGAAATAGTGTCTGAATTGTGTGCAAGGCAAAAGAAATGATAATAGTTATTCTGTAACATGTCTCCCTGACTTGCACATTATAGACCAGTAAAATTAAATAAAAATAAGGATTGATGTAGAATTAGCAATTTTCTATTTAATGAAAAGAACAATGAAAATATAATATATCTTATTATAATTCTCTCATTTATCAACAGTAAACATTTTTGAAAAATAAGTATAAAAAGTATAATGTAACACGTTTTTAAAATAGACTTTATGAAAAATACAATGTCCAGTGATTTTTGTTCAAGATGTACCCTTGAAAACTTTGTTGAGAACCTAGAAATGCCAAGAACCCCTGTTTGAGAGAGAGAGAGAGAGGGTCAATTATCTGCTCAGTTTAGGAGAAGGTCACATGATAGGCACGATGAAGTGGTGATTTTGTAACTAGCTAAGCAGTACTTCAGGGTACCTGGGAAAAAATGATCTGCTCAGTGACTAAGGCTCTTAGAAATTTCAGTGCTTCCCTTGATATTGGCTAACTAGTGTTCATGGGTCTGGCCAATAGCTCTGTCTTTTTCTTATCAAATCTTGAAAGGCTTGTAAGTATTCCATCACCATGAACATTTTGAGGATTTTATGCCCCATGACTTATCATAATATCTGTAGGAAAATGGGATTTGTTTTTAAAAACATTTACCTTGCTGCGAATGTTTGCTTGTCTTCTGTCATATGAGATGAGCATTTTGTCACGCCAGAAGAAAAAATGGCATGCTTTCAGATTGTGTATGGTTTTTGGCACATGAAGTTACATAATCTAGTGGAACCCTATGTGCTCAGTACAGCACAGGCTGGTGAGCCCCTGTCTGGTCAGGACCAGAATAACTAGACTTCTTGGCCTGTTGCCTGTAGGCTGTATATATTTGGCCTTAAACACCCTGCCAGGCTGGGTCTTACAGTGAAAACCCACAGATGGTCAGCAGGAGAGTAACATCTGGTATCTGCTCCTTTGCTGTGGTGCTACAGGCTCAGCAGTGAAGGTAGGAGACAACTACTTCAGTGTCCAGTGTCAGAGCTCACTGTGTCCATTTTGAATAAAGATCTTTTGGAATTTATTTCAGATTTCCAGGGAGGAAATTATGTAGCCCCAGTTGTGCCTGGGGTGGGAACTCGGTTGGTTGAGTGGCAGTGAGTTGGACTCAGAGCTGAGGGGAGTGGCCCTACCATTGTTTTACATATATTGAATTCATCTATCTTATTGTGGACTAGTTCTGCTCTTTTAATTTTTGTCATGCTAGCTGTACAGTAACTGCGCTAATAATATGTATGTTCATAAATTGGATCTTGATGGGAAAAATTCTGTTGGATTCAAAATTATTAAAAGAAATTTCAGCATTACATGTGTCAATAAATGGAAGACCTTTCAGATTCACTAACTCTAATTTTTAACTGTTTTAATTTTTGAACAGTTTTAAACATTGATTTTAAAGTTGTAACACCTGTTTCTGATTTTTTTTACTAGTGATGACTATTAATTATTTGAAGATATTACCATTGAAGTGTCTAGACTTGGATGTGCTTGTATCATTTTAGGTACAGATGTGATATAAAAAGTTATAGAAGTGCTCCCTAGTGCTCCTGGGCAGGGGTGGGAGTTCTGGCTATCTGCTGGGACTCTACTGATACCACCTGGGCACCATGTGATTTCAAACCCCCTTGAGTGTGAACAGAGGCTGAGTGGGGAATTGGGACTGCTATCCCAAACTAGTAGTGATGTAGTGTGCCCCATACTCCCTTGTTGGAGCGGCATGAGAGGAAGGCAGCAGAAATCAAAGATTTAAATAATATCCAGAGTTTCATAACATGATAACCCGAAGTCCAAGTTCAATAAAAAATAACTAGTCCTACCAAGGTTCAGGCAAGTCTCAGCTAGAATGAAAAAAGACAATTATTAAATGCCAATACCAAGAATATCTGCAGAAACTTTAGAGTTATTTGACAAAAGATTTTAAAAACAGTCATCATAAAAATGCTTCAATGACCAATTAAATACACAGTTGAAACAAAATTTTAAAATCTTAGTAAAAAGCTAGAAAATTTCAGCATATAAATAGAACACAAAAGAAAAACGAAATAGCAATTTAGAATTGAAAAATTAAATTAAAAACAGTAAAAGTAAATGGGCTCAACAGCAGAAAGGAGGGAATAACAAATCAGTGAAGTTGAATATAGACAATAAAAATTTCCCAATTTGAATAATGAAGAGAAAATAGACTGGAGAAAAAAAATCAACAGAGACTTAAGGCCTCTAGGACAATAGCTAAAGATCTGTTATATTATGGAGTCCTGGAAGGACAGGGGGAATAGGACAGGAAAATATACCATATCTTGGGCCATATAACAATCTTGGTAATGTTAAAGAATTGAAATTATACAAAATTTGTTCTCTGACCCAAATAAAATCAAACTAGAAATCAAAACCAGAAAAATAACAGGAAATTCTCCGAATACTTAGAAACAGCAGACTTCTAAATAATTTATGGGTCAAAAAGAAAGTCTCAAAAAGATATTTATCAAACTGAATAAAAATGAAAATTCAATATACCAAACATTTATGTGACACAGCTAAACCAGCAATGAGAGGGAAATTTGTAGCACTAAATACTTACATGAGAGAAGAGGAAATCTCAAATCAATAATTTTTACTCCTACTTAAGAATCTAGAAAGAGAAAATCAAATATACTTATAGCAACCAGATAGAAGGAAATAATGAAAATAAGAGCAGAAATAAATGAAACAGAAATGAGTAAAACAATGAAGCAAAAACCTGCTTTTTTTTTTTTGCAAAGATCAATAAAATTTACCAACTGACAAAGAAAAAAGAGAGAAGGCAAAATTTACCAATAGCATTAATAAATAGGGTATTTAACTATGGACCCTGCAGACATCAAAAGAAAAATAATAGAATGCTATGAACAAATCTTCTCAGATAAATTTGGCAACTTAGATGAAATGGACCAATTTCTTGAACAGCATAAACTACCACAAATTACCAAATATGAAATAGATAATTTGAGTAGTCCTGTAACTATTAAGAAAATTGAATTCATAATTTTAAAACCCATGAAAGAGAAGTTGCCAGGCCCAAATCATTTCACTGGGGAATTCCACTGAATTTTAAATAAGAATTAACAGAAATTATACACAATCTCTTCCAGAAAAGAGAAGACATGGAATATATGCTAATTCATTTTATTAAGCTGACATTACACTAATACCAAAACTAGATAAAGACAGTAAAGAAAAAGAAAACTATGGTCTGATATCCCTCATGAGTCAGACACGAAAATTTTTAACATAAGATTAGCAAACAGAATTAGGCAGTATATAAAAATAATTATATGCCATGACTAAGTGGGGTTTATTACAGTGATGTAAGATTGCTTCAATATTAAAAAACTATTAATATAATCTACTAGATTAACAGGCTAAAGTAGAAAAAGCATATGAACATATCAATTGATACAGAAAAAAGCATTTGACAAAATTCAATAGCCATTCATGACAAAAACTCTTAGAAAAATAGGAATAGAGGGAAATTTCTTCAATATGATAAAGAGCACCTATAAAAAACCTACAGCCAATACTTAATGATAAAGAATTAGACTGCTTTTCCCTTACAGTCAGGAGCAAGGCAAGCATATCTGCTTTCACTATTGTTATTCAACATAGTGCTAAGTCCTAGCCAGTGCAATAAGGTTGGCAAAGGAAATAAATGCCATACAGGTTGGAAAGGAAGAAATAAAACTCTTCCTCTTTGCAGATGACATGATTGCCTACATAGAAAATTCCTAAGATTCTTCTTAAAAACTCCTAGAAAATAAGTGAGTTCAGCAAGTCTGACGGATACAAGATAAATGTCCAAAAAGGAACTGTCTTTCTATGTGCTAACAATGAACATATTGGACACCAAAAGTAAAAACACAATGACACAACTGCTCAAAAAAAGAGAGAAATACTTAGGTGTGAACCTAAAACAATATGTACAGGACTTATATGCTGAAAAATACAACATGCTGCTGAAAGATACCAAAGATCTAAATAAATAGACAGATAAAGATGGATTGGAAGACTCAACATAATAGAGATTTCAATTGTGTTCAAATTGATATATAGGTTTAATGCAATTGTTATTAAAATGCCAACAAAATTATTTTGTAGATATAGAGAAGATTATTGTGAAATTTATATGGAAAGGCAAAGGAACTAGAATAGTTAACACAATTTTTGTAAAAAGAGAATGAAAAGGGAGAAATCAGTCTACAGAATTTCAAAAATTATTATATAGCTAAAGCACTCAAGACTGTGGCATTGGTGAACATACATATAGGTCAATGGAATACAATAAAGAACCCAGAATTAGATCCACACAAGTATGCTCAACTGAATTTTTAAAAGATGCAAAAACAATTTGATGGAGGAAGGATGGCCTTTTCAACAAAAGGTGCTGGAGCAATTGAATGACAATAGGCAAAAATATAACCTTGACCAAGACCTTATATCTAAAATAAAAATTATCTCAAAATGCATCATTGACTTAAATGTAAATATAAAATTATGAAACTTTTGGAAAAATTATAGAAGAAAATATTTGGGATCTAAAAGCATGATCCCTAGAAGGAAAACTGAATTAATTGTATTTCATCAAAATTTAAAACTTTTGTTCTGCCAAAGATGCTTTTAAGAGGATGAAAAAACAAACACGCCACAGACTTGGAGAAAATATTTGCAAACCATATATCTTACCAAAGAATACTCTCTAGAACATGTAAAGAACTCTTAAAATTTAACAGTAAAAACCCAAGCAATCTAATTAGAAAATAGGCAAAAGACATAATCAGACATTTCACTGAAGAGGATATATACATGGCAAATAAGTCCATTCAGTAATGTTCAACATAATTAGTCATTAGGGAAATGCAAAATAAAAATACAAGATATCATCACATACCTACAGAATGACTGAAATTTAAAAATAGTGGTAAAGCTAAATGCTCGTGAAGATGATGAAAAATTGGATTACTCATATGTTGCTGGTGGAAAAGTAAAATGGTTCAGCCACTCTATAAAAAGTTTTGCAGTTGAAGGAAATTAAACATGGAAAAACCATACAACCCAGTAATTTCACTTCTGGGCATTTATCCCTGAGAAATAAAAACTCATGTTTAAAAAATTAAGATGAGATTGGTTCAAGAGGGCGGAGTAGAAGGATGTGCTCTCAGTCCCTCTTGCAAGAGCACTGGAATCACAGCTAACTGCTGAACGATCATCAACAGGAAGACACTGGAACTCACCAAAAAAGATACCCCACATCCAAAGACAAAGGAGAAGCCACAATGAGACAGTAGGAGGGGAGCAATCACAACAAAATCAAATCCCATAACTGCTGGGTGGGTGACTCACAAACTGGAGAACACTTATACCACAGAAGTCCACCCACTGCAGTGAAGGTTCTGAGCCCCATGTCAGGCTTCCCAACCTGGGGGTCCAGCAATGGGAGGAGGAAATCCTAGAGAATCAGACATTGAAGGCTAGCGAGATTTGATTACAGCACTTTGACAGAACTGGGGGAAACAGAGACTCCACTCTTGCATGGCACACACAAAGTAGTGTGCACATCGGGACCCAGGGGAAGGAGCAGTGACTCCATAGGAGACTGAACCAGACCTACCTGCTAGTGTTCGAGGGTCTCCTGCAGAGGTAGGGGGTGGCTGTGTCTCACCATGAGGACAAGGACACTGGCAACAGAAATTCTGGGAAGTGATCCTGGGCATGGGCCCTCCCAGAGTCCACCATTAGCCCCACCAAAGAGGCTGGGTAGGCTCCAGTGTTGGGTCTCCTCAGGCCAAACAACCAACAGGGAGGGAATCCAGCCCCACCCCTCAGCAGACAAGCAGATTAAAGTTTTACTGAGCTCTGCCCACCAGAGAAACAGTCAGCTCTACCCACCACCAGTCCCTTCCATCAGGAAACTTGCACAAGCCTCTTAGATAGCCTCATCCACCAGAGGGCAGACAGCAGAAGGAAGAAGAACCAAAATCCTGCAGCCTGTGAAACAAAAGCCACATTCACAGAAAAACAGCCAATATGAAAAGGCAGAGGGCTATGTACCAGATGAAAGAACAAGAGAAAACCCCAGAAAAAGACTAAATGAAGTGGAGATAGGCAACTTTCCAGAAAAGATATTCAGAATGATAGTGAAGATGATCCAGGACTTCGGAAAAACAATGGAGGCAAAGATCAAGAAGATGCAAGAAATGTTTAAAAAAGACCTAGAAGAATTAAAGAACAAACAAACAGAGATGAACAATACAATAATGGAAATGAAAACTGCACTAGAAGGAATCAATAGCAGAATAACTGAGGCAGATGAACTGATAAGTGACCTGGAAGACAGAATGGTGGAATTCACTGCTGCAGAACAGAAAAAAGGAAAAAGAATGAAAAGAAATGAAGACAGCATAAGAGACCTCTGCAACAACATTAAACACAACAACATTCACATTATAGGGGTCCCAGAAGGATAAGAGAGAGAGAAAGGACCCAAGAAAATATTTGAAGAGATTATAGTCGAAAACTTCCCTAACATGGGAAAGGAACTAGCCACCCAAGTCCAGAAAGTGCAGCGAGTCCCATACAGGATAAACCCAAGGAGAAACACGCAGAGACACATAGTAATCAAATTGGCAAAAATTAAAGACAAAGAAAAATTATTGAACGCAGCAAGGGAACAATGACAAATAACATACAAGGGAACTCCCATAAGGTTAACAGCTGATTTCTCAGCAGAAACTCTACAAGCCAGAAGGGAGTGGCATGATATACTTAAAGTGATGAAAGGGAAGAACCTACAACAAAGAATACTCTACTGGGCAAGGATCTCATTCAGATTCAATGGAGAAATCAAAAGCTTTACAGACAAGCAAAAGCTAAGAGAATTCAGCACCACCAAACCAGCTCTACAACAAATGCTAAAGGAACTTCTCTAACTGGGAAACATGAGAGAGGAAAAGGACGTACAAAAAACCCCCCAAACAATTAAGAAAATGGTAATAAGAACATACATATCGATAATTACCTTAAACATGAATGGATTAAACACTCCAACCAAAAGACACAGGCTGGCTAAATGGAAACAAAAACAAGACCCATATACATGTTGTCTACAAGAGACCCACTTCAGACCTAGGGACACATACAGACTGAAAGTGAGAGGATGGAAAAAGATATTCCATGCAAATGGAAATCAAAAGAAAGCTGGAGTAGCAATACTCATATCAGATAAAATTGACTTTAAAATAAAGAATGTTACAAGAGACAAGGAAGGACACTACGTAATGATGAAGGGATCAATCCCAGAAGAAGATATAACAATTATAAATATATATGGACCCAACATAGGAGCACCTCAATACATAAGCCAACTGCTAACAGCTATAAAAGAGGAAATAGACAGTAACACAATAATTGTGGGGGACTTTAACACCTCACTTTTAACTTTTTAACACCTCAGAGAAGAAAAAGAAATAAAAGGAATACAAATTGGAAAACAAGAAGTAAAACTGTCACTGTTTGCAGATGACATGATACTATACATAGAGAGTCCTAAAGATGCCACCAGAAAACTACTAGAGCTAATCAATGAATTTCGTACAGTTGCAGGATACAAAATTAATGCACAGAAATCTCTTGCATTCCTATACACTAATGGTGAAAAATCTGAAAGAGAAATTAAGGAAACACTCCCATTTACCACTGCAAGAAAAAGAATAAAATACCTAGGAATAAACCTACCTAAGGAGACAAAAGACCTGTATGCAGAAAACTATAAGACACTGATGAAAGAAATTAAAGATGATACCAACAGATGGAGAGATATACCATGTTCTTGGATTGGAAGACTCAATATTGTGAAAATGACTATACTACCCAAGCAATCTACAGATTCAATGCAATCTCTATCAAATTATCAATGGCGTTTTTTACAGAACTAGAACAAAAAATCTTAAAATTTGTATGGAGACACAAAAGACCCTGAATAGCCATAGCAGTCTTGAGGGAAAAAAATGGAGCTGGAGGAATCAGGCTCCCAGACTTCAGACTATACAACAAAGATACAGTAATCAAGACAATATGGTACTGGCACAAAAACAGAAATATAGAACAATGGAACAGGATAGAAAACCCAGAGGTAAACCTACGTACCTATGGTCAACTAATCTATGACAAAGGATGCAAGGATATACAATGGAGGAAAGACAGTCTCTTCAATATGTGGTGCTGGGCAAACTGGACAGCTACATGTAGAAGAATGAAATTGGAACACTCCCTAACACCATACACAAAAATAAACTCAAAATGGATTAGAGACCTAAACGTAAGGCTGGACACTCTAAAACCCTTAGAGGAAAACATAGGCAGCACACTCTTTGTCATATATCACAGCAGGATCTTTTTTGATCCACCTCCCAGAGTAATGGAAATAAAAACAAAAAAAACTAATGGGACCTAACGAAACTTAAAAGCTTTTGCACAGCAAAGGAAATCATAAACAAGACGAAAAGCCAACCCTCAGAATGGGAGAAAATATTTGCAAATGAATCAATGGAAAAAGGATTAATCTCCAAAATATATAAACAGCTTATGCAGCTCAATATTAAAAAAACAAACAACCCAATCCAAAAATGGGCAGAAAACCTAAATAGACATTTCTCCAAAGAAGACATACAGATGGCCAATTGCTCAACATCACTAATTATTAGAGAAACGCAAATCAAAACTACTGTGAGGTATCACCTCACACCAGTTAGAATGGACATCATCAGAAAATCTAGAAACAACAAGTGCTGGAGAGGGTGTGGAGAAAAGGGAACCCTCTTGCACTGTTTGTGGGAATGTAAATTGATACAGCCACTATGGAGAACAGTATGGAGGTTCCTTAAAATCTAAAAATAGAATTACCATATGATCCAGCAATCCCAGTACTGGGCATATACCCAGAGAAAACCATAATTCAAAAAGACACATGCACCCCAATCTTCACGGCAGCACTGTTTACAATAGCCAGGTCATGGAAGCAACCTAAATGCCCATCGACAGACGAATGGATAAAGAAGTTGTGGTACATATATACAATGGAATATTATTCAGCCATAAAAAGGAATGAAATTGGGTCATTTGTAGAGACGTGGATGAATCTAGAGACTGTCATACAGAGTGAAGTAAGTCAGAAAGAGAAAAACAAATATCGTATGTTAACGCCTATATGTGGAACCTAGAAAAATGGTACAGATGAACTGGTTTGCAGGGCAGAAGTTGAGACACAGATGTAGAGAACAAACGTATGGACACCAAGGGAGTAAAGCGGCGGTGGGGGGGGGCGCGGGGGGGTTGGGTGGTGGTGGTGTGATGAATTGGGAGATTGGGATTGACATATATACACTAATATGTGTAAAATGGATAACTAATAACCTGCTGTATAAAAAAATAAAATACAATTCAAAAATTAAAGAATTAATGCTACATAGGAAATTATTAGGTCAACTAAAAAATTGACATATGGTTGTTTGTTTGGATAAAAATATTGTATCAATATTAAATTTCCTGAAGTTGAAAACTCTACTGTGTAAGTGTAAGAAAATATTATTATTTAGAGGAAATGCTCACTGAAATATTTCGGGGTGAAGGGCTTTACACAAGTAACTTACTCTTGAATCGTTCAGAAAAATGTTATGTATATATATATTATTTGTGTGTGTATGTGTGAATACATGTCAATCTTGATGTATATGGAAGAGAAACAGCAAACAATAAAGCCAATAGAGTAAAATGCTTAAAAAAACCCGAAAAAACAAACCAAAAAAACCCATGTTTACACAGTAACTTCTATACAAATGTTCATAGCATTGTTATTCATAATAACCAAATATTGGAAATAACCAGGATGTTCTTCAGTGGATGAATGGCTAAACAGTGTTAGGTGCATGGAATACTGTTCAGAAATTATAAAAGGAATGAACTGTTGACACACAGAACAACTTGGGTAAATCTCCAGAGTATTACACAATGAAAAAAAGCCAATCCCAAAAAGTTACATACTGAATGATTTCATTTATATAACCTTTTTGAAATGACAAAATTATACAAATAGGGTACAGATTAGTGGTTGCCACAGTTTAAGAGTGAGGGAGGGCATGAAGACTATAAAGAGAAATGTGAGTAATTTTAGCGGTGATAGAAATGTTCTGTATCTTGGCTGTATCGGTGTCAGTATCTTGGTTGTGATATCGTACTGTGGTTTTGCAAGATGATACCACTGGGGAAAACTGAGTAAAGGGAACATGGAATCTCTAAAAATTCATATTTAATATATCCCTTAATATTTGGAATTTGTTCTTATCACAGGTATATAACATAAAGAAAAATATGATTAAATATTTTCATTAAGCCCAACATGAATGCCCACCAGGTTCATTCCATTTTACGGCAGTATACGTTTCAAAGAAACAAAGAATTTTAGCATAAGAGGGAATGCCACAAGAAAAAAAAAAGAATTTTTTAAATCACTGTTTCCCAGCCTCCAATAAGTACAGTACATTATCCTGCTGTCTTGTCATATGAGACCAGAAAACTATATTCTTGTTCAAACCATGAAATTAGAAAAAAACATGCAAATTAAGTGTGAAACATAAATTATTCTGAAAACAAACAAGAAAAGCAACATTAAAAGAACAGGGTCATCAAGGGAAATTCAAATCCAGGACACAGCTGTATAAAACCTTAGAAAGTGAGGAGTGGCAACACTCATGTAAAGAGGGAAAGGATTATAGTAAAAGAGAATGCTTGATGAAAAAGAAATAGACTAAATCTATTTTTATTTAGAGGAGACCATTTCAAACTAGTTTAATTACTGTTTAAAAATATCTTTAAGGAGCAACTTCCACTTACATTATAGATGACAAAATGAAATTTTGCTTCATTTTGTTGAGTGTCTTTATAGGATGTATAAAGTGAATATGCTGTTACCTAATGTGGTCAAAGAAGGGATTACTCATTCATTCATTCACCAATTCAACAATGTTTTATTGTTTCCCTGCTATGTGATAGACATTAGTTCAAAATTAAGGAGGTATAGTCCTCAATTTTCGTGTACTTAAAATCCTGCCTGGGATACTGGATATGAAATATAAACAATTATTACAGGGAAATGTTTCAACAGAGGTATTCCTAGAGCTCAAGCAGAGCACAAAGAGGCCCCTAGTCATACAAGGCACATGGAGATTAAGTTTTGAAGGATATAAGAGTTATTCTAATGAAAAAAAAAAGATGGTGATGGCTATGGTGGTGGTAGGTGGTGAGAGGTTACTGACATTCCAAGCAGAAGAACCCAAGAATCCATTCTGAGATATAGTGGTCTGCAAAAGCTTGAAGCATTCTAAAATTTAAATGACTTAGGTTGGGCCAGAGGGTATATTTTAGCTAGGGGTGAAAGGGACATAAAGCACAAAGGGTCTGTGTGATAAACTATATAAACTAAGATTTATATTATAAAGCATGAGAATGAATTGAAGGATGTAGAATTGAGGGGACTGATATGATCTGTCACATATTTCAGAAAGAAGTCCATTCAAGCTGAATGGTGATGGGCTTTAGAGTACCCCAGAATTGGTAAGAAAAGCAGGTGAAGATTCTATTTTAGTAATGTTCTCTTGTATCTAGTATCTGCAGTTAATAAGAAGTTATCATTTATGAAATTGTGCCAGTCATTTTCATATCCATTTAGTGCCTTTATCCTGCTCTGCTCCATCAAAAAGTGGCTGATCTCTGCAAAGTACATTTCCCAGGCTCTTCTGTCCACTGAGCTTCTAGTAAACTTTGGCCAATTGGAGTTATTGGTGGGAGATTGGTGGATGAGAAGAAGAGAGAAGTCAGGGTATTTCTCCAAATATTTCATTGTACTATAGTTTAGGACCCAACGTACTTTCTTTTTTGTTGTTTTTAACAGGGCCCCAAGAATAGTTGAGCAGTGTGATAAGATACCTCCAAAAATAGCTATACATATGAGATAGAATTTGGTAAGTTTCAAAACAAAGGTACAAAATATTCTTAGGGCTCAGGGAGTGAGAGCTATCAGCTGATCCCCCCCAAAAGATGGGTTTCATAGGCTGTTTTGTTTTAATTCACTCAAACCATAATTCAATCTATTCTGAGGGCTAGAGTTGAAAGCATCGCAAAGTTTTGTCTCCATTGCATCATTAACCTTCATAAGATTCCTAGTCTCCTGGTATTTCTCTCTGTATGTCTGCTCTGAGCCCTATTTCTATATTTCCAGTTTGGGCGCATATCTGATAGAAAAGGTAGAGGCAGCCAGGGGACCTGGTATTTACCAGGGCCAGAACTGATGATGTGGATTGGAAGCAGCATAAAAATTTTGGGATCAGAGTCTATTCACAAATTTCTGAATCCAGAGCAGTAAATACTTAGAAAGAGTACTACCAACATATACAAACTGGAAAACACACAGATTTCCTATATGGATGTGGAAGAGGAAGGGCTTTTTGGAGGTGGAGGGTGGGGGTATAATAGCGAGAAATTCCTCCTTAAATCTTAATATGAAAAATATCGTCCATCTCTTGAGTATTGATTTTGGTTTTGGATTATGCTCACTTGTGTCAGAAAGATAAATCAGGTATAATAGAGGAAGAGGACCTGGAGACAGTGCTTATTTCTGCTACGTGGACAAAGAGAAAATCAATGACAGTAACACCAGCAATAGTGAAAAACCACCTATAACAACACAACTCCTCTTCCTTTTAGTATTGGGAGACTCATAGTGCATGGCACACTCAGTAAATATTAGTGCTCAATAAATTGGCTTAATGAATGAATGGCAAAATAAATGATAAAGTACATTTTTAAACAGCACTTGAATAAAGCATAATTTTTAAGACGAGAGGCTGGAAATAAAGCATTCTTTTAGTTATCCGTAAATCCAGGTGGTTTCCAACGTGTACACTGAGACCAAAATTATTTATATTATTTTTAATAAATGAGTTTTTAATTCTTGGCTTGAAACAGGGGGTCAAATTTTATAGACATCTCAAAGATTTCCAAAAAAAATCTGTCCTCGAAATGCAGAGGACCTGAAGGTAAACCTCCTGCATGATGCAATCATATATTGACATCTTCATTCCCTTCCCAAGGTATGAAATTAAGCCTTCTTTTATTTTAATGATGAAAATACTGGATCTACAGTATGGAAGGGTAAACTTGAATTTTCTTAATAATAAAAAAATACAAAGTACCTACCATTGGCAAAATTGCAGTATCCTTCCAAAAAATGAAGCACAATAGACAGAATATTTCAATGGGCAGATGTTAACTTAAAGTGCGCATTGTTTGGAAAAGGAGTTAATTAACAACTTATTAATTGGATAGAAAATCTGAGTCTGTTGTACTTCTAGCAAATACATAATTTTCTGCAAGTATTATTAAAGCGTTTTTGTTGTACCTATTAAAGATTCTTGTCTCTAAGTTAATTTCATTATGCTAATAAGCTATCATCGTTACAGAACCTAAGCTTTGATCCATGTTAATTGTCGTGATCTTCAAAGACAAAGTCACCACTTACTTTAAATGAATTTTACATCTTTTTAAAGAATCACACGGAAATTAGGGGAAGTAATTAATTTTTTATTATGTGTCTCAATATTTTTAAGGGAGGAAGTCAATGGTATTGGCTAGAATATAACATTTAACTGGGGAAAACAGCATGAGGCAAAAAAAACCGTTCAGATGCAAAAGATTAAAGAAAATTTGAAACTGGGACCTAATTTGTCTTGATAAACTTTGGTGTTTAATATGCTTCTTTTGTTCTCAGTGTGAAACTGCAGGGTTTTGATTTGTAAAAACTTTTTGAAGAATTAATTCTTTCTAGTTTTTATTCATTTTGTTGCCTTTCTTTTACAGTAAGACAAACAAGTTGACCTTCAAACCATAACACTTTTAAATATCTATGAACTTACAAGGTTAAATCTATTAGTGATCTGATATTACCTATTGTACACTAACAGAGTATGTTTCTTCTGAAGCAGATTAGACCTAGCTGTTTTATATAATAACTAGTTACTTGAACCTTAAGGGGTATAAGCAATAATATTATTAAATTATTTGCATTTCTCTTTGTAAGAAGAAAAGGTCAAGTGTGGAAATATTAATGTCTTCATTTTAGAAAATATTTTTTTGTATGAAGATAAAATACACTTTAAGAACATATCTGAAGTGGAAAATTACTGGTTTTGTCTTTGTTGTAACCAGAGTGATGTGCAAGTTAGAGACATTCTTTAAGTCCCTGTCACACTGGTACAAAAAAGGATCAAAAATCAGAAAAGGACCAAACACCAGAAAGGTAAAGCATAATAGGATATATTTTTTCTTAAACATTCAGAGGGAAGAAATGAACTGCCAAAATTTAATTTTGTAACCATTTATACTATATCAAGTCACCTGACATTCTTTTTGGAAAGATATGGGGTATGAAAGAGATATTATAGTTAAACATACATTTTAAAAAAACAGAATTCTCTAACTGATGTAAATAGGTACTTCACAGAAAATGGAAAAATATCAAATGAGTTTCTTAGAGAAAATCTAGTGGCTCTAATATAATGGTTAGCAAAGAGAAACATCTCAATGCAGCAAACATGCTAATGATGAAATTCTACCTTGCTATGAAGGATTTCTGACACCCATTGGAGAAGTAATGAACTCATCATAATGATTTCTTGATATGTAAACCAGTAGTTCTTAATTCCTTCTGTGCAAGAAAACCACCTGGTGATGGCAAGAACGTGAATTCCAGCATGGTGCCCAAGGGTTTATGTTTTTAACAAGTGTTGTTAGGTGATTCAAGTGCATATGGTTCATAGACCACAGACCTTCAACATTGATAAGATTAATAAGAAACTCAGTTTTATCTGACTTTAAACTTTATCAGACTTTAAAATACATTTCAATTCATAAAATCCTTTACTAGCCAAGGTGCTACTAATCTATCTAGAAAATAGGCATGGAAGTATTAGTAACATTTTATGTGTTATATTAGAATGACAAAAAACAATAAAATAAATTATATTAATTAAGGTATGCAAAAATATACACCTCAGACTAGTATTGTCCTCTTTAAAACTGTGAACCTATATACCTTTTCTGGTACAATTGCCATTTTACACTGTTTGCATACTATAATAATGGCACTTGATGTTTGTAATATGGAGAAATTGGATTTTAATCTTTTATGTTGTAGCCCAGTGTATGATCCAATTTAAGTTTATTCATTTTATCTACTAAACATGGCTGTTTTTTAAAGATCGTAACTATAGACACAGGACAAGCATTTTCTATCCCTGAGATTATTATAAAAACTGTGCCGAAGTTTCTGAAGTTATTTGTATGAGTTTTTATGATACTTTAAGTTCTGTACTAATACATGAACATGTGTTCCATGTGCCTTCTTACAAGTTTTAATAGACAAAACCACACATTTGCATGTGTACAAAGGTATAATTTCTCCCAGACCTGCTGGGATGGTGCTACATTATATTTTAAGATTGAATTCTCATATAATTTAGGGTGAAAAGATTTACAAGAAAACTTATTTACACTTAAAAATATCTGACTCCTAAAACTCTACTAAACAACTCTATTATCCTTTAACATCTCCCTCAAACAGGTTAAATCACTCTTCAAATGCATTCTACAAATAATAATAATCAGTGTATGAAATCATTCTTACATTAAAGATGTTGAATTTGTTATATGGAATGATTTGCAAAGGACAGAGTAGATGTGGCAAAGAACTCAAAGCCTATCCCTCGTAGGACTGTGTTAAGCTGGGGTCCAGGAGGGAATAGGTCTAGGATTCATATCCAGTTCTATCAATTTCTTTGTTGATAGAGGGGCCTGATGAAGATGGAGGGAGAAGTAAAATTTTAGGAACTTTTTCCACCTTTGTGCCTGTAAGGAAAGAGTGTGGGGCACACTGCCTTTTTTTTTTTTTTTTTTGACAGATCTTTGCATAGAAATACACAGCTTCACATAGATCTCTCTCTCCCAACCAAAGCTACCTGGACACCAGTCCAAGAAGTCACTGCTACATATGATGGTTAAGAGCAAAATGCACTTTGAACAGATAACAAATCAGAGAGAAATATATGAAGCATCAAACCCTCTGTGTATAGTTCTACTAAGTCAAATATTTTAGATCAGGCTTCCATATGATAAAAATTATATATAAATACTTTTAAGGTTAGGAGGTGAAAAGCTTGGGAAACTAGAACTGTTGAATAGTTTACTCAAAGATGGAATTTATTGCATAAAAACTTTGTTGTAAGATTTTTTTTAAATTGTCAGAACAGTGCTTCAATGGCTTCAAAGATATTTGTGATCAAAGGTGTAGCAAATTCTATGATTAAGGACCATAACCCAGACTTTGTCAAATGCTGTAAGCATTGAAGAGCAAACCTCTGAATAACATCTGATTTATTTCTAAATATCCCATGGCTTTCCATGCAAAGGAATATAATATTTGCTGAAGGAAAAAGTCATTTTCCCAGCTTTTGCTTGAAATAGGAGATCCTTAACTTTCATTATTTATTGTACTTTATATCACAGCTTGCAAACTGGCACCAGCCATATTTGTTTGACTTACACAATACATAAAATATTTTAAGCTAGTTTCTAGCATTTAAAAGTTGTGTGATTGTGTACAATATCTGGATATCTAGCTTTAATTGAAAAAATTCACCATCTGAAAGTACTGAGTATTTCCTTTTATATAGCAAAGATAGGAGGGAAACAAGTAGAGATTCAAGTGTCTCAAGATGTAAATACGCTTGAGTTTTCCAGAACTGATAAAAAACAGGCCTACTAGAAATAAATATTAATCTTGTATTCACTGTTGGGGAGTCCTCTAGGTGAAAATCACTGGGATATGTTAAAATTCAAAAAGTTACTAAGGGCAAAATTGTAAGTAGTGAAAAGACAGTAGAAAAACAATAATAGAATGGACTATTAAGAGACACGGCCAGATAGGTTCATGTTCCAATTACCTGTTTTTTAGCACTTCAGAAAACCTTGGGTGAGTCTTTGAGTATTTGGCAGATCTTAGATTAAGAGAAATGAAATCTTAAATTTTGGTGCAAATAATCTGTTTCTGTATATAGTAGATAACATTCTAACCAAAAAATGTTAAAATGCCTCTGACTGAAGATTGTTGTAAGATGTTTGGGGTTAACTGTGTTAGATGCTTTCCTCTTCTAAAGACCTTTGCTTTTAACTAAATGCTTGCTTATCTTTCTAATTTAACATAGTCCCACATTATTCTTTGTAGTAATTTTGGGCTATCTGATAACATATAATGGAAAACATGTTTATGTCTTCCACCCGTTCTTGTTGCATATTTCAAATGCTTAGAACAACAATTTTCAGAAGCTTTCATTAAGGTTAATTTAAAAACTACATTAAATACAAACAGATTTTCTCACAAACAAAATGCAATGTGTACTTAACAGACTTCTGTATGTTATATTTGATAAACTACCTCATATAAATGCAAATTTTGACTTTCTGCCAGAACCAGGTGGTATGGAAAATATTTCTATTAAACAAATAATGCTGGAAGAGAAAACTTCAAGCACTGGTATGTTGCATAGGAATAGAGGATGTTTTCATTCAGATTTGATGTATATTTTCAGATTGACCTTTTTGTAAACAAAATGAAAGAAATATACTGAAGAGTAATATGTGGTGAGCGGTTGTATTTGGTGTGAAAGAAGAGTCAGGAAAATATACTTGGGGAGGAATTTTACATATTCAGAGAAATAGGCTAAAATATTTTCTTCTGTTTTTCATGGTTATTTGCTAGCATCATCTCATCCCCTCTGCTAGTTATTGGAATAGCTTTTATCTCAGTCACTAAGTGAGACTGAACAAGGAGAGCTAAATAAAGCAGGATGAGCCCAAACATTGCCTCACATGGAAAAGCTTTTTCTGAACTCTCAGCTAGACAAAATATAATCAGCACACGAAAAAAAAAAAAAAAAAAAAGAGAAGACCTCCCCTAAACCGATAACCCTAGTCTCACTATGAGAAAAATATTAGAAAAGAAGCACAATTAAGAGACTTCCTATGAATTATCTGATTGGTACTCCTCAAGATTTGTCAAGGTCATCAAAAAACAAGGAAAGTTTGTTATATTCACAGGCCAAAGGAGACTATAAAGCTATGAGGACTGTATGTAATGTAGTGTTTTCCATGGGATCTCAAAACAGAAGAATGACATAGAAAAACTAGTAAAATTCAAATAAAGTGTGGATTTTAGTTAACAGTAATGTACCAATGTTGGCTCATTAATTCTGATGAATGTACCGTAGTAATGTAAGATATTAACAATAGGAGAAACTGGGTGTGAGGTACCTGGGAGTTCTCTGCACAGTCTTTGCAACTTTTCTGTAAACCTAAAATTATCCCCTCCAAATTTTTTTTATATTAAAAAGACAAATAGAAGATAAATGAAGGAAATGGTATGTGGCCTGATGGTCCATATTGATCCTTATGGGATGCTTCTTGTTCACTCTTGACTGGGTAAGCCCTTAGAATTGCTATATGAGATAGTGATGAACATACACAAACTATATACACTTTCTTGCTTAGTTACACACACAGTGTCCACCAGGAGGTTATGTGTGTCATCTTAGAGAAAGTTGTTGCCTACCTGAAGTACAATGGGAAAATCCATGTCCTTGATCCCATTGGTACTGGATTGTCCATGATCTTGACCCCACTGGTACTGGGTTCCAAATATTAGGCCAAACAAACTTGCTCCTCACTATGGTCATGGGTTGTATTTGTGAATTGTTAGTATAAAATTGATCTGAAAACCCTAGAGAAATGTTTGATTCAGGACAAAGTAGTAATATTTAAGAATGTTGCAAATGATGTAAACACTGTATTGATAATATGCAAAATTGGAAACAACACAATGACACTTTGGGGTTTTCTGTAATAGGTTAAGTATCTAAAAGTAAAACACACACACACACACATACACATATATGTATATACACAAAATGATGAAGAAGGAAGAGGAGGAGGAGAGGAAGAAGAAAGCTTCTTTATTGGGGGCTCTGTTTAAGCACTGAGCTTAGAACATTATGTACTCTGTGAGTTTGGTATTAATGTTCTTATTTCATAGATAGGCAATAAGATTCAAAGAGAATAAGTAACTTGTACTTACACCTTGTAAATAATATGGTAACTTTCCTCTCATCAATTACTCCTAGCAACACCTGTCACTATCCTTGTCAGACTTTCTCACCTATTAAATCCCCAGGTCTTTATCTTCTTGGCATTTGTTCCTGACCCTCCCTTTAAATTGAGGACTCAGTGTCATGGTCTCAGAAATCTTATGTGATAAACCTGGGATTCTAACCCAAGTCCAGATAACTCCAAAGTCTGAACCAGTTAAACCAGTGAATTAACATGCCTATGGTAGAGTGTATTTGCCTTTCAGTTGTTAATAAATTAACACATTTAACTCCTGGAATTGTTAAAGGACTTCCTAACTAAAATATTCGTTGCCAAAATGGTTTTTTAAAAAAGAATATAGAATCGAATTTTCTCCTTGGTGAAATATCTATTAACTTCAAAATGCATACATTGCTGTATATATTAACTTCATAATGTAAAATTTTGTAGGAATTATAAAAGTGAATAGAGGACAGAGGAGAAAAAGTGAAGATGACACACTGATACACTTTGAAAGATCTTAATGAAAAGTTACCAGAGAGGGAACAGCAGATCTTGTTGATGTTGTTATTCTTGTTTGTTTGTTTAACGTAAAACCTTAGGTTTTCATCCCTCTGAAAATAGTTAATGCTTTCATACAAGAAATGTGTTCCTCCTGCTAGAGAGGATAGACTAGGCCAGTTGAAACTCTGAAGATCTCATTAGACCTCTAGTCTAATGTGTTATTTCTGCGAAGCTGAGATTAACACTGCTGACTCATAAAAGAACTTCATATTCGCTTCTAATGACAACATCTGAGTAAGCGTACAAATCATAAGGGACCACCTGTTTGTATAAAATAATTCTCATTAATATCATATTTTAATTTATTTTATTTTAAAATAAAAATGGAGCCAAGGTTTTTAGAGTACATGAACTTTCAAAAAGAGATCGTTTTGTCTCCCATTGAAATGGGAACAGTTCTAAGAAATCCTTGTCTTCAGAGAGCTAATAAGTTAGGCATACATATAGATAATCAGCACAACCATTATTCTATTCCAAGAAGAAGTTAAATTTCAAAATTAGAGACATTTTTATTAATTCTTCATATTAAATATTGTTCTGAATCCTTGAGAGAACTCAAAAGTCAGAAAAGGGTTAGATTATGTAACGCATGGATTTAGTGGTGGCTTAATAAAATCATGTGTACTCTAGCATGTTTAATGTGAGGAAGCCTGACAAATGGCATCGATTTTATAACAGAATCAATATTTGCCTTGCTAAGTTGGGTAAATTCGTTTCTCTAAATTTTATTTAATATCAAAAGAACGAAATTCAAAGAATATGCAAACCAAGAGACTTCCAAAATTGAATATGAAGTGAAACATTATCAAAAACTGTATTAAGCTGGTCCAGATTAGTTATTATTTAAAGCAGATAGTCATATTCAGCTTTTAAAAGGTAAAGTTCTCATATATTTCAATGTGAGTGACTTCAAATTTAATTCTATTATTATTTCTTTATATTTTTCCAGGGAAAATTTCAGATTTTGAGCCAAGTATGGAATTATATGGTTGGAGGTTACATAACGCAGACCTACAGAGTGTTTTATATTATGTCTACGAGACAGAGCATTAGATTTCACAGAGAAAGTCATAGAGATGCCACATTGTTGAAATTTCTGATCTGGTTGCAATGCTTAGGTTTGAATGAAAAACCCAAGGGCCAAATTCACAGAACAATTACATTTGCTTTTTGCATGCTTGATGCCCCCAAAACACTAGAACGTGCACTTTTAAACAGGCAAAATAAATTCTCTCTTTCTTCCTTACTAAACTTTAAACTTACAAATGTTTCTTACCTAACTTTAAGTACCCTCCTTAGGGTATCTGCCAGCCTGAAAAAAACTGCAGGGCAGCCAAGAAAGGTGTTCCCTGATCAGCCATCCTGTTCATCTGTCTGCTCATCTCCTGTTCAATCCAAAAGACAGGCACATAAAGAATCCTACCGGGGCATCTATAAAATATGTAACATCACTTTAAAAAGTAGTGTATGTCATTACTGTTTAACACATTATATTTATTTCCAAAAGAGGATTCAATAATATTACCAACCAGACCCAATTTCTCTTTACTATTAAATATCAAATTGTATCCATTTAAAGCTTACTTCTAACCATCATTGTCAGGAAGTATATATGCATATATTATATATAATATTATACATATTAAATAGATATCCAAATTCCTTCATATTCTAGAGTTTTCCTTGACACTATACTTTTTTAATGTCAGAAATCTATTCATAATTCATAATACAAGTTATTAATTAGCAATAAGAAAAACACATAGCTTTTCTTGCAATGACCTAGAGGGGAGGGATAGGGAGGATGAGAGGGGGGCTTAAGAGGGAGGGGATATGGGGACATGTGTATGCATATGGCTGAGTCACTTTGTTGTGCAACGGACACTAATATAGCATTGTGAAGCAATTATACTCCAACAAAGATCTATTAAAAAATAAATAAATGGAAAATACATTTAGAATTAATACAAAGATGGCATTTGTCTGTGTAGATGGACACTCTTAAAGTCTCTCTTTCTGATTCTTCCAAAAGCTACTCATACCTTCTAGGTACTACAGTCATTTTTCTCTCATCAGTTGCTTTTGACAACACCTATTACCATCCTTGTCAATCTTTCTCTCCTATCAATTCTCCCTAGTCTTCATCCTCTTCCATTGTTTCCTGGCTCTCCTTTTAGACTGGGTTCTCATCTTCATAGTCTCATATTCAGTTTTTTAGTTGTATATGTCCTAAGAGGATTTTTTAGACTGTATCTAGTGCTGCACTACACTTTTGCCTGGATAAAGGATGCTTCCATCATTGAAATACCTGTGAATCAAGGATGACCCGTAAGCATACCAATGGTGAAATTACCAAAACCTAAGGTGACCACGCATCCAGGCTTACCGAGGCAATTCTGTTTATGCTTGTTGTCCCCAGGTAATTACTATCAGCATCCACCTGTATTCTTAAAAGTCCCTATTTGACCACCATGTCAATAGCCAATTTGTTAAGATAAGTTGAATGGGAATAAACTCCTGAGTCTTGAGGGACAGATTTTTAGGCAGAAACACTTTTTAAATTATGTGCAATGAATGTCCCTGTACTCCTAATATGAATAGATGCATAAAACCCAAGCTGTAGCGTAAAGGGTCTTCAATTCCAATTCCAGAACAAGACCTTAGAGAAGGCAAATATACAGAAATTTTTTAGTCTAAAAGCTTTACTGACATTGTTCTAGTAATTAGCATTTATAAGTTTAAATGTGCCAAGTTGGTCTCAGTAACAATATTGTGATAAACAGCTAATGATAAAAACACCTAACTTATATTTATAATGATAGTATTATTCTGAGATGCTTCCAATAGCAGCCTGGATTGAAAAAAGAAAATATCACATATTAAGGGACAGTGATGTGTCAGGCAGAAGATAGGCATTATAATTATGCAAGAAGACTGTAAATACAGATATGTTAACATGGTGATCAGAGGGCCTCATGGAAAATCATGGTAATGAGAAGATAATTTCTTGAGATAAATGAACAGTTAGGGGAGAAGAGAAATAAGACAGGTACTGATAGGGTGCAATGATTTCCATTTCTGCACGTACAGTGGAGAAGCTCAGCAATGCCTGGGTGATTGCTACTGTGGAAAACTCATATCGTCTTTGCAGGTGGGAAGGAAAATGGCTACAGTCAGGGATTGGCACTGGCAGAGAAGACAGACAACTATCTCAGACACATGTGAGACAGAATTTCTGACCAATCCTAAGTAGTGACATGTACTGGTAAATGTGAAGGCTGAACACCGCCATAAGTGTATGGTAGCTTAGCACATGCACAGTTGAGAACAGACTGGAAGAGGCTGGGGATGACAGAGGTTTTGCATACTGAGGACACCCAGAAATGCCTGGGGTAAAAGAACAGTGTATTTCTTTAATGCTAATGTGCATTTTCTATGTTATGTTTTTTCTCTGTAATCTTTATGACAAAAGTTATTGTCTTACAGGGAAAGAAAATGAGAAAAATGTTATTCAGAAGTGTCCCATAAAACTTGTACTTGAGGCAGTTCATGAACAATTGCATGGATGTAAAAATGAATGTACTTCATAAATGATATTTATCCTCAAAACAATTTCCAAAGTAGATATTATACCCACATGACAGATGAGGAGACTGAGTATAGGCAGACTGAACAATTTATCCAGGGTTAAACAGACACTTAATTACAGAGCTGCTCTAACTCCAGATAATTTATTTTTAAGTATATTATTAAGACTGTAGAGCAGTGCTTTTTGATTAAATGCTTGCATCTGTCGCCTGGTTTTTTATTTTTGTGTTTTTGTTTTTGTTTTTAATGAATACTATGAAGTAGGTGGTCTGGGATGGACCTGAGATATAATGATGACAACTCTGTGGGTCCCCACACCACACTTTGAGTAGCAAGGGTGAAGTGTAGTGGATAAGACACAGAGTGACTTTATTGTGAGGTTTTCAGGATTACTGATGTACCTTTTGTTACAAGTTATTTGCAGACTTGTTTGCAGCAATTTCTTTTGAGTTTCATTGCCTATTATTTAAAGAACTCTAAACTACTGTGTATGAAATTGATTCCCATCACGATTTGTATTTTCCAATCAAGTGTAATATTTTGTTAGAATGAATAATTGCAGATGCGACCCTTTGTGAGTTAATGATATATTTTCAGAATTAAACAGTATCATAATGCAAGGTTGATGTAAGGTAATATTTCTCCTTAGTCCATAGTTTGTTTCCACAGTTACTATCAAATCACCCACTAACAGTATTTTCATTGCTCTAAGGTAGCACTCAAAAATACCTCCAGCCTGTTGATTTAAGTTTTAGTGGAACTGTTTCACATTTCTTATAAAGCAAATTTTAAAATTCAAAATAAATAACTACAAAGCAATAAAACAAAAGCAAACACCCCCAAATTAAAGTTCTATAATTCAACCAGCTATCACCAGTATAGTTTTAATTAGACTTGTCATGATATAGATACTGAATATTGAAAGGATTTCCTCCATGTATTTCACAGTTTTTTGGGTTTATTTTTAAAATTTTTTTATTTTTGGCTGTGTTGGGTCTTTGTTTCTGTGCGAGGGCTTTCTCTAGTTGCGGCAAGTGGGGGCCACTCTTCATCGCGGTGCGTGGGCCTCTCACTATCGCGGCCTCTCTTGTTGCAGAGCACAGACTCCAGATGCGCAGGCTCAGTAGTTGTGGCTCAAGGGCCTAGTTGCTCCATGGCATGTGGGATCTTCCCAGACCAGGGCTCGAACCCGTGTCCCCTGCATTGGCAGGCAGATTCTCAACCACTGCACCACCAGGGAAGCCCCTCACAGCTTTTAATGTAATTTCAGTTATGTTATTTTTTTCTCATTTGAGACCCTCAAAACACCTTTGTTCAGGAGGCAGGGCAGATCTTAACCATTAAATATTCACCTGGAGAACAAAATTAACTCAAAACTGTTCACAGGCCTAAATGTAAAATGCAAAACTGTGAAACTCCTAGAAGATAACACAGGAGAAAATCTAGATAAAATCTTGTTTTTGATATGCACATTTTAGATTAAGTATCAAAGGCACAATCAGTGAAAGAAAGGATTGACAAACTGGACTTCATTAAAATTTAAAACTTCTTTTCTCTTCTGTGAAATACACTATCAAGTGAACAAGAAGATAAACCACAGACTGGAAGAAAATATTTACAAAACACATATCTGATGAAGTACTGTTACTCAAAACACACCAAAATCTCTTAAATCTCAGTACAACAGAAATAAAAAACTCAAAAAAATGAACAAAAGATCTGAACAGATACTTCACCAATGATGATATACAGATGGCAAATAAGTGTGTAAAAAGATGCTCAAAATCATCCACCTTTAGGGAATTGCATATAAAAATAACAATGAGATACCACTACCCCCTATTTAGCCACTATTAAAATGGCTAAAATCTAATCTGCTGATAACACAGAATGCTGGGAATGATGTGAAGCAACAGGAACTCTCATTTATTTTTGGTGGGAATGCAAAATGGTACAACCACTTTGAAAGACAGTTTGGCAGTTTCTTAAAAAGCTAAACATGCTCCTTCCATGTAATCCATCAATTACACTCTTTGGTATTTATCCAAATAAATTGAACAGTTTTTTTTCTCCCCTTAACTGAAAGAAGTTTTAATTCATTAATTTTCATCCATATTTTACATGCCTAAAATTATAATATATGAAAAAATTTCAGCAGTTATTTTAATAGTGTTTTTTGTCTCATAAGCTACTATAAAAATGTATTGATATAGTCGAATTCAGCCAAGTTTTTTTCCCCTACCCACCCCAGCCCCCCAGGTTTTGTAATATGCAAGTTCATAGCCACAAGTTCATGTCCACACAAAAACCTGCACATGGATTTTTTTATAGCAGCTTTATTCATAATTGCCAATATTTAGAAGTAACCAAGAAGTCCTTCAGTACGTTTATGGATAAACTGTGGTACATCCAGACAGTGAAAGATTATTTGATGCTAAAAAGAAATGAACTGTCAAACCATGAAAAGAGATGGAGGAATCTTAAATGAATATTGCTCAGTGAGAGAAGCCAGTCTGCAAATGTTACACACTGTATGATTCGAATTATATGACATATAAATTTTGCCTAAAAAAGGTGAAACTATGGACACAGTAAAAAAGATCAGTGGTTGTCAGGGATTTAAAGTGAGTGGAGTATGAATAGTTGAAGCACAGAGAATTTTTAGGGCAGGATAACTATTCTGTATATACTACAATGGTGGATACATGCCCGTATATGTTTGTTATCCATAGAATGTACAACACAAATAATAAACCCTAATGTAAACTATGGACATTGGTTGATTATGACATGTCAGTGTTGGTTCATCAGTTGTAACAAAGTACCACATTGATTATTGATTATGGATGTTTATGATGGGGGTGTTTGTGTATGTAGGAATTCTTTGAACTTTCCATTAAATTTTGCTGTGATCCTAAAACTGCTCTAAAAATTTAAACCTATTAATTTAAAAAACAAAACAAGACTAATTTGATTAATTTAACTTCACATTATACATTCAGTCAAGGAATGTATAATATTCTCGTTTGTGTTTTGTTTTATTTTTCTTA
The DNA here is from genome assembly GCF_005190385.1 of Monodon monoceros. Classification (NCBI taxonomy): domain Eukaryota; kingdom Metazoa; phylum Chordata; class Mammalia; order Artiodactyla; family Monodontidae; genus Monodon; species Monodon monoceros. Next base: position 84,743,379 of record NW_021703772.1, on the reverse strand, counting down.
TACAGGTGAGTTCTTCTAAGCCTTATCCCCAAAATGTGCACACACACACACACACACACACACACACAAGCACAATTTTCCTATGCATGTTTAGAGCTTATCTCACACAAGGACTATTTTTCATTACCTGGGAGAAAATATATTAAGGAAAATGTCTTATAATGAATTATTATAAATTTCAGGTCTAAGGCATTGAATTTCTTTGCCTCAGGCTGGTGGTGTGATGATGTAAAGTAGAATTGGTCTATCTAAATGACTGAATCTATCAAGGGATCAAACATATTTAAGATTTCATCATAGATTCTTAATCTAAAAGGGTTTTAGTAGTAAAATTTCGTATCTATATTTGAAAAACTAAACTGATATGACAATTGCTCAAGATCAAATAATAAGCACAGGTATCGATAATCATTGGCAAAAGATTTTCTAACTCAAATAAGGTGATGAATGGTATGGTGGAGGATGCACCTTGGTCTATTGGCATTCAAATGAGGGACACTTGAGAGGACATGGATGAATTCCTGGTCACCAAAGTTTCAGATTTCTTTTAGTGGTTCATTAATAAATGAAAGTATTATAATTTTAATATACAGAAATAGAAACCTGCAGTGATGTGTATGTTTTAGCTGTTTACAAAGAAAACGTAACAGCATTGATTTTATTTCTTATATTATTTTCTCCAACTTTAAAATCAGACTTTTGAGATGGATCATAGATGTAAGAGTTCAAGCATATGAAAAAAAAATACAGAAGTATATGCAGTATGTAAGGAATCGTCTCTGGTGCTTTGCACTTTAACCAATTCATTCACCATTTAAAAACAATTAAAAAATTCATTAAGCTGGATTCTGCCCTTGGATACACACAACAAAACCCCCATTGAAGTCAATGGAAATTGTGCATGCATATCCAGGGGCAGAATTTGGCCCGCTGTGCTTAATTCACTCTGATCATTCCTATTAATTCAATATTAATATTTCCGTTCATTTATTCAATTAGTCCTGTGGTATTCAAAATTCATTGTATGTAATACATTGTGACCAGTCAATCATTGCATTTCCAGTCCACTCTAACAATCAATATTTGAAGTTAGTCAAGGCAAAATGCACTTAAAAACCAAACAGAAATAGAAATAGAAGTCCCTCTGCAGAGATATCTCCTACTTTGTGTCTTGGGCCTGACCTCTCCCTGGGGATTTAGTCAGTGTGAGAGACATTAGCAAATTGTGGGGCAGAGTTGGCCCTTAGATCAAATGCTGCTTTGTGGGGTAGCCAAGTAGGGCTATCTAATAACAGCCAGATGTGAAAGACTAAGCTCATGAAATACCCACCACTTAATTAGGTCACACAATACCATTTGGCTCCCAATCAAATTTGGGTTATCTCTGTTCTGAGCAGAGGGATCTCTTCTGTCTTCAAGGAACATAGATCAAAATGAACACAGTATGTTAACATCGTAGTATAAACATTACATGCATGAATAAGTGGGACTAAACTCAAGAAGTATAATGATGCCTATGTTCCAAATGTATCTAAGTGTAATTTCCTTAGGCAGGCGAACTTAAACTTCTTGCATAATTTTATATGCTTTATAGGTATCCACAATATGCGAGATTATCAGCAGATCTGTAGAAGGGAAGTGTATGGAAATTGACAATTCATATTTAAATATTCATTAAACATTCTAAAAAGAATTACGTTCACCATTTTTGTTTTGTAACGGATTTATTGAGGTATAATTGACAGTAAAATAAACTACATATGTAAAATGTACAATTTGATAGGTTTTGACAAATGTATACACCTGTGAAACCATCATTACAATTAAGATGCTAAACATATTTATCACCCCCAAAAGTTTCCTCATTTCTCTAAACAACTCCCACATCACTGTCCAGGCAACCACTGAAGGGTTCTCTGTTATTAGAAATTAGTTTATATTTTCTAGAGCTTTAAATAATCAAAAAATAAATATTTTTTTGTCTGGCTTTTGTCATTCAGCAGAAATATATTGGGATCCAACCATGTTATTGTTTCTATCAGTAGGTAATTTCTCTTTATCTCGGAATAGTAGTCCACTGTATGGATATAATTTGTTTACACAGTACTCTGTCGGTAGGCATTCAGAGTGTTTCCATTTGGGGGTTTTTATAAGTAAATTTCCTATGAACATTTGTGTACCAATCTTTATGTGAACATCTTTCCCCCACCCTGAGAAAATAAGTAGGAGTAGAATGGCTAGATAATATGGTATATGTATGTTTAACTTCTTAAGAAACTGCTACACTGCTTTCCAAAGTGATGTGCCATTTTACATTCCTTCTAGTAGTGTATCAGTGTTCCACTTCCTCTAAATCCTTAGCAGTATTTGGTAAGTCAGTCTTTTTAATTTTTAGCCATTCTCATAAGTGTACAGTACAATCTATGCATTTATTTTGCAATTTTTTAATGACTATGTCAAGCATCTTTTCATGTGCATATTTGCCATCTGTTTATCTTCTCTGGTAAAGTGTTCAAATCTTTTGCCCATTTTTAAATGGGTTGTCTGTTTTCTTATTGATGATTTGAAAGAGTTATTTACATATTATAAATAAAGGCCCTGACTATGTACTAAGATGGCGGAGTAGAAGGACATGCTCTCACTCCCTCTTGTGAGAACACCAGAATCACAACTAGCTGCTGGACAATCATCGACAGGAAGACACTGGAACTCACCAAAACAGATACCCCACATTGAAAGACAAAGGATAAGCCACAATGAGACAGTAGGAGGGTTGCAATCACAATAAAATCAAATCCCAGAACTGCTGGGTGGGTGACTCACAAACTGGAGAACACTTATACCACAGAAGTCCACCCACTGCAGTGAAGGTTCTGAGCCCCACGTCAGGCTTCCCAACCTGAGAATCTGGCAATGGGAGGAGGAATTCCTAAAGAATCAGACTTTGAAGGCTAGTGGGATTTGATTGCAGGACTTTGACAGGACTGGGGGAAACAGAGACTCCACTCTTGGAGGGCACACACAAAGTAGTGTGCACATCAGGACCCAGGGGGAGGAGAAGTGACCCCAGGGGAGACTGAACCAGACCTACCTACTAGTGTTGGAGGGTCTCCTGCAGAAGCAGGGGGTGGCTGTGTCTCACCGTGGGGACAAGGACACTGGCAGCAGAAGTTCTGGGAAGTACTCCTTGGCATGAGCCCTCCCAGAGTCTGCCATTAGTTCCAACAAAGAGCCCAGCTAGGCTCCAGTGTTGGGTTGCCTCAGGCCAAACAACCAACAGGGAGGGAACCCAGCCCCACCCATCAGCAGCCAAGTGGATTAAAGTTTTACTGAGCTCTGCCCACCAGAGAAACAGTCAGCTCTACCCACCACCAGTCCCTCCCATCAGGAAACTTGCACATGCCTCTTACATAGCCTCATCCACCAGAGGGCAGGCAGCAGAAGTAAGAAGAACTACAATCCTGCAGCCTGTGGAACAAAAATCACATTCATAGAAAGACAGACAAGATGAAAAGGCAGAGAGATATATAACAGATGAAGGAACAAGATAAAACCCCAGAAAAACAACTAAATAAAGTGGAGATAGGCAACCTTCCAGAAAAAGAATTCAGAATAATGATAGTGAAGATGATCCAGGACCTCAGAAAAAGAATGGAGACAAAGATTGAGAAGATGCAAGAAATGTTTAACAAAGACCTAGAAGAATTAAAGAATAAACAGAGATGAACAATAAAATAATTGAAATGAAAACTACACTAGAAGGAATCAGTAGCAGAATAACTGAGGCAGAAGAATGGATAAGTGACCTGGAAGACAGAATGGTGGAATTCACTGCTGCGGAACAGAATAAAGGAAAAAGAATGAAAAGAAATGAAGACAGCATAAGAGACCTCTGCAACAACATTAAACACAACAACATTCACATTATAGGGGTCCCAGAAGGATAAGAGAGAGAGAGAAAGGACCAGAGAAAATATTTGAAGAGATTATAGTCAAAAACTTCCCTAACATGGGAAAGGAAATAGCCACTCAAGTCCAGGAGGTGCAGAGAGTCCCATACAGGATAAACCCAAGGAGAAACATGCCAAGACACATAGAAATCAAATTGGCAAAAATTAAAGACACAGAAAAAGTATTGAAAGCAGCAAGGGAAAAATGACAACATATAGGGGAACTCCCATAAGGATAACAGCTGATTTCTCAGCAGAAACTCTACAAGTCAGAAGGGAGTGGCATGATATACTTAAAGTGATGAAAGGGACGAACCTATAACCAAGATTACTATACCTGGCAAGGATCTCATTCAGATTCAATGGAGAAATCAAAAGCTTTACAGACAAGCAAAAGCTAAGAAAATTCATCACCACCAAACCAGCTCTACAACAAATGCTAAAGGAACTTCTCTAAGTGGGAAACACAAGAGAAGAAAAGAACCTACGAAAACAAACCCAAAACAATTAAGAAAATGGTAATAGGAACATACATATTGATAATTACCTTAAACGTGAATGGATTAAATACTCCAACCAAAAGACACAGGCTGGCTGAATGGATACAAAAACAAGACCCATATATATGCTGTCCACAAGAGAACCACTTCAGACCTAGGGAAGATTGGAAGTGAGGGGATGGAAAAAGATATTCCATGCAAATGGAAATCAAAAGAAAGCTGGAATAGCCATACTCATATCAGATAAAATAGACTTTAAAATAAAGAATGTTACAAGAGACAAGGAAGGACACTACGTAATGATCAACAAATCAACCCAAGAAGACATAACAATTATAAAAATATATGCACCCAATATAGGAGCACCTCAATACATAAAGCAACTGCTAACAGCTATAAAAGAGGAAATAGTAACACAATAATAGGGACTTTAACACCTCACTTACACCAGTGGACAGATCATCTAAAGTGAAAATAAATAGGAAACAGAAGCTTTAAATGACACAATAGACCAGATAGATTTAATTGATATTTATAGGACATTCCATCCAAAAAAAGCAGATTACACTTTCTTCTCAAGTGTGCACGGAACATTCTCTAGGATGGATCACATCTTGGGCCACAAATTAAGCCTTGGTAAATTTAAGAAAATTGGAATCATATCAAGCATCTTTTCTGACCACAACACTATGAGATTAGAAATGAATTACAGGGAAAAAAATGTAAAACACACAAATACATGGAGGCTAAACAATACATTACTAAATAACCAAGAGATCACTTAATAAATCAAAGAGGAAATCAAAAAATACCGACAGACAAATGACAATGAAAACACGATGATCCAAAACCTATAGGATGCAGCAAAAGCAGTTCTAAGAGGGAAGTTTATAGCTATACAGGCCTACCTCAAGAAAAAGAAAAATCTCAAACAATCTAACCTTACACCTAAAGAAACTAGAGAAAGAAGAACAAACAAAACCCAAAGGTAGCAGAAGGAAAGAAATCATAAAGATCAGAGCAGAAATAAATGAAATAGAAACAAAGAAAACAATAGCAAAGATCAATAAAACAAAAATCTGATTCTTTGAAAAGAAAAACAAAATTGATAAACCATTAGCCAGACTCATCAGGAAAAAGGGAGAGGACTCAAATCAATAAAATTAGAAATGAAAAAGGAGAAGTTACAACAGACACCGCAGAAATACAAAGCATCCCAAGAGACTACTACAAGCAACACTATGCCAATAAAATGGACAACCTGGAAGAAATGGACAAATTCTCAGAAAGGTATAACCTTCCAAGACTGAACCAGTAAGAAATAGAAAATATGAGCAGACCAATCACAAGTAATGAAACTGTGATTAAAAATCTTCCAACAAACAAAAGTCCATGACCAGATGGCTTCACAGGTGAATTCTATCAAACATTTAGAGAGGAGCTAACATCCATTCTTCTCAAACTCTTCCAAAATATTGTGGAGGAAGGAACACTCCCAAACTCATTCTATGAGGCCACCATCACCCTGATACCAAAACCAAAGATACTACAAAAAAAGAAAATTACAGACCAATATCACTGATGAATATAGATGCAAAAACCCTCAACAAAATACTAGCAAACAGAATCCAACAACACATTAAGAGGATCATACCCCCTGATCAAGTGGGATTTATCCCAGGGATGCAGGGATTCTTCAATATATGCAAATCAATCAATGTGATACACCATATTAACAAATTGATGGATAAAAACCATATGATCCTCTCAATAGATGCAGAAAAAGCTTTTGACCAAATTCAACACCCATTTATGATAAAATCTCTCCAGAAAGTGGGCATAGAGGGAACCTATGGTGAAAAACTGAAAGCATTTCCTCTAAGATCAGGAACAAGACAAGGATGTCCACTCTCACCACTGTTATTCAACACACTTTTGGAAGTCCTAGCCACGGCAATCAGAGAAGAAAAAGAAATAAAAGGAATACAAATTGGAAAACAAGAAGTAAAGCTGTCACTGTTTGCAGATGACATGATACTATACATAGCGAATCCTAAAGATACCACCAGAAAACTACTAGAGCTAATCAATGAATTTCATAAAGTTGCAGGATACAAAATTAATGCACAGAAATCTCTTGCATTCCTATACACTAATGGTGAAAAATCTGAAAGAGAAATTAAGGAAACACTCCCATTTACCACTGCAAGAAAAAGAATAAAATACCTAGGAATAAACCTACCTAAGGAGACAAAAGACCTGTATGCAGAAAACTATAAGACACTGATGAAAGAAATTAAAGATGATACCAACAGATGGAGAGATATACCATGTTCTTGGATTGGAAGACTCAATATTGTGAAAATGACTGTACTACTGAAAGTAATCTACAGATTCAATGCAATCCCTATCAAATTATCAATGGCATTTTTTTACAGAACTAGAACAAAGAATCTTAAAATTTGTATGGGACACAAAAGACCCCGAATAGCCAAAGCAGTCTTGAGGGGAAAAAACGGAGCCGGAGGAATCAGACTCCCTGACTTCAGACTATACTACAAAGCTACAGTAATCAAGACAATATGGTACTGGCACAAAAACAGAAATATAGAACAATGGAACAGGATAGAAAACCCAGAGGTAAACCTACGTACCTATGGTCAACTAATCTATGACAAAGGATGCAAGGATATACAATGGAGGAAAGACAGTCTCTTCAATATGTGGTGCTGGGCAAACTGGACAGCTACATGTAGAAGAATGAAATTGGAACACTCCCTAACACCATACACAAAAATAAACTCAAAATGGATTAGGGACCTAAATGTAAGACTGGACACTCTAAAACTCTTAGGGGAAAACATAGGAAGAACACTCTTTGTCATAAATCACAGCAAGATCTTTTTTGATCCACCTTCCAGAGTAATGGAAATAAAAACAAACAAAAAAAACTAATGGGACCTAGTGAAACTTAAAAGCTTTTGCACAGCAAAGGAAATCATAAACAAGACAAAAAGCCAAACCTCAGAATGGGAGAAAATATTTGCAAATGAATCAACAAAGGATTAATCTCCAAAATATATAAACAGCTCATGCAGCTCAATATTATAAAAACAAACAACCCAATCCAAAAATGGGCAGAAGACATAAATAGACATTTCTCCAAAGAAGACATACAGATGGCCAGGAAGCACATGAAAAGCTGCTCAACATCACTAATTATTAGAGAAATGCAAATCAAAACTACAGTGAGGTATCACCTCACACCAGTTAGTATGGACATCATCAGAAAATATACAAACAAATGCTGGAGAGGGTGTGGAGAAAAGGGAACCCTCTTGCACTGTTTGTGGGAATGTAAGTTGATACAGCCACTATGGAGAACAGTATGGAGGTTCCTTAAAAAACTAAAAATAGAATTACCATATCATCCAGCAATCCCAGTACTGGGCATATACCCACAGAAAACCATAATTCAAAAAGACATATGCAGGGCTTCCCTGGTGGCGTAGTGGCTGAGGGTCTGCGTGCTGATGCAGGGGGTGTGGGTTCATGGCCCGTGCCAGTGGGATCCCACGTGCCGCAGAGCGGCTGGGCCCATGGGCTGTGGCTGCTCGGCCTGCACATCCGGAGCCCATGCTCTGCAGCAGGGGTTGGGGGGGCACAGCAGTGAGAGACCTGCGTACCGCAAAAAAAAAAAAAAAAAAAAAAAAAGACACATGCACCCCAGTGTTCATTGCAGCAGTATTTACAATAGCCAGGTCATGGAAGCAACCTAAATGCCCATCGACAGATGAATGGATAAAGAAGATATGGTACATATATACAGTGGAATGTTACTCAGCCATAAAAAAGAATTAAATTGGGTCATTTGTTGAGACTTGTATGGATCTAGAGATTGTCATACAGAGTGAAGTAAGTCAGAAAGAGAAGAACAAATATCGTATATTAATGAATATATGTGGAACCTAGAAAAATGGTACAGATGAACTGGTTTGCAGAGCAAAATTGAGACACAGATGTACAGAACAAAGGTATGGGCACCAAAGGGGGAAAGCTGCGAGGGGGCTGGGGGTGGTGGTGTGATGAATTGGGCGATTGGGATTGACATGTATACACTGATGTGTACAAAATTGATGACTAATAAAAACCTGCTGTATAAAAATAAATAAATAAAAGCCCTTTATCAGATATATACTTGCACATATTTTCTCTGAGTTTGATCTTTTTATTTTCTTAACAGTGCCTACTGAAGAGGGAAAATTTTCACTTTTAATGACAGCTAATTGATCAGTTTTTTCTTTCCCCTTTGGGCATCATGCTATTGGTTTTATATTTTAAAAGTATTTGCCTAATCAAACATCAAAAAGATTTTCTTCTAGAAGTTCATAATTTTATATTTTGTATTTAGGTGTATTATCCATTTGGATTTAATTTTTACATACTTTGCAAGATAAGGATTAAAGTTCAATTTTTTGTGCATATCAATATTCAATTGTTTCAACACCATTTGTTGAATTGATTAAACATTCTCCACTGAATTTTGCACTCGTGTCAAAGATAAGTTGTCCATGTGTGTGGGTCAATATTCTGTTCCAGTGATCTATTTTTCAATCTTTGCACCAATACCATTCTATCTTGATTGCTGCCACATTATAGTAGTCTTGAAATTAGGTAGTGTTCAGCCTCAAGTTTGTTCTGTGTTATTTTGGCTATGTAGGTCTTTTATATTTTCATGTGATCTTTAGAATTAACCTATCAATGTCTCCAGAAACCCTGCTGGGAGTTTGCTTGGGATCATGTTAAATCTATAGATAAGTTGGGGAGAATTGGTACCTTAATAATATTGCCTCCCAGTCAGTGAACACAGTATATTTCTCCCTTTATTTAAATCTTCTTTAATCTATTTCAACAGTATTTTATAGTTTCCAGTATATAGGTGTTAGGAATCCTTGTCAGATTTATTTTTAAGCATTTTCTATGCAGTTGTAAATGATATTTTTAAAATTTCAATTTCATATTTTTTGTTGCTAGTATATGATTAGTTTTTTTTAATATTAGAATTGTATCCTGCAGTCTTACTCAACTAACTTATTAGGTTTAGGAATTTTGTTGTAGATTACATGGAATTTTCTGTATAGATGATCATGTCATCTGAGGAAAAAGACAGTTTTAGTTCTTTGTTTCTAATTTGAGTGATTTTTTTTCAAAGTTTATTGCAATGTCTAGAACCTTCATTTGTGGAATAGTAGTGGTGAAAGCAAATATTCTTGTCTTGTTTCTGATCTAAGGGAGAAAGTACTCTTTTACTCCAAGTATGATATTAGTTGTAATGTTTTCCCTAGATGCCCCTTATCAGGCTTTGAGAATCCCCTTCTATTTCTAGTTTGCTGAGGGTTTTTTTTTTTAATTAGGAATGAATGTTAAATTTTGCCAGATGCTTGTGTGTTTGTGTGTGTGTGTGTGTGTGTCTATTAAGATGATCATATGGTTTTCCTTTTATAGTTTATTAACATGTAATGATGAATTACATGGATTAATTTTTTGAAAGTCAAATCAGCCAGCCATGCATTACTCAGATGAACTCACTTGGTCATAATATGGTATTATAGTGCTTCTATATTCTTGCATTTTAGTTATATTTCAGTGAGAATTTTTGAATGCATGCCATTAGGGACATGGATCTGTCGATTTCTTTCCTTGTAATTATTTTGTGTGGTTTTAATAGCAGGTTAATGTTGGCCTCAGAATGGGTGGAGAAGTAGTCTCTCTTCTTAAAATTTGTAAATAAATTTGTGTAGAAATGGTGCTATTTCTTCATTAAATGTTTGAGGGAATACACTAGTGAAGCCATCTTGGATAGAAAAATTTTTGGAAGATTTTTACACCCAAATTCAATTTATTTAAAAGACAGAGGGTTAGTCATATAATCTTTTTCAATATAAGTGAGCTTTCATGGTTTTTGTCTTTCAAGGAATTTCTCCATTTTGTTGAACTTGTTGAAATTTTTGGCATAAAGTTTCTCATAACATCATCTTGTTATCCTTTTAATATTTGTAGACTCTTTAGTGAACTACTATTCTCATTCCTGATGTTGATATTATGTCTTTTCTTATCTGAGAAGTCTAGCTAAATGTTCTCTAATTTTACTGATTTTTCACAAAGAAAAAGTTTTAGGTTCATTATTCTATTTTTTTCCTGATTTTTATTTTATTAATGTCTGCACTGATGTTTATTATTTCCTTTTTCTCATTACCTTGGATTAAATCTGTGCTTCTCCTACTAGTTTTTTAAGATGAAACATCAAGCCATTGATTTGAGACCTTTTTTATTCTTTAATATGTCCATTTAGTGTTATAAATTTCCCTGCTTATACTGTTTTAGCAGCATCCCACACATTTTGACATGTTGTCTTTTTATTCAGTTCAAATTACTTTCTTGCTTCTGTTTTGGTTTCTCTCTCTCTCTTTTTTTTTTTTTGGCCAAATAATTACTTAGGAGTGTGTTATATAATTTCCAAATATTTGTAGTATTTACAGAAATCTTTACGTAATTGATTTTTTTTTTTTGCGGTACGCGAGCCTCTCACTGTTGTGGCCTCTCCCGTTGTGGAGCACAGGCTCCGGACGCGCAGGCTCAGAGGCCATGGCTCATGGGCCTAGATGCTCTGTGGCATGTGGGATCCTCCCGGACCAGGGCACGAACCCGTGTCCCCTGCATCGGCAGGCGGACTCTCAACCACTGCGCCACCAGGGAAGCCCTACGTAATTGATTTTTAATTTTATTTTTTTATAGCCAGAGAACGTGGTTATTTTGACTTTTAAATATATTGAGGCTTGTTTTCTGGACCAAAATTTAGGATATCTTCATAAATATTCCCATGTACTTGAAAAGAATGTATACTTTACTGTTGTTGAGTGGATTGTTCTATGTACATCAATTACATCAACTTGATTGATGATATTTTTTAGTTCCTCTATATTTGTACTAATTTCTATTTAGTCTATCAGTTATTGAAAGAGGTATTGAAATCTCTGACGATCATGATGGGTTTATTTATTTTTCTTTGTGATTCTATCAGTTTTTGCTTTGCTTATTTTGAAACTTTATTATTAGGCACATCCAAATTTAATAGTGTCATGTCCTCTTATTGAATTGCTGTGATTATCATTATGAACTTACATTATATTTTTGTTCAGAAATCAACTTACTCTAAAATTAATATAGTGATTTCATATTTCCTTTGATTAATGTTAGTATGGTAAATCTTTCATTCTTTTAACTTTAACTTATTTGTGTGCTTATATTTAATGTACATTTCTTGTAGGCAGTTATAGTTAGATCTTGATGTTTTATCTAATCTGATTACCTCTGACTTTTAATTGGGATTTTTAAAGTATATCTATTTAATGTAATTATTAATATATTGAATAATTAGGCTCAAGTCCACCACCTGTTATTTGTTTTCCATTTGTCCTATATATTATTTGTTCCCTTTTTTCTATTTTTTGTCTCCTTTTTGATTGAGTAGCTTTTGTGATTTCATTTTATGTCCTTATTTTAGGTTATTAACTATGACTTTATTATTTTAATGATTGCCTTGTGGTTTAGAACATATTTCTTTAACTTATCACAGTCCACCTTTCTGTATAAGAACCTTACCATTGTATACGTCTAACCCTCTTCTCCTAGACACAAGCTATTATTGCTTTAAATTTTACCTACATATATGCTATAAACCCCACAATATATTTTTATTGTTTTTGTTTAAACAGTCCATTATATTTTAAATAGATTTAACACTAAGAACAACTTTATTTACCCACATAGTTATCTTTCCCAGTGTTCTTCATTTCTTTGTGTACATCCATCTTTTCATTTGTTAATATTAAGCTTGAATGAATTCCTTTAACATTTCCTATAGCACAGGCCTGTTAATAATGGATTCTTTCATGTTTTGTAGGCATGCAAAAGTTTTTTGTTTAGTTTTGTTTTTGAAAGATATTTTTACTCAATGTAGAATTTAATTTGACAGATTTATTCATTCAGTACTTTAAGGATGACACTCTGCTGTCTTCCTGCTATCATTGGTTTTGTTAAGAAAACTGCCACATCCTTATCTTTATTTCTCTGTATGTAATATATCATTTTTTTTTCTGGATGTTTTTAAGACTTTTCTCTTTATCCCTGGTTTTGAGTAATGTGATTATAACATGACCTGGTGTGTTTTTCTTTATGTTTCTTTCGTTTAAATTTTATTGAGCTTCTTGGATCTATAGGTTACAATTTATCTATAGGATAAATTTTATCAAATTTATATATATGTATATATATATACATATATATGTGTGTGTGTGTGTATATATATATATATACACACACACACACACACACATATTTCATCTCTTTCCTTAACTTTTACATTATGGTTATACAAACTATCTTAACATTTTTACCTGCTAATTCTAATATCAGTGGAAGTTCTGGGTTAATTAGTTCAATTTTTCTCCCAATCATGGGCCATAGTTTCCTGCTTCTTTTCATGTCTGGAAATAGTTGATTGGATGTCAGACATTATCAGTTTTATCTTACTGAGTGGTCAATATTTGTGTGTTCTTATAAATATTTTAGAGCTTTATTCTGAACACAATTAAATGATATGAAAATAGTTTGATTATTTTGTCTTTTTCTTTTAAGATTCATCACTTGGAAATAGAGCAGTGCTCAGTCTAGGACTAATTATTCAAGCAAGACCCTTCTGAGTATTCTATTCAATGACATATTTATTATGAGGTTTTTCCAGTCTGACTGGAAGGGGAAGGCACTATTCCTAGCTCTGAGTTACCACCAAAATTTGTTACTTCTAATCCTTTTAGGTTCTTTTCCCCTCAGCCTTAGGTAGTTTCTTTGATAATCAGTACTCAGCTGAATATTAGAGGAGAACCCTCTATGGGTATCTGGGGTTCTCTCTGTATGTAGCTCTCTCCTCTTTGATACTCTCTCTTGCAGTATCATACCTTAGTCTCTCCAGACTCTTACATTGGTCCCCTCGACTTAAGGAGTTTGCTAGGTTGGCCTGGTTTCCCCTTCCCTGGGCAATACCCTGGAAACCCTTCCAAGGCAGTAATCTAGGGCAATTGTAGGGCTCACCTCAATTTTTCCCCATCTTTCAGGGATGACTGTCTTTAATTATCTTATGTTCAGTGTCTTGAAAGTCATTGTTTCATATATTTGTTGATTGTTTTGCTTGCTTCAATCACAAGGTCAAAGTTGGTCCTTTTTACTTCCTCTGGGTCAGAGGTAGAAGTCTTAGGTTCATCACTGAGTCATTATTTATTGTGCTATGGCCTTCTCACTTGTATGTCAAACAGGGCATTCAAAAGAGCAGTTAATAGTCCTGTCTTGCTATGATCCATCTGAATTTTCACAAGATGAAGACCTGGGAGTACTGGCAATTGTTAGGTTGACTGACTAACTATAAATAAGATCCATAATTTGTAGTAAAAATGATTTAGGCTTCAGAATAATTAAGTTTGGCTAAAGTAATTCTAGTTTGAATTCAGTGATGGATTTTCATGTGACAATGCTCTTTTTATCAATGGATAAGTTGATGTGATTCCAATCATCCCACAGTAAGCTTAGCAGAAGCAAATTCAGTAATTAGCTCAGTAATTTTAGCCTTCCCTTTGGGGTTACTCCAGTATACCATCTATAGAATGAATAATGATTTAGATGATTATAAAGGCTACTGAAGGTCTATCTGTACTGGACATCTTGCCATTTGCTTTAAAAAACAAAATGTAGCTACAACTTTACTCTCCTATCTCCAGGAACATCTACTTATTTTTCTCTATTATTTTATCTTTAAAGATATAGCTAAATAAGAAAATTATCTTGCTCACTTAGAATATTCTTTTCCTCTTCCCACACTCCAAAATTACATAAAGTTTTCCATTATTTTAATCCAATGACTTAAACAACTGGTGTGATTTCATAAGTGGAAGCATTTGACTACAGGTGGGAATTAATTTGCAAAGGCAGGAAAAACTGTTGAAAACAAAGAGCTAGTGTCCAAGTAAATATCTCTTGAGAAATTAGGAAATACAAGTTATATTGCAGGAGAAGAATTATTACTAAGTATTATGATTTAAAGAATTCCAGGTGGTCTGCATGGGTCATAATGCTAGCATTTCATCTTGGAATAATCTTTGTTCTTTCCAATACATTTTTTCAAACTAGTGCTTCTCCTGTAAAGTGCTACAAAGTTTGTTGATATAGGCTCATTAAGTCTGTAGCTATATAACACAAAATGAAAAGTGAAGAAATGATCTGATGGAGAAATGTTCCTTTGTACAAACTATAGAGATAAATAAGGTAAGAAAATTTGCAGGGAGATGATGGGTAAAGAAGGGTTGAATTATCTGGATCCATGCCTAATTCACCATTTAACTTTCCTCATGTGGATATAGCTCTTGTCTCTACAGTATGAAACTTTGGTTTAATTCAAGGTGTTTCTAATTTTTATTTGTGGAAGGAGAAAAGGATTAAAGCTCTTTTTTTCTTTGGCAGAGAAGGAAATCTATGTTGGTAAATCATGAACAGGAAAAAGAATAGGGGTAGGTGGTTAGGAATGATGAGCAGGATAAAATATTGGCCTCCATGAACTGCTATCTTTTCTTCATATGTCAAGATGGACCTATAAGGTTATAAACTCACCCTACAATATAATGTACATTGCTACAATGCTGTACATTGCTACAATATAATGTAGCAAATCCTACCAAAACTCAAACATTCTGTTCTCTTCAAGACTAATGAGCAAGTTTTATTTACCCACTTAAAGTCAATTATTTCACACTCTATATAAATCTTCCATTGCTCCTTGTTGCCTAAAGAAAAAACTCCTTGGCATAGAATGATCTCTTTTACAACCTAGTTCCAACTTGCGTCTCCATTTGCATCTCATGTCACATCACTCCTTGCTCCTTGTTCTTCAGCTGCACCAAACAGTGACATTTCCCCCAAACATTATGCAGTTTTATGCCTCTTCCCTCTTAGGATCTTTTTTCTACTCAGACATTTTTTCTTCTTCCTCACAGGTGTACTTTTGTTCCTCCTTCAAGATCCACATCAAATGTCTTACCCTCACTGAAGCCATTCTCAAAGCCCTTAGGAAGACTCACATATTTGCCTATTCATATAACTTTATTATTATTTTTTGGTTGTATTCCTTCATTTGTTTTATTTTTAGATTCCACATATAAGTGGAAATTTCCATACTATGGAAATGCATAGTATTTGTCTTTCTCTGTCTGACTTATTTCACTACACAAAATACACTCTGCATCCATCCATGTTGTTACAAATGGCAAAATTTCATTCTTGTTTTACAACTAAGTAATATTCTATTATATATATATAATAGAATATATATGTATATATATAATAGAATATATATATATATATGCCACATCTTCTTTATCCATTCATGATGGATGCTTTGGGCTGCTTCTATATCCTGGCTATTGTAAATAATGCTGCTATGAACATTGGGGTGCATATATCTTTTCATACTAGTATTTTTATTTTTATTTTCTCTATTTTCTTCGGATGCATATCCAGGAGTGGAATTGCTAGATCATGTGGTAGTTCTATTTTTAATTTTTTTGGAACCTCCGTACTGTTTTCCATAGTGGCTGCAACCGTGTAGGAGGCTCCCCTTTTCTCCACAACCTCGCCAACACTTATTGTTGTCTTTTTGATGATGGCCATTCTGACAGGTGTGAGGTGATAACATCCTTGTGGCTTTAATTTGCATTTCCCTTATGATTTGTGATGTTGACCATCTTTTCATGTGCCTATTGACCATCTTAATATACCTTTATATTAAGGTCTAACACACACCACTATTTCCTCCAGAAACAACATATTCTGTCTCCATCCTGCTATTAACATAATTGGCACAAGGTAGGCCTTAAGTAAATGAATATATGAATGAGTTAATTTAAATGAATGGATAAATAGATAGTTTCACACATAGAGGTGTCACTCAGAGATGACTGTGTTCAGTCTTTTCTTTTAAAATGCATAAACAAAACACTGACCTCCTCAGTAGAAATTGTTCTAGTTCATTTGGGAAGGATTTTGTTGCATTGGGTAGTTGGTGCTAGTAAAGAAGCCTTGGTGTGCTTGTGTCTTTACAGCTTGGATGACAGAGTGAAGCAAAAACCATAGAAGTTGAGATTGCTGATGTTCAGCTGTCACTGAATTGTGACACTGAATTGATACTATGAACAGAAAAATAAGTGGCAAAGCAACAGAAACTTCATGTCAGGGAACAGGATTGTCATGAGCCTATTTATTGGCTTGACCCTTAGTCAAAGAGTTTGTAAACTTGTTCTAGTAGTAATCTCCCAGTTATTAGTGCAGTGACTACAAGTAAAAAAAAGTTAACAGCAGTTAGATGTCATAACTGCAGCTGCCTGGAATTGTAATCCCTTCACTATTCTCCTTCAGTATTTCCACTGTCACTTACAGCTCCTCAAGAAAAAACATCCTTTTATAGTGGGATTACTGAAATGCATCTATCAGGTAATATCTATAAATAAGCAACAAATGAATTTTTAAAAAATTGTTTCTGTTCTCAACTTGATGCTTTGTTTAAATAAATGACACCTACTTTCCTTGCCATGGGTATTAGTGTATCAAAATTGTGTTTGTTCAGGCTAGTAAATAAGTGATACAATTATGTTTCTTATTTTGTTTGTTTCTAAGGCTAAAAGAATAAATAAATACTGTATGTCTGAAAGCTACTAGTTAAAGCTTATGGACTGGCTGAATGAATAAAAGTCTGCTTTCATTTTTTTCTTATCTCTGCACTCTAGCTTAAATAAAGGATGAAATTAAGGTAAATCAAATTATTCAGTAAAGCCCGTCTAATATTTTAAGAACAGATCTTAAAGTCTAATCTTTCTTACTTCTGGCCTGGCCCTGTGAGACTACTGCCACCTCTCACATCCCCCTTTAAGTAGAGGAAAGAGTAAAAAAAATGCATGAGACAACTGTGAAATATTTTGCAAGATTTTAACGTTACTAGCAAACTTCCATTCCCTTTGTTTAGCGGCCAGCTGTAGCTGACACAAATATATAGTTGCTAGCTGCTAGCCCGCCCTGAAAGTGAGATTTTTATATAAAGATTTATTTATGGCTAATTTATTTATCTTTATATTGAATATAATACTCGCCAGTATCTTTCAGCTTATAATTATTTTTCTTCACATCAAAGAACAACATTAGAAATTAAAGTCCATTCAGTGTTGTGTATGATTCATAGCCTATGTTGCCGATCTTCTAAAAGAAGAACATTTTTTCTTTTCCAGATCTCCTCCCCTCTTCCTTCTGTCCTCCACACCTGTCTAACCCCACTTTGTGTTATTGAGTTCTTTTGGTGTTAGTAATATATATTAATATATATCTTAGCAATATATAAATGTCAGGGAAGGAAACCTTTTCCTGCCTGTCAGCCTGATACATAATCCAAGGAAACCTCAGTTTCTTGGCCTCAGCATCTAACTTTTACAGTTAGATTTTTTATGCAGACATCCTAAAGCCCTCGCTGATTAAGAATGACATGGTGGGTACCAAGATGCCTTCACTTTCTTCTCCTTAGTGTGGAATCCTATAGCACTGTGAAACTTATAAATAATTGAGTTATTTTTAAACCACTGGATGTTTTCCAGTTACTCTATTTCACACTGGATTAATTATGTAAGAAAACCGAATTGTTCCTCATCAGTGTCACAACTTTTAAAAACAACATGCTGTTTAAATTCAGCTTTGGCAACTCCAGCGCAAACCCCCTCAAATTTATGGCACCACACCCATAGCATAATAAAACCTTTAGTGGTCCTTTGTCTTTTAGCTCGCCTTCTATTTTTTCTCAAGGGTGTTTTAGGCTGGAAGATGCAAACAAAAGTTGTCCAGATGTTATTTGTATCAGAGCAGGATTTCAGTCCAGCTATCTGTGGTTGCAAATGTTTATTTTAATGGGTTATTGTGCAATCTTGCTGTGTAGACCTTCATGGCCTTATATGCATGTTCTCAGCAATGCCAGGACATTGTTTTTTAAAAGATATCATTTTAGTCCAATTGAATGATTACTAGTCACTAGGGGAGCAAAAAATGTAACACCTGTAGAAACACAGATGATATTTTTGCTGATTCCCCCATGTTGACACTGTGAAACTGCCTGATTACAAAACCATGACCAATGGGCTTTAGGTAAGCAGGAGGAAGGTGTGGTCCATGCCCTAGCAACAGTCCGGGCCTGAGACAAAGT
The DNA here is from genome assembly GCF_005190385.1 of Monodon monoceros. Classification (NCBI taxonomy): domain Eukaryota; kingdom Metazoa; phylum Chordata; class Mammalia; order Artiodactyla; family Monodontidae; genus Monodon; species Monodon monoceros. The sequence continues at coordinate 84,724,591 of NW_021703772.1, read as the reverse complement.
TACTCAGTTACATGCCTGCAGTAAACATAGAAGGGAGGCCAGGAAAAAAAAAAAGCCAGCTGCTGCCCCATGCCGTTTGATGGACTGAAAGAGGCGCTCAGCTAAATCACGGTAGTGTGAGCTGCAGGTTTATTTTAGCTATTATAACAAGTACGGGACTGGACTTATTATTCATTTTTAGAATTCTAATAAAATCTTAACTGATGTTTCCTTGATACTAAAGTAAATTGTTTACCCTGTATCTAAAAACACATATTATGTCCAATGCACCAATTAGAAGTGGGGAATTTCTAGTCCTTAAAATAAATGTGGAAACTAAATTACATCATATAAAAATGGACTTAGTTTTTCAGAATGTGCTAAATTTTAGAGCTACTAGTTTTCACTGAGAATTTATTTAAAATCGAAGGATGCTTCTAGTACATTTGTGAAGGACACATTCTCTGCTATTGGAAAAACTCACACTTTAAATCTATTTTTAGGAGGAGCTGAATAGACACTTTTTGTCTTTATTTTTATTTGTTTATTTTTATTGAAGTATAGTTGATTTATAATGTTGTGTTAGTTTCAGGTGTACAGCAAAGTGGTTCAGTTATACATACTATATATTTATTTTTTTCAGACTGTTTTCCCTCGTAGGTTATTAGAAAATATTTAGGATAGTTCGCTGTGCCATATGGTAGGTCCTTGTGGATTATCTATTTTACATATAGTAGTGTGTGTATGTTCATCCCAAACTTCTAATTTATCCCTCCCCCACCCTTTCTCCTTTGGTAGCCATTAGTTTATTTTCTATGTCTGTGAATCTTTTTTTGTTTTGTATATAAGTTCATTTGTATCATTTTTTTGTAGATTCTACATATGAGCGATACCATATGATATTTGTCTTTGTCTGGCTTACTTCACTTAGTATGATAATCTCTAGTTGCATCCATGTTGCTGCAAATGACATTATTTCATTCTTTTTTATGGCTGAATAATATTCCATTGTGTATATGTGTGTGTGTGTGTGTATATATATATATATACCACATCTTCTTTATCCATTCATCCGTCAATGGACATTTAGGTTGCTTCCACATCTTGACTATTGTAAATAGTGCTGCAATGAACACTGGGGTGCATGATATCTTTTCGAATTATGATCTTCTCTGGATATGTGCCCAGGAGTGGCATTGCTGGATCACATGGTAGCTCCCTGCTGTTCTCCATAGTGGCTGCACCAATATACATTCCCACCAACAGTGTAGGAGGGTTCTCTTTTCTCCACACCCTCTCCAGCATTTATTATTTGCAGACTTTTTGATGATGGCCATTCTGACCAGTATGAGGTGATACCTCATTGTAGTTTTGATTTGCATTTCTCCAATAGTTAGCTATGTTGAGTATCTTTTCATGTGCCTTTTGGCCATCTGTATGTCGTCTTTGGAGAAATGTCTGTTTAGGTCTTCTGCCCATTTTTTGATTGGGTTGTCTGTTTTTTTGATATTGGGTGTATGAGCTGTTTGTGTACTTTGGAAATTAGTCCCTTGTCTGTTGCATCATCTGCAAATATTTTCTCCCCTTCTGTAGGTTGTCTTCACTTTGTTTATGAACGGACCCTTAAGAGGACAATTATTTTAAGACATTTAGCACCAAGGAGTGATATAACCTCACACTAAAGATGTCACTAGGCAGTTTTTGATTGACTTTGTAAATGAAAGCTAAATATTTCGTTGAAAGTAAAAGTTAAAGATAGTTTTTTATAGATCCACTTCAAGGTAGATTAAATGTTGGTGTAGTTTCATAGATATGAGCAGCCCTGATCAGATTTAATGGTCCAGAAATTAGAGTATGTGATGAGGAAATTTTTTTTTAAACTTGGGAAAGAAATAGATAAATAGATAGTTATTTCATATAATAGTATGTATATGTCGGTCAACATTATAATCATAACACTATTTTACCTTTGTCTAGTAGTTTATAGTTTAGAAAGAAATGTCCAAATGTACTTTGGGCATTAACTTATGGCTTTATAGATTTGGATATTTTGTAATGTCACACTTTTGTCCCTACCCAGAGTCTGAAATGTCCTCATGTACTGACTTATTTTCCATAGGTGTGTGCACAGTGCTATTTATTTCTGTGAGATTCTGCCCCATGTACTCAAATGGCTTACTGCTCACATGAATCAAGGGCTAGAATAGAGCCAACCCATACAATAGTCAGGTGTTGCATCGATATCCCAAAATATAGAACTTACATGAAATATTGATTAACTCCTTCAAGTTCTCTGTTGAAATCATATATAAGAACATTTAAATATGATACCTTTTTGGCTAAAAATCTCTAAAGGAGAAATGCATGCTTCTTTCTGTCCAGGAGGCTCTATTAGTACAGTAAAAGCTCAGATAACCAGAATGCTCAGTGTCTTAGTCTGGGTTTCCACAGAAGCAGACTCTGAGATAGGATGTGAGGGCAAGCAGTTTATTTGGAAGGCTCAGGAAACACTAGTTGGGGGTGGCTGGGGAAAGATCAAGGGAAGTGAAGTCATCCATGAAGGAGTGCTTTATTTTAAGGCAGCTATCATAGTGTGTGGCTGGTGCTTAGTTCTGCAGAGGACCTCTAGAATATAGTGGAAAACACACACCTCAGGAGGATCCCATCCTAGAGGTGAGGGAGCTGGGATATATATGCCACCTCCTGAGAATCAATGGGTAAAAGAGTTATTGGTTGGGGGTGGGGATAGGAGAAGAATGGAGGCAGTGTGGTGGCTTGTTAACTCCTGGTATTTCTGGACTGTCCTTCCTGACTGCATAGAATAGCATTTCTACGTCCAGGAACAAAGCCCCAAGCACACAGATGCAAATGATGGTAGGTGGAAATCAGCCAGATCACACTGCAAAGTCTGCAGAATGAAGATGAGATACGGATAGCATCTTGTTGCACTTGGGAAAGAAGATATTCTATGTTTTTGCACTTCCAGTTAGCTAAAGGTTTAATAAAAATGTGTACTTTTTCACGTTGCTAAAAATTAAAGTATTATTTTATAAAACGTTCCCAAGTAAATTGCCTGGGGAATATGATATACATTTTTCTCTGAAAGTTCAAGATCACATGATTTTGTGGTCCTAATCATTATTTCTCAAGGAAGAGTAACACCCAAGTTGTCTAAGGTCTAGGGAACAAAGATGATTTTGCACCAACCTCAAAAAATATTTCAGCAGTTTATTCTGATTGTAAATTTTTAAAATGTGTTGGGATTTGCTACATTCTATCAAAAGTGGACTATAACAAGAAAATTATAAAAATCCCAATTAATCAAAGGATGTACAAAATTAATTTTTGTTGGTCAAGCTTTGATCATGGCTACCAGAAGAAAGCAGAGTCATTAATTCTAGAACTCATTCCTCTACTTAACCAACGCATTTTATAAAATATTTACCATGTACCAGGGAATTATAAAATGAACAACATTAAGGTGGCCGAGGCAGTGGTCAAGGTTTTTAGAGTAGTTAAGACTTGATACTGAAATTCAACTCTGCTGCTTTCTAGCTAGGAGACCCCAAGCAATTTATCTTCATTCTCTGAATTTCCTCATCTGTAAAATAAGAGTAGTGGAGTTAAGGGATTTAATGAGATTATGTTTGAAAAGCGCTTAAGGGTATACCTGGCACGTATTAAGCACTCATTACATGTCATTTTCATAATGGCGTTGATCGGAATGCTAGGATTGCTGCCATCAAAGTCCTAGCAATCTTCTAAAGGGGACAGATAAATACACTGTAATGCAGGGAAAAATACAAGTGTTCTGTGATTACAGAGGATGAGGACAATTAGAGAAATATCTTTCAAGGAGGTGGAACAAATAAATGGTTCTTGGAACACAAAACAGTTTCTGATAGGTGAGCTTAGGGGTCAGACTGAAGGGGTGAATATAAATCAAAGCGTAGAGTTCTAAATGGACCTGGTGTGCCTGGAATATTTAAGGGTACCAAGTGCCTGAGACACAGAGCTCTCGTATCTATCTCTAAATATGGTCGGGTCCTAGGCCTCAGACCTTGGACTCTTCCCTTCCTGTCTACACTCAGTTCTTTAGGTGATCTTCAGTTCCTCATAGCTTTAATACCGGCGGTTCACTGGGGAACTCCAAATTTAGGTTGAAGAATCCTAACTTTAGGTTTCCAGATAAGCTCTATTCCATTTACTTCATTGTGCACTTACACAAATCCACTTGGATATCTAATGGGTATCCCACGAGCAACATGTACAAACTCAGTTCTTTATATTTTCTCCTGAAATTATGTGTTCCCCCCATAGTATTCCCCAGCTCAGTTAATGGAAACTCCATCCTACTAATCATTCAGGCCCCAAAACACTGTGTCCTCTTTCATTTCTCCCTCTCTCTCAAACCACACATCTACTTCATCATCAAATCTGTTGTCTCAGCTTTGAAAATGTATTTAGCATATGACTTATTTTTACCTTCTCTACTAATACCATGTTGGTATCCTGCCTAGATTATTGCAATAGTCTCTAAACACGTTGCGGCTTCCTTTTGAGAACCCCAAGTGTCTCTTCTCCAAATAGCAGCAAATTTAATCCTGTTTGAGTTAGTTATAGTGTATTGCTCCTCTTCAGGGCACTGCAATCCCCCTGGCCCCATTTCATCCATATTAAAAGCCCAAGTCCCCACAAGTTCTAGAAAGCCCTCATAATCTCAGCTCTGTCACCTTTGAACTCATTTAGTTATTTCCCTCTTGATTATGTTATTCCAGTCCTATTGGGTTCCTTGTTCAATAGATGTAGCTTCACATTCCCAACTTGGGCCTTTGTTTGGCCTATTACCTTTGCCAACACCCCCCCAGACATTTTTCTGGATAATATCCTTACATTCTTTAAATCTGTGCTAAAAATTAATCTTCCTCTGAGAGGTCTATACTGACTACCCTATTTAATGCTGTAACCTGCACTCCTCCGCCTATGCTCACTTCTTTTTCAAAATGATTCTGCCCTACTTATTTTTCCATACCCCTTACTGTCTTATAACTCGGCATATTATTTACTAATTTTATGTAATGTTTATCTCTTCCCACTTCCACTAGGATATAGCTCCATGTGCGCAGCTGTCATTGTGTGTTCTGTTTACCAAAAAAGGGCTCAGCACATGTAGATGTTCAATAAAGAAAGAATGAGAGAATTCATGCTCTTTCTTCTTTCTTCTGAAATGTGTTCTTACTACATTAACACAAACAGTCCCTTCAATCCATAGTATACAATACTTTTTATTATTTAAAGAATCTTGGATATAATTTCTATACTCTTTAAGCATTTTCTCCTTTGGAAAGTAGAATATGATATGAAATAAAGAATTGTTATTTAATTTATACTTTGAAAGATTCCTTTCCTTTCTGGACAAATTAATACTGCTAGATCCATATTAGGAAAAACATTAATAAATAACATATGAGTAACTCCAATATGATAAGCATTATATGTATTATTTCATTTAAAAATAAACTATGAGTGAGTGTCTTCTCTACTTGATTTGAAAACTGGAGATCAGAGAAGTTAAGTAATTTGCCAATATTCACACAGTAATTGGGGTGATCTGGAGTTGGAACCTAGATTTTTCTGACTTCATGGCTCTTATTATGGATTGGCCATCTTGATTTAATAAATCAATATCTATTATGTAGATATGAGGAACATTAAAAATATCTCTGAAACTAACAAGGAAAAGATAAGTTCTTTTTAATAAAATATTTATCTTTATGAAGGGAACTTTATCATATACTTATCTTGCTTTTAGGCCATTCCACATGGAACAGCTCTACAGAAGTAGAAAAGACTTCATTATGGATAAACAGTATTATGAGAATTAAGCATCCCTATAGAAAGAGCCAATTAGTAAGTTAACTTACTAATTATTGCAAAGATATATGAATGGTACCCTATAATAACGGTAGGGTACAGTTTTACCAATTTTTTACAAAAAGCCATTTAAAGTAGCATCTCATGATGTTTGGTAACTGAAAATGGTCTTTGAAATATTTTACTTTTGATTTAGATACTTTTTTGAGGTTTGTTCAAAACTTTGGTGTGAGTTTCCGCAAGAACATTTTATTCTTGTATCCTGTTTTTAAGCAAAATACTGCCTTTTTTTTGGTGATACCTTTCCCATTCTGTTGAAGCTAAAATATATGTTTTTAAAAGTTGCTTTCACTCCTTTCTTTATATGTGTCAACTGCATTAGGAGGCAGAAGCATCTGTTTAAATTTCTCTCCAGTGATTTTATGTTACATCTTCTAAACTCAGATTACTAATTTGTGTCATTTCCTTCACTCTCTCCTGGAGAAGTCTTATTTTCCTTTCCAACGCAATAAGTACTCCTTGAGGAAGGAAAAATTTCAAATTTACTTAAGAAAAAAGATATTTTGTGTTTCTTCACTTCTTCTGTTTACAATCTCCTATCAGCCAACAAGAAGGAGATCCAGCCCCACTATCACTTTATGCATAAACTTAGACACATAAAAACTCATAAAAGAAAGGACCTTTTGTCCACAGAAGAAGTCGTCTTGACCATTTTGCTCAAAGTGAAGCCCAGTGAGCTTAAATGGTTTCCTTAAGGACATGCCACTAGAAAGTAACTGAACCAGGACCAGTTTGTAGGATTACCAATTCTTAAGTCTCAAGTATTCTATTTTATGGCTTAGGTTTTCTTATTTTTTGAAAGTAGGGAATTGATGCTATGAAGATGACTTTTTATTATCCTGTCCACTGTCCACGGAAGTGTGGGGCATCAGTATTATTACTACGGGCTTATTTTAATTTATGATGTTTCCCCAAATGAGCATGTCAGCACATTTCAGTTTGGGACAGGGAAAATAATTGCCCGTGAAACTTCAGACTTATTTGAGAAAGTTAAAATCTGAAAAGAGAAATTCATTTGTTAATTTTCAAATAAGATTCAATGTAATGATCTACGTAGATTTTCTTCTTTTTTATCTGTGTATGTAGTAAGCAAGAACAATGGTTAGCTTCATACACTTTCCTTTTTAAGCCATACTCCAGAAAAGAGGTAAAAAAAATCAAATTAGATAGCAAGATTTCCAGTGAGATAAGTTTGCCCATCCTTAGTTTATCTTCTGCAAATGAGCATGTGCAAAATAGTCCACCTACTGTTCTAGTTGCCATGGTTTAATGCAGTTCCACTGAGTGATCCTGTTAACCTAACCTTCAATTTGCTGGTGTCTGAACTCTGAATTACAGCTTACGAACATAGTTTAACAGCTGGTACAAGGGCTTCTTTTGAATTTTTAATCATATGAATTAAAGATTACTGGAGATGCTTCTTTAGACTTCTTCTAGGAGTGATCTACTGTATAGAAAGTCAAGTATAGATAAGCCCAAGGGAATTGAAACACAAAGGTACCAGGCCTGGAGACACAAGGCTGCACACTCTGCCCACCAGATTGCAAAGCGTTCATTAAAAATTACGTCTTAAGCAACGATAACATTATAAAAGATTACACTGTCCTCAAATGTATAACATACATTTTGTAGTTACCTTCAGAGGGTCATTAGTCAAGTAGAAGTGAGCATAGAGTCCAAACTCTCATTACATCAAAACCTTAAATTGTTACAGAGATTAGTCAGAAGATAGTTAATCAACATTCTGAAGAATTACTTGACCGTGGTTATAGAATTTCTTAAAAACAGCAGTGGTTTTCAAATAAGATTTTTGTGAAATTTACTGAATACTGAAATTAATTTAGTGGGGCTTGACCAATACTTTTTAAAGAACAAAACAGAATAGAATAGGAAATGTCAGAACGTATCTCATTGAGCACAGTTCAATGGCTGTGTGAAATTTTGTGTTAGCTGTGTGTGTTTGTATGTCTGCATGTGTATGTGTGTGTGTGCTGGGTAAAATGTGTCTTTTTTCCCTCTGTTTAAGAGCAGTTTGAACAACTGTTCTTGTAGAATGTTTTAATTTAATTTGAATTTCCAAAATTCTTACTATTCCAATGTATTGTCTTAAGAATATATGTAGCACATATAATCAGGTATATACAGAATAGTAATATTGACATATAGCAAAGTTCATGTTTTTAGTAACATCTAGAAAAATGCCCAGAATATGTCAGTTGTCTGTAAGATATAGTGATTTGAGGGCAGAAATATTTAGCATTAACATTTGTCATTTTAAAAACTATATACATGTTTATACACATTTAACTAAATTCTTTTCTCTACTGTTTATTCCAGCAAGAGCATCCTTATATGCTAAAAGTTGCAGCGGATAAGTTTAGTACAATTGGCTATGCTCTTGCATATCATATCAGCAGACTGGTGTTTTGGAGTATGGGACAATTCTTTGTTTAATATTTCAAATTTGTGCACTTATCAAGTATAAGGACAGTTATACATCTGTTAGAATCATTTACCAAAATACCTAGAAAAGTTAAATTAAAAACAAACCAAAATATTAGGGCAGTAACCAAAATGATGCATGGGTCTTCCCCATTCATAATTCTGTGAATTCTCCAAAAGGTTCCTCTCCTAATAGCTGCCATGCATTGTTGTCTGGTTGTCTGGACAAGTGCAACTCAGCTTTGTTTTCATAAACATGAAGATGTGTGTGTTTCTTTTGCGCTACTCCACACCATCTTTTTAAGAATAAATAAGTATATTTGTGAGAAGCTTGGATCACATATTAACCAATTCAAAGGTTGAGAAAAGTGATGCATTTAGTTCTTTGAAACACTACAAATCTTCTTCCCATCCTGAGAATCTGTACACAGCTCCCTTATTTCCTTTAAGTCTTCAATAAGACTACTGAGAAGAGAAATTTACCTTTCTCTGTGACTGTGTATAGGCTTTATTTGTTTTTTTATAGTTTGATATGAACAGGGCAAAGCTAGATAAATGCAAAGGAATAAATGAAGACAGTCCAGTTAATTGAAAGGGCTCAGGACTGGCCACAGAATAAGGAAATGCACTGAGACAATGGTTTCAATAACTGATACGGCTCCTTGTGGTGAGGCAATAAGGCAAGAAGTAACAGAGGAGAACAGATTTTGGAGAGCTTTTGAATACTTTTCTCACCATGTGATGAAATGGCTGCTTAAAGCACTGGCTGCATTTAATTATTTTTATTTCAATTTTGTTTTTTTTAAATGTGGTTACTTCATAGACACATTTATTTTCCAACATCAGCTCCTTAGTAGTATAATATAGAATGCCTCATTAGCAATGGAAAATGGGCTTAAGTTCCTAGCAGGAATGTTCTGAATAATGTTTTTCGATGTGGAAGAAGTTAGCAAGGGAGATTATAGAACCTCTTTCATCCCCCTGGAGGACTTTAAAACAAGTAAGAACTTTTTATTCAATCTGTAAATTTCACATAAGGTCTATCCTCGTTTACTGGTACTGGTTTTCGTTCAGTTAAGTCCCCCATCCCTTGTTCTGCATTATGCTGCCTTCGCTTGGAGAGGCCACAGGAGAGAACAGAAACTTGCCTACTCCCCTGGGAGGAGGGCATGTGTGTCACTCGAGCAACTGTGCTGATATGTTACCCTACACATACTCTCCTCCTCATGTTCTCAACTATCATGCAGGGGTCGGATTAGTGCAGTGGTTTTCAAAGTGTGGTCTCTGGACCAAAAGCATCAGCACCACCTGGGAACTTGTTAAAAATGCACACTTTTGGGTCCCATATCAAATTAACTAAATGAGAACTCTCAGGGTTGAAGGAGGTTGAACTTCTGTATACTTAGGTATGGAATGTTCTATCAGAATTGAAATGAGCAGTTCAAGCAAATGTCTGGAAAACATGGTGAAATCACCACCCACAAAATGACTACAAAAGCAGACAGAATTTTTTACCTGGCTATGTCCACTGCCCAGTGTACGACGCAAATATTTGCACGTTGAATGTCTGCTCACACTTATTTAGGCCATAAGAACAAATTCATCCTAGATGGCTCAGAAAAGTTCCTCTATTTAGTCAACAAATATTTGTTGAACACTTGGTATGGACTAAACACTGTGCTAAGCGGAGGATGTACTTGGAAGATGATGGTCATAGGTCCATTACATCAAATCCTCTGCAGAAATGAGAAAATTATTTGTAGAGCTGAATCAGGCACTCTTTTTTTTTTTTTTTTTTTTTTTTTTTTTAAGCTGCTGATGCTACCACAAAAACTTTTAAAATTTCCAATAGTTTGTGCCCTGCAGGTGGAAAAGCCTTTCCTACCAGAGAGGATGGTTACATCCCCCCTGATGAAATTTCCTCCGCCTGACAGTATGTTTACTGAGAATGCTATCTTTAGGGCATTCTAAAGAAAGGCAAATGACAGTACCAGAAAGTGCAGCAGCTGAGATGCTTGCATGTGCCTCTAACTCAGATCTGAAGGACGAAGCTGAAGCGTCGGCCGCAGCTGGGAGAATAGGGAGCAGAACACTGGCGATGGGCAAAATGGTTATTCATTTCCTCTCTTGTGATCTTTCAGATTTCATTTTTGTGAATCTCAATACATAGTTGAGACTTTTCCCAGATTCACAATCAACCCTGATTATCTTCCTCCTCTCTCCACTTTTCCCTTTTTAGTTTCTTGGAAGCTGTTAGAGGAAAGAAGATTAAAAACTATCTGGCATGAACATTCTTGCTTTTTTTTAGGTCGCTGAATATTTGTCTAAGAGTCGAGAAAAAGAGACAAAGGAGAGAATAAGGCCAAGGGATAAAGAAAGACAGAAAGTTTTGTTTCTCTTCAAATATATTTTTCATCTCTGACCTCACATAAAACTTTGCAGTGCATCCAGTCATAATATTTACATAATTTTAAACAGGTAGTGATTCTTTTGGTGACAAAATTATTATACAGTGTTAATCCCCTCTTACCCTCTCATGGTTTGGTAGCTTTTTATTTTCCTTGGGCTTTAGTGCATGTGGACAATTTAGTTTGTGTGGAGAAGCTAGCAACAGCTTGATTGCTTTAAGCTGTTCATAGCTTTTTTTTGCTTACCTGAGCTCACTTGAGCATCAACTCTTAAATTCTCTACAGCTATTCTAGACCTATATATGAACACAAGATCCACACAGTAGTTGAGGGTGTACTGAGTGCAGGATATTGAGAGGGACAGCTCAGGCTACAGCCTAGAAGCTCCATCTGCCTTGGGGCCTGTGTCTTTATCCTGAACAGGAGTTTCCAGTGGTCTGCAGCAAGACTTACTCAGTTAAGAGATTTATCAATAAATTCTATATACATTAAAATTTATGGGGCTAGTTTTGCAAAAACAAAAGCTTTAGGTCATGAGGGCAAATGAATATATCAAATGGTAGATTCACAGTCTCCCCCTCCCACCTCCACTCTTCTCTACCCCACCGACAGATGCTGAAAGATGTGGAAAAATGCTAAAAGCCTGGAACCATGGGCTGACTCTAATATGATTAAATTTGATAGGAATAATTGTAAGGCCCTACACTGGGATTCAGAAACAAAGTGCACAAAGGTAGGAGTGGAGGAGATATGATTTAGCAACAGCATGTGTGAAAGAGGCTTAGGCATTTAGTTGACAATAAGCTCAGTAGGAGTCAACAGTAATGTGGCTGCCAAAAAGGCTGATGGGCCCTGAGGCTGTATTAATGGCAGCATCGCATTGTGTAGAATAAGGGAAATAATGGTGCAGCTCCACTGGAAGCTGCGCACACAACTCCTGGAGAGTACAGGCAACCCTGTGGGCCCCTCGTGGACTTGTTTGCAAGGACCTATGACAAGGCAAGTAAAGGCAATAGGAATTACTGCATGTAAGGAACAGTTGTGGGAAATGAGGCTTACCTCTAGGAAAGTATTAAGAAGTACGCGATGCCATGAGTAATGGACTTGTCAAAAAAATTAGAGTTATTCTACATGATCAAGAAGAAGAAAGAGAACCACTTTGTAGAAATCTTGGAGAGAGAAGTTAGAAAAATAGTACGGGCATTGCAGGCAGACAACTCTGGCATGGGCTTCTGGCTTATAGGGCTACTCTATTAGCTTGAACAAGGTTTTTTTTCTGTCTTTCTTAACCTCTATTTTCATACTCATAATGAGGCAGGAGATAGATGGGCCCCAGGCTGAGCAGATGGAGTTCGTCCCCTGTGGACAGAAACTCCATAACAGCAGGATAATTGGAGAGGCTGAGCCCCGCCCAGATAAGAGATAAGAGACCACATATTTCTCATTCTTGAAGTCAAGTAGACCTTCGACTATAAAGCTCCTTGGAGGTCAAAAGGGGAGTGATGACAAGCTACCCATAGGCCTCTTCACTGGAATCCATCTTGGCTGAGAAATGTGCACACACACATGGGAGGATCCTGAGATATACCAAATACACACTCAGAGCCAGGCAAATCAAAATGATTGGCCAAAGGAAACTGGGAAGAAACGCCCCATGTAAGTGATTTAAACTACCACGAGGGTACAACTCCCTCTCTGAGTACACCTGTGTGTCTATCCACACGTACTATACTCTTTTTCCTCCTAATAAACACTTTACTTGTTTCACTACTTTCTGTCTTCGTGGGAGTTCTTTTCTGCAAAGCCAGAGGGCCAGAGCCTTGTCCCTGGCCACTGGTCTAGTGGCTAGGATTCAGTGTTCTCACTGCTGCGGCCCGACCTCAGTCTCTGGCCAGGAACCAAAACCCTGCTTCAAGCCGCTGCAGGATGAGGCCACCCGAGATCAATAATATGAAGATAATACCTACCTCATAGATTTGATATGAGAACTAGAAATAATGCATTCAGAATACCTAGCATAGAGCTTGCCATCACATGTACTCAGAATCTATAACAGCAGTGATCAGAAAGGTATCTACAGTACAACTGACAAATTGGGAAGAAATGAATGAAATGACTCTCATTAGAAATGGTGGTGAGACTGATGGACCAAAGGAAGTATAGAATTGGGTGTGGATAGGTGATTAATCAAATGAGGTATAGGGTCTCTCTGGATCGTGAGAGCTATGATAAACATCTTATAATATAGTGGTACATACAGAAAAATAACACATTAAAAATAAAACTAAAATAAAGAGCAGTTGATTGAAGAGGAAACCTATGCAATTTTTAGTCTTATATAAATATTTGGGAAGAAGAAGATCTTTTCCTTTAAAAATCAGATACTTCATAAAGGATTTTAGGAGATAGTAAAAGCATTATTTAGTAGGGAACAGAGCTGAAATGGGTTAAAATTATCATGAATGTTACAGAACGTTTTTCTAAATTTTTTTAAACATCTTTATTGGAGTATGATGGCTTTACGATGCTGTGTTAGTTTTTGCTGTATAACAAAGGGAATCAGCTATATGTGTGTGTGTGTGTGTGTGTGTGTGTGTGTGTGTGTATGTATGTATATATATATATATATATATATATACCCAAGTCCCCTCCCTCTTGCGTGTCCCTCCCACCCTCCCTATCCCACCCCTCTAGGTGGTCACAAAGCACCGAGCTGATCTCCCTGTGCTATGTGGCTGCTTCCCACTAGCTTTCTATTTTACATTTGGTCGTGTATATATGTCAATGCTACTCTCTCACTTTGTCCCTGCTTACCCTTCCCCCTCCCCGTGTCCTCAAGTCCATTCTCTACATCTGTGTCTTTATTCCTGTCCTGCCCCTAGGTTCACTAGAACCATTTTTTTTTTTTAGATTCCATACATATGTGTTAGCATACGGTTTTTGTTTTTCTTTTTCTGACTCAACTTCACTCTGTATGACAGTCTTTAGGTCCATCCACCTGACTACAAATAATTCAATTTCTTTTCATTTTATGGCTGAGGAATATTCCATTGTATATATGTGCCACATCTTCTTTATCCATTCGTCTGTCAATGGACACTTACGTTGCTTCCATGTCCTGGCTATTGTAAATAGTGCTGCAGTTGCGATACATGACTCTATTTGAACTATGGTTTTCTCAGGTTACATGCCCAGTAGTGGGATTGCTGTGTTATTTGGTAGTTCTATTTTTAGTTTTTTAAGGAAGCTCCATACTGTTCTCTATAGTGGCTGTATCAATTTACATTCCCACCAACAGTGCAAGAAGGTTCCCTTTTCACCACACCCTCTCCAGCATTTACTGTTTGTAGATTTTTTGATGATGGCCATTCTGACCAGTGTGAGGTGATACCTCATGTAGTTTTAATTTGCATTCCTCTAATAATTAGTGATGTTGAGAATCCTTTCATGTTTGTGGGCAATCTGTATCTCTTCTTTGGGGAAATGTCTGTTCAGGTCTTCTGCGCATGTTTGGATTGGGTTGTTTGTTTTTTGATATTGAGCTGCATGAGCTGCTTGTGTTATTTTGGAGATTAATCCTTTGTCAGTTGCTTCATTTGCAAATATTTTCTCCCATTCTGAGGGTTGTCTTTTCATCTTGTTTATGGTTACCTTTGCTGGGCAAAGGCTTTTACGTTTCATTAGGTCCCATTTGTTTATTTTTGGTTTTATTTCCATTTTTTTAGGAGGTGGATCAAAAAGGATCTTGCTGTGATATATGTCATAGAGTGTTCTGCCTATGTTTTCCTCTAAGAGTTTTATAGTTTCTGGCCTTACATTTAGGTCTTTAATCCATTTTGAGTTTATTTTTGTGTATGGTGTTAGGGAGTGTTCTAATTGCATTCTTTTACATGTAGCTGTCCAGTTTTCCCAGCACCGATAATTAAAGATGCTGTCTTTTATCCATTGTATATTCTTGCCTCCTTTATCAAAGATAAGTTGACCAGGGCTTCCCTGGTGGCACAGTGGTTGAGAGTCCACCTGCCAATGCAGGGTACACAGGTTTGTGCCCCGGTCCGGGAAGATCCCATATGCCACGGAGCGGCTGGGCCCGTGACCCATGGCCGCTGAGCCTGCGCGTCTGGAGCCTGTGCTCCGCAGTGGGAGAGGCCGCAGCAGGGAGAGGCCCACGTACCACAAAAAAAAAAAAAAAAGATAAGTTGACCATATGTGTGTGGGTTTTTCTCTGGGCTTTCTATCCTGTTCATTGATCTGTATTTCCGTTTTGATGCCAGTACCATACTGTCTTGCTTACTGTAGCTTTGTAGTATAGTCTGAAGTCAAGGAGCCTGATTCCTCCAGCTCCGTTTTTCTTTTTCAAGATTGCTTTGGCTATTCAGAGTCTTTTGTGTTTCCATACAAATTGTGAAATTTTTTGTCCTGTTCTGTGAAAAGTGCCATTGGTAGTTTGATAGGGATTGAATTGAATTTGTAGATTGCTTTGGGAATTATAGTCATTTTCACAGTGTTTATTCTTCCAATCCAAGAACATGGTATATCTCTCCATCTGTTTCTGTTGTCTTTAATTTCTTTCATCAGTGTCTTATAGTTTTCTGCATACAGGTCTTTTGTCTCCTTAGGTTGGTTTATTCCTAGGTATTTGATTCTATTTGTTGCAGTGGTAAATGGGAGTGTTTCCTTAATTTCTCTTTCAGATTTTTCATTATTAGTGTATAGGAATGCAAGAGATTTCTGTGCATTAATTTTGTATCCTGCTACTTTACCAAATTCATTTATTAGCTCTAGTAGTTTTCTTGTACCATCTTTAGGATTCTCTATGTATAGTATCATGTCATCTGCACATAGTTTCGGTTTTGCTTCTTCTTTTCTGATTTGGATTTTTTTTTCTTTTACTTCTCTGATTACTGTGGCTAAAACTTCCAAAACTCTGTTGAATAATAGTGATGAGAGTGGGCTACCTTGTCTTATTCCTGATCTTAGAGGAAATGGTTTCAGTTTTTCACCATTGAGTACGATGTTGGCTGTGGGTTTGTCATATATGGCCTTTATTTTGTTGAGGTAAATTCCCTCTATGCATACTTTCTGGAGGGTTTTTACCATAAATGGGTGTTGAATTCTGTCGAAAGCTTTTTCTGCATCTGTTGAGGTTACCATATTGTTTTTATCCTTCAATTTGTTAATATGGTGTATCACGTGGATTGATTTGCGTATACTGAAGAATCCTTGCATTCCTGGGATAAACCCCACTTGATCATGGTGTATTATCCTTTTAATGTGCTGCTGGATTCTGTTTACTAGTATTTTCTTGAGGATGTTCTCATCTATTTTCATCAGTGATATTGGCCTGTAGTTTTCTTTCTTTGTGACATCTTTGTCTGGTTTTGGTATCAGAGTAATGGTGGCCTTGTAGAATGAGTTTGGGAGTGTTCCTGCCTCTGCTATATTTTGGAAGAGTTTGAGAAGGATAGGTGTTAGCTCTTCTCTAAATGTTTGATAGAATTCACCTGTGAATCCATCTGGTCCTGGGCTTTTGTTTGTTGGAAGATTTTTAATCACAATTTCAGTTTCAGTGCTTGTGATTGGGTTGTTTATATTTTCTATTTCTTCCTGGTTCAGTCTTGGAAGGTTGTACTTTACTAAGAATGTGTCCATTTCTTCCAGGTTGTCCATTTTATTAGTATATAATTGCTTATAGTAATCTCTCATGATGCTTTGTATTTCTACAGTGTCAGTTGTTACTTCTCATTTTTCATTTCTAATTCTGTTGATTTGAGTCTTCTCCCTTTTTTTCTTGATGAGTCTGGCTAATGGTTTATCAATTTTGTTTACCTTCTCAAAGAATCAGCTTTTAGTTTTATTGATCTTTGCTATTGTTTCTTTCATTTCTTTTTCATTTATTTCAGAATTGATCATTATGATTTCTTTCCTTTGGCTAACTTTGGGTTTTTTTTTTTTCTTTCTCTAATTTCTCTAGGTGTAAGCATAGGTTGTTTCTTTGAGATGTTTCTTGTTTCTTGAGGTAGGATTGTATTGATGCAAGCTTCCCTCTTAGAACTGCTTTTGCTGCATACCATAGGTATTGTGTCATCGTATTTTCATTGTCATTTGTTTCTAGGTAGCTTTTGTTTGCCTCTTTAATTTCTTCAGTGATGTCTTGGTTATTTAGTAGTGCATTGTTTAGCCTCCATGTGTTTGTATTTTTTACAATTCTTTTTTCCTGTAACTGGTATCTAGTCTCATAGTGTTGTGGTCAGAAGAGATACTTGATATGATTTTAATTTTTCTGAAATTTAGGAAGGCTTGATTTGTGACACAAGATATGGTCTATCCTGGAGAATGTTCCATGAGCACTTGAGAGGAAAGTATATTCTGTTTTTTTGGACAGAATGTCCTGTAAATATCAATTAAGTCCATCTTGTTTAATGTGTCATTTAATGCTTGTGTTTCCATATTTATTTTCATTTTGGTTGATCTGTCCATTGGTGAAAGTGGGGTGTTAAAGTCCCCTACTATTTTTCTGTTTCTGTCGATTTCCTCTTTTATGGATGTTAATGTGTGCCTTACGTATTGAGGTTCTCCTATGTTGGGTGCCTAAATATTTACAATTTTTATATCTTCTTCATGGATTTATCTCTTGATCATTATGTAGTGTCCTTCTTTGTCTCTTATAATTGTCTTTATTTTAAAGTGTATTTTGTCTGATATGAGAATTGTTACTCTATCTTTCTTTTGATTTCCATTTGCATGGAATATCTTTTTCCATCCCCTCACTTTCAATCTGTATGTGTCCCTAGGTCTGAAGTGGGTCTTTTGTAGACAGCATACATATGGGTGTTGTTTCTGTAACCATTCAGCCAGTCTATGTCTTTTTGTTGGAGCATATAATCCACTTACATTTAAAGTAATTATTGATACGTATGTTCCTATTACCATTTTCTTAATTGTTTTGGGTTGTTATTGTAGGTCTTTTCCTTCTCTTGTGTTTCCTGCCTAGAGAAGTTCCTTTAGCGTTTGTTGTAAAGTTGGTTTGGTGGTGCTGAGCTCTCTTAACTTTTGCTTGTCTCTAAAGTTTTTAATTTCTCCATCAAATCTGAATGAGACCCTTACTGGGTAGAGTAATCTTGGTTGTAGGTTTTTCTCCTTCATCACTTTAAATATGTCCTGCCACTCCCTTCTGGCTTGCAGAGTTTCTGCTGAAAGATCAGCTTTTAACCTTATGGGGATTCCCTTGTATGCTATTTGTTGCTTTTCCCTTGCTGCTTTTAATATTTTTTCTTTGTATTTAATTTTTGATAGTTTGATTAATATGTGTCTTGGCATGTTCCTTGGATTTATCCTGTATGGGGCTCTCTGCTTTTCCTGGACTAGATTGACTCTTTCCTTTCCCATGTTAGAGATGTTTTCAACTATAATCTCTTCAAGTATTTTGTCAGACCCTTTCCTTTCTCTTCTTCTTCTGGGACCCCTATAATTTGAGTGTTGGTGCATTTAATGTTGTCCCAGTGGTCTCTGAGACTTTCCTCAATTCTTTTCATTCTTTTTTCTTTATTCTGCTCTGCAGTAGTTCTTTCCACTATTTTGTCTTCCAGGTCACTTGTCCATTCTTCTGCCTCAGTTATTCTGCTATTGACTCTTTCTAGAGAAAGAACCTTCTCTTTCTCTTCTCAGTCAAGATTATTTCATTGATTGCATTGTTCATCATTATTTCTTTGCTCTTTAGTTCTTCTAGGTCCTTGTTAAACATTTCTTGTATTTTCTCCATTCTATTTCCAAGATTTTGGATCATCTTTTCTATCATTACTCTGAATTCTTTTTCAGGTAAACTGCCTATTTCCTCTTCATTTGTTTGGTCTGGTGAGTTTCTACCTTGCTCCTTCATCAGCTGCATATTTCTCTGTCTTTTCATTTTGTTTAACTTACTGGGTTTGGGGTCTCATTTTCGCAGGCTGCACGTTCATATTTCCCCTTGTTTTTGGTGTCTGCCCACAGTGGGTGAGGTTGGTTCAGTGGCTTGTGTAGGCTTCCTGGTGGAGGGGACTGTTGCCTGTGTTCTGGTGTCTGGGGCTGGATCTTGTCTTTCTGGTGCACAGGTCCACATCCACTGGTGTGTTTTGGGGTGTCTGTGAACTAAGTATGATTTTAGGCAGCCTTTCTGCTAATGAGTGGTATGGTATTCCTGTCTTGGTAGTTGTTTGCCATGGGGCGTCCAGCACTGGAATTTGGTGGCTGTTGGGTGGAGCTGGTATTAGCATTGAAATGGAGATCTCGATGATTGATATTACATGGGCCAGGGAGGTCTCTGGTGGTCCAGTGTTCTGAACTCCGTTCTCCCACCTCAGAGACTCAGGCCTGACACCAGGCAGGGGCACCAAGGCCCTGTCAGCCACACGGCTCAGAAGAAAAGGGAGAAAAAAAGAAAAAAAATTTTTTTAAATAATAATAAATTTAAAAAGAAAAGGAATTAGTTAAATAAAAAATAGAATAAAAAGAGAGCACCAAAACCAATAAACAAATCCACCAATGATAACAAGTGCTAAACACTAAGATAAACATAAACATCAGAAACAAATCAGTGGCAGACAGCAAACCCCAAGTCTACAGTTGCTCCCGAAGTTCACAGCCACAATTTTGGAATGATTCATTGTCTGTTTCGGTATTCCACAAATGCAGGGTACATCAAGTTGATTGTGGAGATTTAATCCGCTGCTCCTGAGACTGCATGGAAAAATTTCCCTTTCTCTCCTTTGTTCGCACAGCTCCTGGGGTTCAGATTTGGTTTTGGCCCCACCTCCGCGTGTAGGTCACCCTCAGGCATCTGTTCCCCACCCGGACAGGAAGGGGTTAAAGCAGCAGGTGATTAGGGGGCTTTTGCTCACTCAGGCCAGGGTAGGGATGGGTATGGTAGTTATAATTGGAATGCAGGGTGAGCCTGCAGCGGCAGAGGCCAGCATGACACTGCAACAGCCTGGGGTGCGCTGTGTATTCTCTTGGGGAAGTTGTCCCTGGATCATGGGACCCTGGCAGTGGCAGGCTGCACAGGCTCCCAGAGGGGGTGTGGATAGTGACCTGTGCTTGCACACAGGCTTCTTGGTGGCTGCAGCAGCAGCCTGAGCATCTCATGCCTGTCTGTCTCTGGGGTCCAAGCTGATAGCCATGGCTCGTGCCTCTCTCTGAAGCTTGTTTAGGTGGTGCTCTGAATCCCCTCTCCTTGCACACACTGAAACAATGGTCTCTTGCCTCTTAGGCAGGTCCAGACTTTTTCCCGAGCTCCCTCCTAGCTAGCTGTGGCACACTAGCCCCCTTCAGGCTGTGTTCACGCAGCCAACCCCAGTCCTTGCCCTGGAATTTGACCTCCGAAGCCTGAGCCCCAGCTCCCAGCCCCCACCCACCCCAGCAGGTGAGCAGACAAGCCTCTCGGGCTGGTGAGTGCTGGTCTGCACCGATCCTCTGTGTGGGAATCTCTCCACTTTGCCCTCTGCACCTATGTTGCTGTGCTCTCCTCTGTGTCTCCAAAGCTTCCCCCTGCCCGCCCACAGTCTCTGCCAGTGAAGGGGCTTCCTAGTATGTGGAAACTTTCCCTCCTTCACAGCTCCATCCCAGAGGTGCAGGTCCCATCCCTCTTCTTTTGTCTATGTTTTTTTCTTTTTTCTTTTGCCCTACGCAAGTACGTGGGTATTTTCTTGCCTTTTGGGAAGTCTGAGTTCTTCTGCCAGTGTTCAGTAGGTGTTCTATAGGAGTTGTTCCACATGTAGATGTATTTTCAATGTATTTGTGGGGAGAAGGGTGTCTTAATCCTCCATCATCTTGAAGGTCCCCCTAAATTCTTTGACTGGTAATTTATTTCTTAGATCAAAATCAGCCCTTCTCATCCAGTTAAAATTCTGCTTTTTTCAATACTCTGAGGATAGAATTCTTCACGTCCTACTGAGAACATTGTGTGCATTGTTTTCTTTCATGTAACCTTAAGTCAGTTGACTTGTAATAGGACTTGCCCCTTTGGTGTCTACTTCCTTTCTTTCTAATTAAGAAGAAAGTGTTATGGATCTGAGATAAACTGTGCTTCAGGTATAGTCTTTTAGATTATGTTCAAAATCTGTTTGTGGCATTTAAAAATTCTCAGTGAGCTTGTTGCCATTCTGATGTTACTTCAAGAAAAACTTGTCCACCAAAACCCACAGCTGCTCAGGGACAAAATCCAGAGTCTGCAAATGACTTTCCACACTGTGGCAGTCAAGTAATCCAGTAGGTGCTCAAAACTTCAAACCAATACCTAGTAAAGTGCTGTCCATTTCTGTGGTTCTTTAAAATACTAAGGAACTATGTATATACTCATGAGGATATATTTTGCATCTGTTTTGTTCATGAGTGTGTATATTCTAACACATGCTCATAGTAGGTTACAATAAATATTTGTTAACAAATGGACTGATAGCACTTTCTTTATCAGTGATTTTCAGTCAGTTACACATTAGAATCACTTGGGAAGCCTTTGAAACCGGTGATGCCTGAGCCTACCCAGAACAAGGGAAAACAGAAATTCTGGGGGTGTGACCAGGTATAAGTATTTTTAAAAAGCTTCTTGTCAATTCTTACTTGAAGGCAGGATTGAAAATAGCTGTATTAAATGATCCTGTTTGTATTTCCGAAATCTAATATCTCCCTCAAGGTCTCATAAACCGCTTTTCCGTACATTTGATAAAGGGTGCTAAGATTTGGTATTCCCAAAATCATAGCCCTTACATTTATACCTCAGAACTTTCAGACAAGCTTTTTTGTCTTTTTTTTTTTTTTCTGGCAGTTAGATGAACTAAACAATACAAGTATTCTGTTTAAAAATCATGAAACAGAGAGAGACCTTCCAGATGGTGGAAGAGTAAGAAGTGGAGATCACCTTCCTCCCCACAAATACATAAGAAATACATCTACATGTAGAACAACTCCTACTGAACGCTGGCAGAAGACCTCAGACTTCCCCAAATGCAAGAAACTCTCCTCGTACCTGGGTAGGGCAAAAGAAAAAAGCAAAAACAGAGACAAAAGAATAGGGACAGATCCTGTACCACTGGGAGGGAGCTGTGAAGGAGGAAATGTTTCCACACACTAGGAAGCCCCTTCACTGGCAGAGACAGGGGGGTGGGGGGGGGGTGAAGCTTCGGAGCCACGGAGGACGGCATAAAAACGGGTGCAGAGGGCAATGCAGAGAGATACCCACACAGAGGATCAGTGCCGACCAGCACTCACCAGCCCGAGAGGCTTGTCTGATCACCTGCTGGGGCGGGTGGAGGCTGGGAGCGGAGGCTCAGGCTTCGGAGGTCAGATGCCAGGGAGAGGACTGGGGTTGGCTGCATGAACACAGCCTGAAGGGGGCTAGTGCACCACAGCTAGCTGGGAGGGAGTCCAGAAAAATATCTGGACCTGCCTAAGAGGCAAGAGACAATTGTTTCGGGGTGCGTGAAGAGAGGGCATTCAGAGCACCACCTAAACGAGCTCCAGAGACGGGCGTAAGCCACGGCTACCAGCACGAACACCAGAGACGGACATGAAATGCTAATTCTGCTGCTGTTACCAAGAAGCCTGTGTGCAAGCACAGGTCACTGTCCACACCTCCCCTCACGGGGGCCTGTGCAGGCTGCTACTGCCAGGGTCCCGTGATCCAGGGACAACTTCCCCAGGAGAACACACAGCGCGCCTCAGGCTGGTGCAATGTCACGCTGGCCTCTGCCACCTCAGGCTCTTCCTGCCTTCTGTACACGTCCCTCCCCCTGGCCTGAGTGAGTCAGAGCCCCCTAATCAGCTGCTCCTTTAACCCTGTCCTGTCAGAGAAGAACAGATGCCCACAGGCGACCCACACGCAGAGGCGGGGCCAAATCCAAAGCTAAACCCCAGGAGCGGGCTTCCCTGGTGGCGCAGTGGTTGGGAGTCTGCCTGCCGATGCAGGGGACGCGGGTTTGTGCCCCGGTCTGGGAAGATCCCACATGCCGTGGAGCTGCTGGGCCCGTGAGCCATGGCTGCTGGGCCTGCGCTTCCGGAGCCTGTGCTCTACAACGGGAGAGGCCGCGGTAGTGAGAGGCCCGCATACCGCAAAAAAAAAGAAAAAAAAAAAAAACCCAGGAGCTGTGCGAACAAAGAAGAGAAAGGGAAATCTCTCCCAGCAGCCTCAGGAGCAGCGGATTAAATCTCCACAATCAACTTGATGTACCCTGCATCTGAGGAATACCTGAATAGACAACGAATCATCCCAAAATTCAGGTGGTGGACTTTGGGAGCAATGATATATATATTTTTTTTCATTTTCTCTTTTTGTGACTGTGTATAGGTATGCGTCTTTGTGTGATTTTGTCTGTATAGCTTTGCTTTTACCATTTTTCCTAGGGTTCTCTCTGTCTCTCTGTCCTTTTTTTGGGGTTGTTTTTTTTTTTTAGTATAGTTTTTAGCACTTGTTATCATTGGTGGATTTGTTTTTTGGTTTGGTTGCTTTCTTCTTTCTCTCTTTCTTTTTTTATTACTTGAATTTTTTTTATTTTTAATAATTATTTTTTGTTTTAATAACTTTATTTTACTTTATTTTTTCTTTCGTTCTTTCTTGTTTTCTCCCTTTTATTTTGACCCATGTGGCTGGCAGGGTCTTGGTGCTCCGGCTGGGGGTCAGGCCTGTGACTCTGAGATGGGAGAGCCGAGTATAGGACATTGGTCCACCAGAGACCTCCTGGCTCCACATAATATCAAACAGCGAAAGCTCTCCCAGAGACCTCCATCTCAATGGTAGCACCCAGCTCCACTCAAGGACGACAGGCTCCAGTACTGGACACCCTATGCCAAACAACTAGCAAGACAGGAACACAGCCCCAGCCATTAGCAGAGAGGCAGCCTAAATTCTAATAAGGCCACAGACACTCCAAAACACACCACCAGACATAGTCCCGCCAACCAGAAAGACAAGATCCAGCCTCATGCACCAGAACACAGGCACTAGTCCCCTCCACCAGGAAGCCTACACAACCCACTGAACCAAACTTAGCCACTGGGGGCAGACACAATAAACAACGAGAACTGTGAACCTGCAGCCTGAGAAAAGGAGACCCCAAACATAGTAAGTAAAGAAAAATGAGAAGACAGAGAAACACACAGCAGATGAAGGATCAAGGTAAAAACCCACCAGACCAAACAAATGAAGAAGAAATAGGCAGTCTACCTGAAAAAGAATTCAGAGTAATGAGAGTAAAGATGATCCAAAATCTTGGAAATAGAATGGAGAAAATACAAGAAACATTTAACAAGGACCTAGAAGAACTAAAGAGCAAACAATCAATAATGAACAGTACTATCAATGAAGTTAAAAATTCTCTAGAAAGAATCAATAGCAGAATAACTGAGGCAGAAGAATGGATAAGTCACATGGAAGATAAAACAGTGGAAATAACTACCACAGAGCAGAATAAAGAAAAAGAATGGAAAGAATTGAGGACAAGCTCAGAGACCTCTGGGGCAATATTAAATGCACCAACATTCAAATTATAGGGGTCCAAGAAGAAGAAGAGAAAAAGAAAGGGACTGAGAAAATATTTGAAGAGATTATAGTTGAAAACTTCCCTAATATGGGAAAGGAAATAGTTAATCCAGTCCAGGAAGCACAGAGAGTCCCATACAGGGTAAATCCAAAGAGAAACATGCCAAGACACATATTAATCAAACTATCAAAAATTAAATACAAAGAAAAAATATTAAAAGCAGCAAAGGAAAAATAACATGCAAGGGAACCCTAAAAGGTTAACAGCTGATCTTTCAGCAGAAACTCTGCAAGCCAGAAGGGACTGGCAGGACATATTTAAAGTGATGAAAGGGAAAAACATACAACCAAGATCACTCTAACCAGCAAGGATCTCATTCAGATTTGATGGAAAAGTTAAAACCTTTATAGACAAGCAAAAGCTAAGAGTATTCAGCACCACCAAACCAGCTTGACAACTAATGCTAAAGAAACTTCTCTAGGCAGGAAGCACAAGAGAAGGAATAGACCTACAATAACAAACCCAAAACAATTAAGAAAATGGTAATAGGAACATACATATCGATAATTACCTTAAATGTAAATGCATTAAATGCTCCAACCAAAAGACATAGACTGGCTGAATGGATACAAAAACAACACCTGTACATATGCTGTCTACAAGAGACCCACTTCAGACCTAGGGACACATACAGACTGAAAGTGTGGGGATGGAAAAAGGTTTTCCATGTAAATAGAAATCAAAAGAAAGCTGGAGTAGCAATTCTCATGTCAGACAAAATAGCCTTTAAAACAGACTATTACAAGAGACAAAGAAGGACACTACATAATGATCAAAGGATCAATCCAAGAAGAAGATATAACAATTGTAAATGTGTATGCACCCAACACAGGAACATGTCAATACATAAGGCAAATATTAACAGCCATAAAAGGGGAAATCGAAGGTAACACAATAATAGTAGAGAACATTCACACCCCACTTTCACCAAGGGACATATCATCCAGAATGAAAGTAAAGAAGGAAATAAACATTAAATGACACATTAAATAAGATGGACTTACATGATATTTATAGGACATTCCATCCAAAAACAACAGAATATACTTTATTCTCAAGTGCTCATGGACATTCTCCAGGATAGACCATATCTTGGGTCATAAATCAAGCATTGGTAAATTTAAGAAAATTGAAATTGTATCAAGTATCTTTTCTGACCACAATGCTATAAGGCTACATATCACTTACAGGAAAATACTGTAAAAAATTCAAACACATGGAGGCTAAACAATACACTACTAAATAACCAAGAGATCACTGAAGAAATCAAAGAGGATATCAAAAACTACCTAGACACAAATGACAATGAAAACATGACGACCCAAAACCTATGGGATGCAGCAAAACCAGTTCTAAGAGGGAAGTTTATAGCAATAAATTCCTACCTCAAGAAACATCTCAAATAAACAACTTAACCTTACACCTAAAGCAATTAGAGAAAGAAGTACAAAAACCCCCAAAGTTAGCAGAAGGAAAGAAATCATAAAGATCATATCCGAAATAAATGAAAAAGAAAAGAAGGAAACAATAGTAAAGATCAATAAAACTAAAGCCTGGTTCTTTGAGAAGATAAACAAAATTGATAAACCATTAGCCAGACTCATCAAGATAAAAGGGAGAAGACTCAAATCAATAGAATTAGAAATGAAAAAGGAGAAGTAACAACTGACATTGCAGAAATACAAAGGATCATGAGATTACTACAAGCAACCATATGCCAATACAATGGACAACCTAGAAGAAATGGACAAATTCTTCAAAAAGCACAACCTTCCGAGACTAAACCAGGAAGAAATAGAAAATATAAACAGACCAATCACAAGCACTGAAATTGAGACTGTGATTAAAAATCTTCCAACAAACCAAAGCCCCAGACTACATGGATTGACAGGCAAATTCTATCAAACATTTAGAGAAGAGCTAACACTTATACTTCTCAACCTCTGCCAAAATATAGCAGAGGCAGGAACACTCCCAAACTCATTCTATGAGGCCACCATCAACCTGATACCAAAACCAGACAAAGATGTCACAAAGAAAGAAAACTACAGGCCAATATCATTTATGAACAAATGCAAAAATCCTCAACAAAGTACTAGCACACAGAATCCAACAGCACATTAAAATGACCATACACGATGATCATGTGGGGTTTATCCCAGGAATGCAAAGATTCTTCAGTATATGCAAATCAATCAATGTGATACACCATATAAACAAATTGATGGATAAATACCATATGATCATCTCAATAGATGCAGAAAAAGCTTTCAACAAAATTCAACACCGATTTATGATAAAAACCCTCCAGAAAGTAGGCAGAAAGGGAACTTATCTCAACATGATAAAGGTCATATATGACTAACCCACAGCCAACATTGTTCTCAATGGTGAGAAACTGAAACCATTTCCTCTAAGATCAGGAACAAGACAAGTTTGCCCACTCTTACCACTATTATTCAACATAGTATTGGAAGTTTTAGCCACAGCAATCAGAGAAGAAAAACAAATAAAACTAATCCAAATTGGAAAAGAAGTCCAGCTGTCACTATTTGCAGATGACATGATACTATACATAGAGAATCCTAAAGATGGTACCAGAAAACTACTAGAGCTAATAAATGAATTTGGTAAAGTAGCAGGATACAAAATTAATGCACAGAAATCTCTTGCATTCCTATACACTAACAATGAAAAATCGGAAAGAAATTAAGGAAACACTCCCATTTACCACTGCAACAAAAAGAATCAAATACCTAGGAATAAACCTACCTAATGAGACAAAAGACCTGTTTGCAGA
Organism: Monodon monoceros; assembly: GCF_005190385.1. Lineage (NCBI taxonomy): Eukaryota > Metazoa > Chordata > Mammalia > Artiodactyla > Monodontidae > Monodon > Monodon monoceros. The sequence continues at coordinate 84,697,460 of NW_021703772.1, read as the reverse complement.
AAACTGTAAGTCAGTGATAAAAGAAATTAAAGATGATACAAACAGATGGAGAGATATACCATGTTCTTTGTTTGGAAGAATCAACATTGTGAAAATCACTATACTACCCAAAGCAATCAACAGATTCAATGCAATCCCTATCAAACTACCAATGGCATTTTTCACAGAACTAGAACAAAAATTTTCACAATTTGTATGGAAACACAAAAGACCCCTAATAGCCAAAACAATCTTGAGAAGGAAAAACGGATCTGGAGGAAGCACGCTCCCTTTCTCAGACTATACTCCAAAGCTACATTAATGAAGACAGTATGGTACTGGCACAGAAACAGAAATATAGATCAGTGGAACAGGAGAGAAAGCTCAGAGATAACCCCACACACATATGGTCACCTTATTTTTGATAAAGGAGGCAACAATATGCAATGGAAAAAAGACAGCCTCTTCAATAAGTGGTGCAGGGAAAACTGGACAGCTACTTGTAAAGGAATGAAATTAGAACACTCTCTAACACCATACACAAAAATAAGCTCAAAATGGATTAAAGACCTAAATGTTAGGCCAGACACAATAAAACTCTTGAGGGAAACATAAGCAGAACACTCTATGACATAAATCACAGCAAGATCCTTTTTGACCCACCTCCTAGAGTAATGGAAATAAAAACAAAAATAAACACATGGGACTTAATGAAACTTAAAAGCTTTTGTACAACAAAGGAAACCATAAACAAGACCAAAAGACAACCCTCATAAAAGGATAAAATATTTGCAAATGAAGCAACTGACAAAGGTTTAATCTCCAAAATTTACAAGCAGCTCATGTACCTCAATATCAAAAAAACAAACAACCTAATCCAAAAATGGGCAGAAGACCTAAATAGACATTTCTCCAAAGAAGATATACAGATTGCCAACAAACACATGAAAGAATGCTCAACATTACTAATTAGGGAAAAGCAAATCAAAACTACAATGAGGTATCGCCTCACTCCAGTCAGAATGGCCATCATCAAAAAATGTACAAACAATAAATGCTGGTAAAGGTGTGGAGAAAAGGGAACCCTCTTGTACTGTTGGTGAGAATGCAAATTGATACAGCGACTATGGAGAACAGTATGGAGGTTTATTAAATAACTAAAAATAGGGCTTCCTTGGTGGCGCAGTGGTTGAGAGTCTGCTTGCCGATGCAGGGGACACGGGTTTGTGCCCCGGTCTGGGAAGATCCCACATGCCGCGGAGCGGCTAGGCCCGTGAGCCATGGCCACTGAGCCTGCGCGTCTGGAGCCTGTGCTCTGCAAGGGGAGAGGCCACAACAGTGAGAGGCCCACTTACTGCAAAAAAAAAAAAAAAACCTAAGAATAGAACTGCCATATGACCCAGCAATCCCACTATTGGACATATACCCTGAGAAAACTATAATTCAAAAAGGGTCATGTACTACAATGTTTATTGCAGCTCTATTTACAGTAGCCAGGACATGGAAGCAACCTAGGTGGCCATCGACAGATGAATGGATAAAGATGTGGTACATATATAGAATGGAATATTAGCCATAAAAAGAAATGAAATTGAGTCATTTGTAATGAGGTGGATGGACCTAAAGTCTGTCATGCAGAGTGAAGTAAGTCAGAAAGAGAAAAACAAATACCGTATGCTAACACGTATGTATGGAATCTAAAAAAAAACAATGTTTCTGAAGAACGTAGGGGCAGTACAGGAATAAAGACGCAGATGTAGAGAATGGACTTGAGGACAAGGGGAGGGGGAAGCATAAGCTGGGATGAAGTGAGAGAGTGGTATGGACTTATATATACTACCAAATGTAAAATAGATAGCTAGTGGGAAGCAGCCACATAGCACAGGGAGATCACCTCGGTGCCTTGTGACCACCTAGAGGGGTGTGATAGGGAGGGTGGGAGGGAGGTGCAAGAGGGAGGAGATATGGGGATATATGTATATGTATAGCTGATTCACTTTGTTATAAAGCAGAAACTAACTCACCACCATAAAGCAATTATACTCCAATAAAGCTGTTAAAAAAAATTATGAAACAGACATTTGTGTTTGGATTGCTATTCAGTGATTGCATTTTGAGAGTTTTAACTAATAATTAAAGCAAACCTTAAGATTATTTGTATTTTAATTTTAAACTAAATATGTTGAAGTGCATTGGTTCTATTCAAAATTCTTCATGAGGGCCAGTTTATTTTTTCCTATTTTGTTTACTGATATATCCCATCTGCCAAAAATACTACCTGGCCAAAAGCAGTTTCTCAATAAATATTTGTTGAATAAATGACCGAATGAGGGAATGAATGAATAAGGGAATGAATGAATAAGTGAATGAATGAATGAATAATATTTCCACCATTCTTAGAAATCCATGCTTAATCTGAGTTCACAGAGCTAGTAATCACACATTTAAGAGCAGGTTTTCCTTCAGAGAATTTTCAACCAGCCAATAAAGTATCTTAAAATAAACTGTATTATAAATATATTTAGGTTGAGCATGCTCTCTGTAATTCATATAGACTCTTCATTTCTTATTACTTATTCTGATTCTTGCAAACGTATTTTTTATTTAGACTTTGCAGACACTTGAATACATAACCACTCTACCAAGTGTTTTTCAATTTTTTGGTCCTTGAATCAGAAATACCAGTATTACCTGGGACCTTGTTAAAAATGTAAATGCTCAGGTAACCTATGGGTTACCAAGTTACTACAGGTGATTATAATACCCTCTAAAGTTTAAGAACAACTATTGATATTAGGAAGGCATTACCTGGTAACCTCTCTCAGTTAAGGCATACCTTAGAACAGCAACAAGAGAAACAAACACAGCAGAAGTATAACAGATTCCTATGCCCCATCCCAGATATTCCTACAGAGACAGAATCTATGGGATCAGGTACCAGAAATCTGGATTATTAATTAGTCTTTCCCACCCTGCCCCCCAGAACAACTGTTTTGAAGTTAGGCTAACAGGGTCCAAAGATTGGTATTGAGAGACCCTTGGGCTAGGTGACCTCGCCTTTGCAAAGCTGTCCAGTTACCTTTCACGCTATGTCAATGAAAGAAGCTTTGAACATGAGGGGTCAAACCAGAGCAATGAACACTGTAGTACTTTCATCACTATGGATATTGACTCCTGTCTCCTTTTCTTCATTTTATGTAAACCTCAGGTTCTCTTTCTGCCTTTTGCTAACTTTCAATCTTGGCAACAAGTCTTCTTATACTGGTGAGCAGTGTTCCTGGATCCATCCTGAAAGAAACCAACTAACATGTCTCTCACTTGTGATGGTACTACAGGATCCCTCAGGAGTACGGTATTATGGGGACTCTCACACCCTTTTTTTTCTGGTCTCCATTTCCATTCTATACTTGTGCAATGAATCTGCTTAGCATTATAGTTACTACATTTACTTTTCCACTAAAAAGTTGCTGGTTAATTAATCATTTTGGTGGTGGATATCTTCTGTAAACTGATCCCAAGCCACCTTTCTACTCATGACTCTAATTAATTATCCAAATACGTAAATCTTCTGTGTCACAGAGTATAACTCTAAGTAAGTTCTTCCACCACCTTTGCATATAGCTGCATGTTACTTATCTCTTGTGGACCAAGTTGAACTACACCCCTTACGGAGAGTGTATACACTGTCCAGAGAAGGCTGTGACATTATTCTCATTTCCCCAGTAGTCATTCCTGAAAGAGCCCAAGTGGTGTTTGTATTAGAAATAAAATGCAAAGAGTGGCTGTACAAGAATCACCGCAAAGATTATCATAAAGCCATGCATAAAGACATCATTGATGTATGTTTTTCCTCAAAGAATGAAGATTCAAATAAAGCTATTACTTGCCTTAATAATAATGCCCAATTAATAAAATGCAAAGGAACCAAACCCCCATAGCACAGTTTTTATATTCAAAATAGAATCAGTCTTCCCAGTAAAATATCATATTTGACCTACTACTGCAAACGGCAGTAATAGAATCACCATATAAACTTACTTCAAGAAGGAAATCCTTCTCTCCTTCTTCCATTTCTTAAAGAAATTCCTATGGTGCAATGAGTGTAACATAAAACAAAAGACTTACTGGTGAAAGCAAAAGAGCAGAAACCTAATTCAAATAAGATAGTTCAAATATTTGCATCACTTAAGCAACATAAAGTATCATTTTATTAGGTCATGTTTTCACTTATGTAAAATGAGTGTGCTAAAGATATGTATATATATAAATTATTCAATATGATACATATGTATATGTATTTATATAACAAGCTATAAAAGTTAGGGAAATGTAAAAACATTGTTAGAATAAAATAACATGAAATAAGATAAAAATTTTATCTTTTTGATATTTAATAAAATTGTGGGTCTTTAAACCTAATTTTTAATGTTAAAAATGGTTAATAGTTCTAAAAAGATAAGTCTTTAAAAAATGTTCATAGAAACCTTCAAAAGGCCACATCTTCATAATATGCAAGTTTCACCACTGGGAATTAGGTCTTGAGTGAAAAAAGTGAGAATTTTATTTCCCTTTCTATGCATGTCTTATGCAGGTATTTGACGATTATATTTTATTATTTAATAAAATAAAACTGCTGAGTGGCAATGATTCTTAAGACAGTTTAATCCGTTGTATCCTGATTTCATTCAAAGCAGTACACAAATACATGGTTACTGTTTTTATGTCCTGAGTCCCACTCTTAGAACAGAATTTATATACTATCTTTTTTCAAGTCATTTGTCAATAGACAGAAAGAAGAAAGGCAGTATTATATATTGATAGGAGTTTTTACTAAGCTTGATTTTGAGGAAGGAAGAAGAGAGGAGAAAGATAAAAGAAGAAAATGAAGCCTACAATTCTGCTTCACAGTACTTCTCATGCACTTGTCAGTGTGTTGTTGTTTCATGTGCTTTCCTCTCTGCTGATGGTGGTATGCATTCCCTCAACCATTCAAAATGGCAACAAATGTGATGCCAACTTAAAGGAAATTTAAGAAGCACTGAATGACTGTATTAATCAGGTTAGCTATGGAATAGATGTTGCAGCATGTCTGATGTTTTGACATTCCATGGAGAAATCTGATCCGGGTTGTTGCCTATCAAATCAATGCATTGGACAAAGACTACTATGTCTTCAAGGAACAGAAGTGTTAACAGCTAAGTTCCAGTGTCACTGCAGGAGATAAGGATAGATGTTAGGCCAGTTGGAATTTAAGACTCATGAACTTATAATGTGATTTGGAATATAAGAAGAACCTATTCTACGTTCTACATGGCAAGTAGCTAGGGATAAAGGATATCATAATGCTGAGCCATTTTTGTTATAATTGAATGCCTTAAAAACCAATCAAAAGAAACAAAACCTTTAATCTAGTGAATACAATTGTCTATCGACCAAATAATGAGCATAGTTAGAAAGGTAGACAAATCTAAGACACAATGCCTTTCCAGAAAATTTACAATTTACTGAGGAGAAAAGAATAAAAACATGGAATTAAAAACAGCATATATAGATGTATATACCTATGTGTGTATAGTACATGCATATAAATTCAATGCTATATTGTGTAATATAGTCAATAAGTATTATTAGTATTCAACAGAATTAAATTGTGAGTATTGAAATAGTTCCATTGAGGAGGTAGGCCTGTAACCAGATCTTTGGAGAGGAGTAGAATTTGAATACGAGGAAGAGTTATAGGAGGAAGATGACTGGACATTTCTATCAGGAGAAAACCAATACAGTACAAAATACGGCCTTTTGCCTTTTTGAGAAAGGATGGTGCATACACCTGGCCAAGATTACCTTTGGGACTGTATTGGGCAGGGAGGGCAGAGGGGAGATTTATGCTGATGAACTTAGAAGGGATAAAGATGGATGCTGAAACTCGTAGTCCTGCCTACCGTCTATTCCTTTGCCCGAACTAGGGGATAAATCCTACTCTGTTTTCCTGTCTACTTAGTATAGGAAGGCAAAGTAATGTTCTGCTGATCAAGAAGAAGAACTGCATGCACGTTTAAAAGTGCTTCCTGTTTAAAGGAGATCAGCTTGGTGCTTTGTGACCACCTAGAGGGGTGGGATAGGGAGGGTGGGAAGGAGACACAAGAGGGAAGGGATATGGGGATATATGTACACATATAGTTGATTCACTTTGTTATACAGCAGAAACTAACACAACATTGTAAAGCAATTATAGTCCAATAAAGATGTTTTTAAAAAGTGCTTCCTGTTTAGATATCATCTTTATGATATTTCACATCATTATGACAGACTTGGAGTAATGAAGTTATGATAAGAGATGTAATTTTAAAGTAGAGATGTCTAAGTCAGAACTGCATATACTATGTTATTACATGTATATTACACAGATCTCAGTAGCAACTGAAATAGTGCAGGTTGCTATTCCTACAAGCACTTACTTCATTTCACTAGCTCTTAATTTTCTCCAAATGTTTATATGGAGGCAGGGAGCAGGGACAGAAGAGTAATGTGGCTGTAATTATGAGGCTTTCTGGGGCACAATAAACCAAAACAGCAATGCAGAAATAATTTGAAAACAAATCCCTGAGAGCAAAACTATCCACCAGAAGAGAAAGGCAGGGCCTGGTGATCTGAGTACAGAAATATAGGTCACAGGCATAGCCTCTGGAGCAAAGAACTCAAAAGAATGTTTGTTCAGTGGTTACCAACACAAGTCACAGCTTTAGAGCCAAACTGCCTGGGCATGGCTCCTGGTGCCACTCGTTACCTGTGCAACCTGGGACAGTGACTTCACTTCTCTAGGCCCAACTGTCCCCTCAGAACCTGCTTCATAAAGTTGTGATGAGGGTTAAAAGAATTACAATTTGTGAAAATCGTAGCACTCAGCATGTGGTGTCACAGAAGGAGTGTGAGTGTGTACTGTATTATCCCCAAAAGGACATTTTTAAGAGTGAAAGGGGGTGCTAAAAGCATTAAAGTTTATATATTATTTTGAAATGTTTATTTATTGGTCAAATAAACCACAGTTTTATTGTAAACCAAAAATAATTTTCAAAAATAAACCTTTTTCTTAAAGATGAAATAATTTATTTATATAAATTAAAAGAAAAGTACTTATTTATTGGTTATTATGAAGGAACATAAGTAGAAAAAATATTTTTGGTACATTTTCATGAACACAATCAGTTTTCTTGGTTTGTTTTCATTATTGTGTTACTGGTTTTGTTCCCTAGAACATACTTTGTTTTTCAATGTGGTTTTTTAGAAACATTTTTAACAGCTTTATTGAGGTATTTACATGCCATAAAAATCCATTTATTTTAAGTGTATAATTCAGTGTTTTTAAATAAATTTCAGAGTTCTGTGAATATCATCACAAAGGCTTTCTATTTTTAACTTCTTCATAAAATTACCTGTAATATTCTTCCAAGTTTCTTTTTTTTCAGGTTAATCAATTTGAAATTGTTAATGCCTTCAATTTACTCTTCTCCGTGGACCATAATAAATTTAAATGAGAAAATGATGTGTTAACATATACTGAAGTATCTTATAACTCATGGTAAGTTCTAAATTTCTAAAAAGAAAATATATTCAATTCTAATTTTTTTAATGTAAAAATATGTACATAGTACTGTCTAATTATTTTTACAGGTACTGTCTTTTTGTTTCATTCACATTACCTTTCACCTATATCTAACAACTCTTTTTATAAGACTATACGTTTCAAATAAATTAGCTATTCCTGACTATTTTGAATGTTTTGCCATATTTAAATCCTGGAAAACTGTAGGCTTTCTAATTTTCTTTTCCATTTTAGTATACAGCATACATTTTTTCAGTTAAAACTAGGAACTCCAAATTTTTTTTCCCACAAGTTAAGATATTTTGCAGCACAATCTTCAGATTTAAAAATTAAATAGTGCGTCCTGTTTGAGTATTCACCATTTAAATTTCTCAATTTTTGCATTGTTATTACAAGGATAAATTTTAATTTCTTTCTGTTTGCGGAAAGTTCCCTATTGTTTTTCAAGGTGGCTGCACCAATTTACATTTCCACCAACAGGGCACAAATGTTCTCTTTCCTCCACTTTCCCAAAACTTATCTCTTGTCTTCGACGATAGCCATTTTAACAGGTGTGAGGTAATATCTCCTTGTGGTTTTGATCTGCATTCCTGAGATCATTAGTGATGATCACCTTTTCACGTACTTGTTGAGCATTTTATGTTTTCTTTGCAAAAATATTTATTTAGATCTGCTCATTTTTAATGGGATTGTTTGTTTTATTGCTATTGAGTGTATGAGTTCTTTATATATTTTGTGTATTAACCTCTTATCATAAATATGTTTTATAAATGTTTTATCCCATGGGGTAAGTAGCCTTTACATTTTGTTAATGGTTACCTTTGCTGTGCAGAACTATTTAGTTTGATATGGTCCCACTGGTTTATTTTTGCTTTTATTGCCTTTACTTTGGTAACAAATCCAAAAACTCATTGCCAAGACCAATGTCACACAGCTTACTTGGCATTTTCTTCTAGTAGTTTTATTGTTTCAGGTCTTCTGTTTAAGTTTTTCATTCATTTTGAGTTGATTTTTGCTTATGGCATAAAATGGGATCCAGTTTCATTCTTCTTGCATGTGGCTGTCCAGTTTTCCCAACATCATTTATTGAAGAGACTATATTTTCCATACTGTATATTTTTTTCACATTTTATATTCTTGGCTCCTTTATCTTAAATTAATTGACAGTATATTGTGGCTTTATTTTGGGTTTCTCTATTCTGTTACATTGATCTATATGTATGTTTTTATGCCAGAACCAGAGTGTTTTGATTACTGAAGCTTTATAATATAGTTTTAAATCCGAAATTGTGACACCTTCACCTTTATTCTTCTTTCTTAAGATTGCTTTAGCTATTAGGGGTCTTTTGTGGCTCCATACAAATTTTAGAATTGTTTTTTCTATATCTGTTCTGATTTTTAACACAGTGATACAAAAATATAAAAGGGTTTTAATACCTTTTTTAGAATACTTTGGTTTACTTATAAAGCAGTTCTTCAAAGGATAAAACATTTCTAAAATCTGTTTATTGACAATGAAAAAAGAAAGCATGTACTACCATATTACTTTTAAAATTATTCATCATTAACTGCATCACAAAAATTCTATATTTTAGCCAGTCCTACTTTGCAGAAATTAAAAACAAAACAAAACACCTGTAAATCCTGACCATACTTACTTCTATTTTAATTGGAGTTTTTCACAGTTTGTTTGTAAACAAAAGGATAAAGTATGTGTTCACCACAGCCAACTCTAAGAATGTTTCTGTTCCATAAGCTTCCTAATTTGGCAAGAATATTTTTAACATGACTTTTTTTCACCAATATTTATACTTACGTTATCATTACAAAACCAAGTAATTTTATTTATTTATTTTAAAACTTTTTAAACTAAATTTACAATTTGTCAAATGTTTCATTTCAGCAAAATGAATTACCCTAATCTTTACTTTGATTTTATAAATGGGATCAAAATACTGAACTGCTGTTGGAATTAGTATGTTGATTTGAAACATCTGATAACAAGGATGTAAAATTAACACAATTTAACCTTTTGCAAAGTTCTGCTAATAGAGCCAGTACATAAATAGCTATCGCTTTACTTATTTAAAAATATTTATTTATTGATCGATTAATTTTGGCTGTGCTGGGTCTTAGTTGCGGCATGCGGGATCTTTAGTTGCAGCATGCAGACTTCCTAGTTGTGCATGCAAACTCTTAGCTGTGGCATGCATGTGGGATCTAGTTCCCTGACCAGGGATTGAACCCAGGCCCCCTGCATTGGGAGCATGGAGTCCTATGCACTGGACCACCAGGGAAGTTCCTCACTTTACTTTTTTTATGTGCACAAGGAACTTTGGACTTAAGCATGAGCAAAATTAATGAAGAACATTTATTTGATCTAAATGAAAAGCCTAGTTTTAAGACTAATATAAAAACCTACCTTCTTTAACTACATTTGTTAAAATATCATCTTTGGCAAGACATCTATAAACTACCAACTTTTGGAGTAGATGCTGATGCTTTTCCAAAAGAGTTGCATCTTATTTTTTCATGTGTTTATTGATATAATTCCAGTCCCTGTAGTGAATAATAGCTATCAACAAGCATTTTGTGCAGGTTAAAATTTCACCCTCATTCTTGGCATATAAAAAGTCAATAATTAACTTTTCATTAAGAATATTTTTAAAAATAATTTTTATTTATTGCAAAAGGCAAAAAGCCACAGATTTTTAAGGAAATATATACATATATGATATATAATAATTATTATATATATTCAGTGGCTGAATAACTGAAAGGTGGAGTTCTAACAAACCATCTCCATGTGTTTGAATGCAACTATGAATAATATTGCATTGCTTGCAAATTAAAAAATCTAGGACAATGCTAACAGGAAGCAGGGACAACAAATGTGTCTTTGGATACTCCAAGCAAATCTGGGTATATGATCCTCCCCTACAAAAGAGTCAATGCTATAACTGTCTGTGCGTGGATCAACTGAACTATACAAGGATCAAAGTAAAGCACGATCACAAATTCCATTAGTCATGTACATATTTTTATACAACTTACATTTTAATACTGGATTGCTTGTGAACGAGAAAACACCAAATTTCAAATTAATTTAGGGCTGGCATGATTTGTTTGCACATGCTAACCTAGCTCCCTCTGCAGCCACTCACTGTTCATCATTCTATTAGCAGAGGATACAATTAAGTCTGCTTATTTTGTGCTTTTTAAGCATGTCTACTGAGAGGAGACTTAATATCTTTACCTTTTCTGCTTTTTGATGCTACCTATAGGATAAGGACAAGCACATATACTGACAGCATTTAAGGAGTTAATAAACAATGAAAGTCTGTTGGTGGCTAATTTGCTTGAACATCATAGAATCATATTAAGTAGTATTTGTTGAATATTTCTATAAACAAGGCATTAGGTAGTTTTTCTGATACCCATATGGCCCTGGGTCAGTCCTGTCATCTCTTTAAGTGAATTTCCTCATCTCTTAAGTAGACATGCATGATTATCTAAAAAGTCTAGATGGAATTGAGTCTATTAGGAATATCAGTTACTTCAGGGAAAACATGTTTATTGTGAAAAACATGGTCTGGTTCCAATAAATTGTTAGCATGCTTGATCATTGATATCTTTATCATGTAAAAAAATTATTTTTATTCCCAGCTGCACTGATGAGGAAACAAATACCGAAAATTCAGAGTAAATTCTACCAGGCCACACAGCGAGGTCTGATAGAGCCAGGAGAGACTTACGAAATCCAGACTCCCCAACTAATGGTCTATCAGCTAGACCTCCAAATGAGCCTCACAAATGTAGGTAGGAATAGCTTTCCCTAAGACGCTCATGAAGCAAAACAGAGCAATACTTCATTCCATGTGATGTCTAATTTGAAATGCAAACAATTGCCAATTTGTTTGACTTGTATTTATAATTATTTCCTTGTGAATTACTCATCACTAAATGCTTTATAAATATTTTCTCTCTTTCCCAATGTCTATGGAATGATCATAGCATAGAAAATGTTGACTTTCAAAGATTTATTAATATCTCTTTCTGAAATAACATGTATTTGTAAGATATGGTAAAAGCACTTTTAAAGAAACAAATCTTGAATTTGAATTCCCTCTCCGACAATGACTAAACTGACGTTCTTATTAAGATGAAGTGCACAGTGACTTTTATGTAAATGTAGCCATTATATAACAAGTAGAAAGTAAATATGTATATTTGAATTTAGTTGAGCACAGCCTCACCATCAGCTCCTTCTGATAGATTTTTAGACTTCACTACCTTTATGTAAGCTGAAGGTATTGCATTGGATGCATTAGTGAATCTGTTTTTACTTTTGCCTATAATGAAAAGAAACAAACTAGTGGCCATAATATGGCAGCATGTATCATATGCTTACCATAATCTAGAATGTTAACTCTACATGAAGAACTGAGCCTTTTATTTCTCAGTCTTTTTGAACATGAGACATAATTTAAAGCATTTCTAGATAGTAACATAATTACCCCTTTACTCAGGAATTTAAATTCAGATTAGAATACGGAGCTTAGTAACATGACTCAGAATATTGTTCTTACTCTTTGTTTGTAATCATTTCAATATCAAATACTTTTTAAAGAAAAAAGAAAACAGCAGTTCTCCCCCTTTTTGGTCTTGATTGCTATCATATGGTGATTGTATATGTGTTTTTCAATCTTTCCCATGAAAAACTTGTTTTGAATTTAAATCAGCCTAAATACTAAAAACTCTAACATCCCCTTTTAAAAACAGAAATTCAAAATTGTTAAATATTAATGGCAATTCCCTTAAGCAAGAGAGAAAGGAAAACCATTAGAAGAAGTTCAGAGAAACGTAACATACTTATTAATGAACCTCAGGATTGGCTTATAGGGAAAGATTAAAGAAAAAAATTTAAAAAGGAAAGCTAGACTTGTTGCAGGAAAAGACCATGGTGACCAAAGCTGCAGCAGTAATATAAACAGTCTGGGTGGAGACACTTCACATTTTGGTATAAGTGAGGGGGGAAAATGACCCAGCTCATTTGCTAATGATAAGTATTACTAGGTGCCAAATGCAGTAATCAAAAAGTAAGCCCTCAGCTTTAAATATTATTTAAAATATCTTGAAGAAAGACAGTTTAAAGTGATAAAGTATGATAATAATCAAATGGATATGGAGTTTTGAAAAATATTTATTCAACTCAATCCCTACTCCTTACTGCCTACATCCTCAGACAGTAAAGAAAAAAAAAAAAAGAGTCATGTAGACATAAAAGTCTCAACTCCGTATCTTAACAGGAGACTCATTTAGTATGACTGACACAGAAATGCATAAAAAGGGGCAAGATAATATGAGGGACAGGGTAAAGGGAGAGGAAAATGCTCATTTTAAAAGGAAAAAAAAAAGACCGTGTGAAACATGAAAAGCCACCCCATATCTGAGAGATTAAAAAGGGAAGTCGAGAATATCATGCAGTTTCCCATTCCCCTTACCTGATTTCTTCTCGCCACTTCATTGGTTAAGTTTTATAGGTTGCAGTAACTGGCATGGAAGAGGTATGGCTGTCAGCTGTTCACAATGCAGAATTTTGAAAAGGTCAGCATAGTAGCAGTATGACAGGCCATGTAAGTCATTATGTGACTTATAACTCATTTGTAAGTGGAATGAGAACTAGAGCAAATTAATGTAAACTCTGCCATAAGACCTCTGAAAACATGTTAGCTATATTGAAAGCTAGGCTTTCCATTCTATCTAGAAAGACAGATAGATATGTCCTCACAAATGCATTGCCTTTCTTAGGAGCAGCAGAAATGAAAAATAAGTTCAATTTTCTGTGAAGAGGTTTAAAGAAAAGATTAGCAGAAGGAAGTCAGTTTGGGGAGAATATACATAATAAAACATACAGATAGTATATGTGTTTAGGTTCTGGTTGGTGCCATTTGGACATCATTTTCTGATCAAAAAGAAAAAAATTCTTAAGACTTCAAGTTACATATTTTCCAGGGATGTTAAAATAACATTGTCAGTCAAAAGAATATATTTATGACATTCCATAGTTTTATTGTGATGGATCTTTTAATTGTGGAACTTTATCTTACATTACCATGGGCCTAATTTTATACCATTAACCAAATATTGTTTTTTGAATGAAAACTAGTAAGGTACACATATATCATAGTACATACTTTAGTCCTGAAATGCTAGAATAAGTTGCTGAACATGCTACAGGTGATTGATATGGAGTAGTGAAAGAGTTAATTATCCATAATACCATTTTTCCCACCAGACATCCCACTGTGCCTCTGCTATACACTTAGGCACAGTTCCTAATGGCAAAATCTATTAGAATGCACAATGTTCTCCCAAGGGAGGTAGTGGAAGTCCTGTCACTTGAGACATTTAAAACTACACTGGATAAAGCACTGGAGAGCCGTGAGTGCATGATCTCCAACCCTCAGGATAGAACACATGACCTAACGGGTGCTTTTCCACCCCTTAATGTCTTTGATTTGCTGGGTTTTAATAGTTACTTCATATTTAAGTAGATCTAGAACAACAGTCTATTTTTTTCAATGGGAATTTAGTTTGGTCTATAAAGTGTCAAGACAGAGGTGACAAGGCAAACCACAAGGGAATGAAGGAAGCCTCATGGAAATTTAATTGATTTGGAGGAGGGTTTAGCAAACACAACAGTGTATTAAGGTTTAGCAAATGCCTCAACTTTTTTCAAATGTTTTCAGTTCAAGGAAACCCAAAACACATTTGGCTAAACACTTTTTCCTTGATTTTCAAACCCATGTGTATTTCAAGGGAAATTTAATCCATGTGTTTCTGATTCATTTACACTTAGCTCATCAAAATGTGGTTTCGTAAGACCCATTTGATGTCTAAGAAGCCTTGTGAGCTTTTTTATAAGCCTTTTTTCTTTGAACCAGGAAGTTGCTTTTTGCCAAAAGTCAATGGAACTTCAGCCTGAAAAGAGTCAGTTGTGTTTGGAATTTTGGAATCCTCGAAGTTGGTGGGAGCTAATGAAGGAGGGTGGCGACACTGATTCAGATGGAATGAATGTTTCCATTTCTAATATATTATCTATTCAAATGACTTAAAAATCTTTATGTTTTTCTCAATTTATAGGGAAAAATCCATCTGAAATTTTTGAAAACCTTGTAGAAAACATAAGGATGAATTTTATTACTGGATGCGATATTGCCATGTATTCTGATAATTATCCACTAAAGTGACTGTTGGTGATGAGTAATCAGGGCAGTAATGTCGTTTATCTCAGGGCAATTATAAAGAAGTGACTCAAAAAGGTGTTTAGATTGGGCATCTTTCTATATTAAAAGAAAAAAGCCTCTGCCTAGTTTTTTTTGCTCTGTGCACAGCACTACTGGTTCTTTAAACAAGAAAGGAGACAAATAAGACTCAGTGAATGTGCTGATTCAGGTGCATACAATCCCCTATCTCATTGCCGGTGTTCTTAAAGAGCATCTGGGGTAAGGAAACGTACATCCGGTACATCCGTCAAGAGTCCATGAGAAAGCCAACAATGTTTGCACCTGCAGGATGAATTACATCTTTGGTGAGTGTGGGAAGCTACATAATGAAACAGCTGAATGGCTGATACATTTCTTTTCCCTTGCTCCTACCATACCTTCTTTTTGCACTACCTTTTATTTTTCCTACTTCTTCCTCTCCCCTTTCCCCACCTTTACACTATTACCACTAGATAATAGAACAAATGTGACATGTTCATCCAAGGATGGGTTGACATGGTTTACACATTGCTTTCATTTGGTTGTTCTTTGGATGAATTCTTCGTTGAGAACAAGATAATGAAAACCATACGGTCATTGAACACAAAATCTGCCGTCACTTTGGCTGTTCCCTTACAGCCCATTTCGTTTCATGAAGGCTGGTCCTTGAGTTTACTCCAATATAAGAGCCCAACCAGGTGGAATCCTGCCCCCTATGGGTATGGATCATTCAGCAAATACTGCCAATTTAGTTCTTGCCTGTCACCTATACATCAGAGAGCTCATTTGAATGTAGCACCTCTTGCTTACCTGGTGTAGCTTTAGAAACTTGGCCTTCTAAGTATTCTTAGAGTTCTGTTCAGGGACCTTCATTGTCAGAACTTAAGACAGAAGAACCAGGATAGGTGACAACTGAGAATTAAAAGAACATTAAGTTTATTTCTAGTTTGTCACTTGTTTTACACAGACACCAAAGAGACATCTCAGCTATATGAATTCATCTCTGAAAACACAAAGGTAAAAGCTGTTATTTGTGGCTTAAGATACAAAAATATTTTCTCTTAAAATTGGCTGCAGAGGCTTTTTTGCACTGACAGAATTTATGAAAATACCCAATCTATTATGTTTAATTTCATTTCCTTTCTCAAAGACATATAATTGAGAATAAAAACTGCAGTCAATATTCAAAATATAACCCATACATCTTTCTAATGAAGGAGAAATATTGTCAAGTTCTTTTTCAGTACAAATGTATGTTTTGCTTTTAATGATCAGAAATCTTTATTATTGATCAAGCAAAACAAACTTTGTATAATATAGAATTATCTTATCTCTCCCCATAAGTGTAGAAATGGAAACAGAGTGATTAACAACAAAATATAGAAACTTCTGTAATTTATGTTTCTGAGAGATGGAATGGAATCTATAATAATTTTGTCCAAACTCCTAATTTTATGTTGAAGAAACAAAAGATGTAGAGAGCTTAGGAGACTTGTTCAAAGTTCCCCGACTGTCTTGTATCAGAGTGGACGTTAGTGTTTAGTTCTCTTAAATACTAGTCCAATGCTGTTTTAACAATCAGTAAAATTTCTATAGGAAGAATATATTCCCGGAATAGGACACATCAAATAAGACTACATGGAGTCTTTGAATTTGAAAAGTTCTCACTAGATAGAATTCTCATATTCAGAACAGATTAAAGTCGAATTCACTCACTGAGGTGGAACTGAGAGCCCTAGATCCTCATATGTTTGTCTCTCTTACGCCTACCTCCTGGGAGGACTCAAAGGTGTCTTAGAAGAACACCACATTTTCCTTAGGACCATGTCTTGAAAACTCCAATAACTTCTCCAATTGTGGAGAATAGACCCTAAAGTGACCCCCAATGACCCGACTGAGTTAGTTTGCCACAAAAAAATACCACAGACTGGGTGGCTTAACAATAGAAATTTATTTTCTGGGGGTTAGAAGTCTGAGAACAAGTTGTCAGTAGGGTTGATTTTTTCTGAGGTTTCTCTCCTTCGCTTGTAGGTGGCCATCTTCTCCTCGCATTTTCTCTTGGTCTTTCCTCTGTACATGTCTGTCTCCTACTCTCCTTTTCTTGTAAGGACACCAGTCATGCTGAATTCCAGCCCACCCTAATAACCTCATTTTAACTTAATTACCTCTTTAAAGACCCTATCTTTATTATTTTTTTTAATTTTTATTGAAATATAGTTGATTTACAATGTTGTGTTAATTTCTGCTTTACAGCAAAGTGATTCAGTTATACATATACACATTCTTTTTTTCATATTCTTTTCCATTATGGTTTATCATAGAATATTGAATATAGTTCCCTGTGCTATACTGTAGGACCTTGTTGTTTATCCATTCTATATATAATAGTTTGCATCTGCTGATCTCAAACTCCCACTCCATCCCTCCACCACCTCCCTCCCCCTTGGCAACCACAAGTCTGTTCTCTGTGTCTGTGAGTCTGTTTCTGCTTCATAAAAGTTCATTTGTGTCATATTTAAGATTCCACATATAAGTGATATCATGTGGTATTTGTCTTTCTCTTTCTGACTTACTTCACTTAGTATGATAATCTCTTGTTCCATCCATGTTGCTGCAAATGGCATTATTTTGTTCTTTTTTTATGGCTGAGTAGTATTCCATTGTACCACATCTTCTTTATCCATTCATCTGTAAAGACCCTGTCTTTAAATGCAGTCACATTCTGAGGAGTCACACTTCAACAAATGAATTTGGGGGGAACACAATTCAGCCTCTAACACCTTCTTCTGTTTATACCTTTGTTATAATCTCCTCCTTTGAGAGTGGGTGAGAATTTTTCCTTGATTCCAAATAGTGGAATATGCCAAAGGTGATGGGAGTTGCTCCATGATTACACAACATTTTACAATAACCTGCCTGTCTTGCTAGAAGACTTGCTTTAGAGTCTTTCTTTCTTTTGGACTTGGAACTAGTAAGTGGCCATGTTAGGAGGTTTGCACAACAAAGAGCTGAGAAAGGTCTCCAGCCAATATCCAGCAAGAAGCTACCTCCCTCAGTGTTATAGCCAATAAAAGATAAATTCTGCTATCCACCTGCCATGAACATGGAATTGAATCCTTCCCCAGTCAGGCCTTCAAAGGAAAATCATAACCCTTGCCAACACCTTGACTGTGGCCTTGCTGAAAACTCAGCCAAGACATTCCCCAGCTCCTGACCCACAGAAACTGTGAGGTAATAAATACATGTTGTTTTAGGCCACTACGGTTGTAATTTGTTAGATGGTATAGAAAACTAACACCTAAAAATCCGTGAGTGGCTTTGGAACCAGGCTGTGGGTTGAGATGAGAGAAATTTTGATAAGCATGATAGGAAATGCCTAAATAGCCTAGAACAGCTCATTGGCAGGTGTCTGGCCAACATCATTAAAGACACAGTCAATGAAGGCTCACAGTGAAGGGGGGAGCATTTTATTGAAAGCTGGAGAAAGAGGGATCCTTGTTATATAGTGGAAGACAGCATAAGCAAAATTGTCTCCTAGAGATATGTGGAAAGCAGAACCTGTAAATAATGAATTTGTTCATATAGCTGATTTTCAAGCAAAGTGGTGAAGGTGCTGCCTTGTTGATTTTTACTGATTGTAGTAAAATGTGAGAAGAGAGAGGCAAATTGAGGGAAGAAGTATTAAAAAAAAGTATCATTAAGAGATTTACTGCCAGGAAAGATTGCTCTGGAGAAAAAGTCGAGGATGTGATTCTATAACCTTTTCATTAAACCTCAGAAAATTAAAAGGTTAGGCTATTCCATCACAAAAAAAGGCCTTTCTAGAGAGCAACAGTGTGCCTCACAGATCCTCCCAATCAAACCATAAAGATTCTACTAAGTTAACTGTGGTGTCCCTTAGCCATTTTAGCAGGACACCAAGGCAGAGAAGGAATTATCCCCAAAAGATCTGTGAGCCTGGATTTTGTCTTATGACATGAACCCCATTAAAATTCACAGGAGACCCAGAAAATACTTGAGTTAGTAGTTTCAATGTAGAAGTCACTACCAGATGAATTAAAAAAGACAGAGAGTACAATATGAAAGGAGGGTGTCTCACCCCCCAGATTCTACTGGCAGGAAGTCCTGATAAAGTTCCTCAGCTGTAAACCTATGCTACCTTTCATGAAAGAGGAAGAGTGACCAAAAAGCTGAACCAAGAGCCAGAAGATAGAGCCTAGAGCCACAGAGAATTGTTCTCTGTCCTTGAAATTGAATCAAGAAACTCCCAACATTTGCCTGGCTGGATTTCAGGATTTCCATAGAGCAGTGACTCCTTTTTATCTTCCATTTTCCCCCTTTTTGAACTTGGATGTCTATAAATGTTATTTTTGTCTGTCCCATTATTTTATATTGAGTTTGTTAAAGGCAGATAGCTTGCATTTGTAGTGTTACAAGGTTACAGCTGGAGAGAGTGCCTCAAGAGCTAGTTGTTCTTAATAGATTCTACCCAGAAACATCATTCTTACCTAGACCTGATTTACATAATGAGATTTTGAATTTTGAGCTTGTGCTATAGAGATGAGACTCTTGGGAACTTGGAAGGGGTGATTTTATTTTGAATGTTAGAGGGACATGAATCATTGATGGCCAGATGGTGGACTGTGGTAGACAGAAGCTAAGATGACCCTAAAGAGCCCAACTTTCAAACCTCTGTATAATCCCTTCCTCTAGATTGTGGGAGGAACCTCTACCTTACCTCTAACCATAGAATATACACAAGGTGAGGATGGGGTATCCCTCCCAAGTTTATATTACATTATATAAGAAACATCTTGCTAAAAATCTGTTAACAGCCTGAATCATCTTGTAAGTGGATTATCCTCAGGCAAGCCTTCAGATAAGAAACACTTGTTTGTTAATCTTTTTTGTGTCCTCTCACTTGTATGTGGACATGTTGTCTTCAAGACCAGGACATTATAAACTTTTGAAATTAGGGATTATGGCTGTCATTTCTATCATGCCCTGGCATTTAGTGGGGTGGTAGTGGAACACAACTGAATGATTTAAAAAGTCAGGGTCAACTTTTTCAATGACCCAAATCTTTCTTCTCTAGTAATATCAGCAAGTTGGCTTTTTTTAATGCTTATAAGATGGGTACCCTGGTTCCATGAGATAAAATGAGATAAAATGATGTAGAGCAGTAGATAAGGAACTATTTCTTCCCTAAGTTTATTTTCATCAGCAAGGAGATACTTTCCAGAATCCCATAAAACCATCTCTCCACATATCTCCTTGGCCAGTCCTGGGTCTCATGCCCACCTCACAACAATTCCCTGGCAAGCAGACTGATAGGACAATCACAACCTGCTAAGAACAATCATGATTCTCCTGAGTTGCTGGGGAAGAGATGGTGGGCAAACTTGAACAAAATTGGCATCTGCCAATATGGGGAAAAAGGTGAATTGTCTGTTTTTTAGACAAGCAATAGTATTTTCTTCAAGAAAATAACAATTTAAAAAATACCCATATTACAAAAATGATTATAAAATCCATAAATATTAATTGAACACCTCCTATAGGCAGTACTCTAGGAGCTAGGGTTACAACAGTGAGAAAACAGAATTTCTTCTAATTCAAGTAAAAAACTGTCAAATGTTAATGGTGTCAAAAGATAAAATTTACGAATATCACTTGGTGAGGGTGCTGGAGGGCTGGTTTATGTAGGCTGGTTGTATGTACATCCATGGCAGAACTGCAAGTGACACAAACTGACCTGAGTTCGCATTTGTCTAAATAAAAAGACATATACCCCATTCTGGCCCTGTGGTCAATTCCCCCATTGCACTTGTTTTGAATCTCTCTCTTTTTCCCTAATATCTCTAACCTGTTCTTCACTATTAGCCACTTTCCTGAACACCTCAGCATGCCCCAAACTCTCCCACTTTAAAAATGAAGAATAAACAAACAATACCAGTGCCACTGTACAGGGCTGCACTGTCTGTGTACCACACAACTCCAGGGGGAGCCAGACACAGACTATGGTATAAAAAGCTGCAGTGTGCAATCCCTGAAGTCATCCCTGCTCTAGCTATGGTCTCATCTCTCTGTCCTCCTCCTCAATGAAAAGCTCTTTAAAATAATTTTCCGTACTAGTTGTTTCTTCACTTCATTCTATTTGTTTCTAAAGCCACCACAATCTGGCTTTCACTCCACCACCCCTGCAGATCAACGACATCTTCTTACTAAACCAGAAAACCCTTTTCAGTCCTTATGTTGTTTGACATTTTGACAGCATTGGATTCTCTTTCTTGAAATATTTTCTTCCCATTTCACATTCTCCCCAGCTCCTTCAATCTCTCTGATTCTTCCTTCTCAGCCTTTCTGGGAATTTCCTGCAATTCTGTGATGCTCTATGTTCTGCCCTTGGCTCCCTTCTCTTCTCACCCATGTGATGCAGATAGAGCAATACAGACTTGGGTAATCAAAATCTTTTTGGCCATTTTTTTATTGGTGCATGAAAAGTTATTGATGGATTTTTGTTACCTTAATTCATCTAAACCATGTTCAGTTTAATTTTGGACTTTAAAGTTGATATTTTTGAAATAAGATGGATAGATATATAGATAGATAAATAGATATAGATTGATCTGTCTAAATTAAATTTGTCAAACAAGGAGTATTTTACCTAAGACACTGTGATCTGGCAACTACCTGACACATATCAGGTGCTCAATAAGTAACGAATAGATTAGTGAATATAATTTTTAGGGAAGATTATAGAAAACAAAAAACCATGATCACAATCTGTAAAATATAAACATATAATGGTAAAATATGAAATGTAACTTGATGATTTAGCTTCTACCCAAAAATATTTACCTGTGTCTATTTTATATAAATAATCTGGCATTTTGGAAGACTAGAATTTTACATCCAATATGAGATGGATTATTTATTCTTTCAAACTTGAGGTTAAAGGTCAAATATTTCTTATGTTCTGTGGCATGTCCTTGGTCACAGTTATAAGAAGACAAACATAGAAGTTAATAGAGCAGGGAGATTTGTTTATCTGGGCATTTGGATATAAGATGCAAAGTCAAAAGACACCAAATTATTTTAGGGTAAACTTCGATTACTTAGTTCATGATTTATGAACAAGAAGGATATCTCAAATTTACTCAACTATCAAGGAAAATATGAAGCTGAAGAAATTAAATTCTTATATAATTTGAGCATAAAAAGGAAGAAAAATTATTCAGACTTCTAAACTTCTAGCCAAGCTTCCCAAGGGTCAGACATTTTTACTAAAAGGAAAAAACACACAATATAATACAACCATTATTCTTTCATTTTGCAAAATGTCAAACTCCATGTGATCCTTTTAATTTCTATGGGTGTTCTAAACAGATTCTATCCAGAGATGGAGCTAATACACAGTTTGGCAAGTATAGATCAGAATGTGCATAAAAAGCCATCACGACTTACACACACACACAGTCACACACACCACAGTATCAAAAACGCTTGAATCAGACAGATAAAGTGAAAGTTTTCTTTCTCCTGAATTTGCCATATCTAACATATCTATTTTGGGGCCAATGTGGTCTCATGAAAATGATTTTTATGTCTGAAGGATATGGACTCCACAATGCATCTGTTCTCCCCTTTCACCTCCTGGAGCTGAGAAAGGGTCATGAGCAGTTCACTACTTATTCCTTGAGTAGCCAAATTGGTATTATTTTCTGAAGTTGTTCCTGGGAGTAAGACAACACAATGGTGAGACTATTAAAACTAATAATTTCATCTGAAATGTGCAGCTTCCTTTCATCTCCTGTCTGCCTGCCCAAGGCTAGAAGTCACTTCTTATGCTCATCTTAATATTTGAGATTTTAAACAATTCTTAGATGCAGTGAATAGACTGATCAAACATATATGTTTAAAAGTGAATAAACTTTATTCCACCTCTGCAGAAGCGAAAGCAAATGACTTAAATATGGAAAAGCAGATTTTTCTTCCTTGCTTCTCAAAAACCACGAGGACTTCCTGTTTCATCATTCTTTAAGTCTACCTATAGTGGTCTAAAGGTGAAATGCCTGAATATTAAGCCATAATCAATCATTGTACACACACTAATTACTTTCTGTCCTCCCCTTTCCTTGTCATCATGGTCCAAAGCAGGTTTTTGAGACTGAGTACATTCATCTGAGCTGTTAGCTGCTACGCTCCACTGCATCCTCCTATGATCTGCCTGGTCCAAACCCCTGGAGAAAATTTGTGCATGCATACTGTATATGAACTTTAGATAAATAAATAAACACGTGAACCAGCTTCCAGATAATTGAAAGCGAGTGAAGGAGGGAGCAAAAAGAAAACAATTTCTCTGGGGATAAGGGGCTAAGGTGGCAGGTATGATTAAAATCCATATGATTTATGGGCAGGTGGATTACTAACATGACAGCCCTGTTAGTGTTTGTTTGTTTTGGTGCATTTGACAATAAAGTTTTGTTGATGTTGTTGTGCTTGCTGTGGGTTTTGCTCAGGAGTTAGCCACTCAGGAATTCCTAGTGCCTGACTGAGCAGTAATTTAGCAAGCTCTCTTGTGCTCTTTTCCTGTCAGCATTAACATGTCAATTCATTTTAATAGTCTGGGCATGCTCAGTGGGCAGGCATTTTCTCAGTAGGCATCCCAGGAGCCCACCCCGTGGTGCAGAAATGTGTTATAGCTTGTCTCAGACCTCGGAGACTTCAGCAGGTTTATTTTCATTATGGCCAAGCATATTTGTTAAAACAAAGCCAAAATAATATAGAAAATCAAGACCTTAACAAATGAAATGGGTTATGTATATTTGATTGGTAATTTAAGCTCCTTTCAAAGATCAGTTTGGACAATCTTTCTTTACACAAAATTATTACATGGTAGAGTTTTATAAAAATGTGTGCTGTCACTGCTTCTAGTTTTTAGAAGTTAAATGATATTCTGTCACAATGGGGATTTTCTGTAATCATAATTAATTAATAGTTGAAGTGGCTTTTATGTTAAACAAGAATTTGCCTACTATCTTTCTCATGGAAGTGGATTTTTATCTAATGTTCTGTCCATAAGTAAGTGGATGAATGAATGTAGAAATAGGTACATAAGTACATAAAAAAACAAACACAGGCACACAGACACTGAAATCAAACTACCAATTAGAAGTCTTGGTGCTTCGTAAATCTGTCCCTCAATTGTCAAAGTAGATCTCAATTTAAATCCGAATTTCAGATATGCTAGCAAATACCTTGTCAGCCAGAAGGAAAGTGAAAAAAGAAAAGAAAGAGAAGAAACCTAATTCCACAACCCCAATAAAATTTGGTTCACCACTGCAGAAGCGTTGGCTATTTAAGCCATTTATGCAAATGACTGCTTCAAAAAAGCAAACTTTTGAGGGCACACTTTAAAGCAGATAAAAAAGTCAACGTGTTGTAACGTTGACACATTTTTGGATCTCAGAATTTTTTAAACTGCTTATCAATTCTGTAATATTAAGAGTAAACAAACAAGGAGGGAGAAAGATACCAGCACAGAGAATTATATTAGCTTTTTCTTTGAATACTCAATCTCAATCTTTTCTCTTCCATCCCTGTTTTCCTTGATCTTGAGTGGCAAGCTTTGTCTATTCGATTATGTAAGGAAAGTGAATTGATGGTGTATAGGCTCAGAAGATTTTTCTGTAGTACAGTTGGTGGAAATGGTCTGTCCTTTGTGCATCATTACACAATAGAACAAAATTCTGCTTAGAATTTAGAGTTCAACAGAAGGGTGTTATACCTCAGGTATACCCTGGTCTCCCACTAAACATTCTTTAAAATAATTTCAAGTGATAGTCCTGTAAATTATTTTGCATATAGGTCATTTTAGACATTCTTACCATAAAGTTTTAGAATTCTCCACAGTGTCGTAGTTTCCATTTTTACCTCCTTTCAGTTTTAACCATGGATATTGACTAGTTACCCATTAGCAAGAATTCTCTTAAGGTTTCAAATTTTCAGTGATTGGAAATATAAGCCAGGGATATTTAAGCAGTGATAACTTAATCCAAAATAACGGTAATAATATTTTAACTGATATCATCATTCATAGGAAGTACAATGTTTTTTAAGGTCTAAAAATATTCACTGAACTCAGGAAGTAGCTGCTTATAAATGCCTATTCAGGTCGGGGAAAATGTTTTCCATACTCTGTATCCCAAAGGGCAAAGTGGAAAGATAGTGGATAATAGGAAAGGATACAGAGGCGATTAGATGGATGTGAAGGCAGAGGTCAGAAAAGAGGGAGCAGCTCTCCTTCCTGAAGCTTTCCTTTCCTTCCTGTGGCTTTTCCATCACTCTGCCTGGTTCAGACAACTCTAGAGTATTCTAGCTGCCCTCCTGTCACACAAATATATCTTTGGGTGTGTATCTATCCGTATACTACATGCATGCTCATCTTAAGATGATTAGAGAAAAGAAAAACGAAGAACAAAAGATATTTCTTGCCTTCTGAATCTTAAACCAAACCTCTCCTTTATGACGCCTCTAAAGTTTGCATACTGGGAAAAAGTTGACTAGCATATTTTTGCCAAGATGAACAATGATAACTTTTCCCTAAAACATTGAATGTACTTTAACTCACAAAAACTTTGTTCACATAAAATAGAGTAGAAAAAGCCCTTCATTTGTAAAAGGCTTTCAGATTCTCAATGAGAGGTACTCTATTTTTGTGATTCAGTCTGCTCACACATTCATTAATATTATTATGAAAAAATTACAATTTTAATTTTAATAAAACAAACTAGAGAATGTATTCTGCCTGTCACCTTCTCTCTGTGTTCAGTATACAATGGATTACCTGGTAGCAATAAATTCCCTGACTTGTATTTTAACTCAAATATAGTGCTTCCAATTTTTTAAATAAAATTTTTGCAGATATATAATTTACATAATCTATGATAGTGTTTATTAATAAAACTCCAAGTCTCTCTCTTTTTCTTTCTGAAATACACTTAACTTTCCCCTCCCCCCAAGACACACACACACACACACACACACACACACACACACACACACACACATATTCTCTATCTCTCTCTCTCTCTCTCTTCAGGGCTCATTCCAATCTAATGAGGATTATTTTCACAGCATTCCAGACATAATGTTTCAAATTATTACTCTATAATCCTTGTTCTGCTGCTGCAGATAAAAGGAGAACACATTTAAAGAACCATTGCTTAGAAGTCTCTTTTACGTAACTGTTAAAGCAATCAAAAAAAGAATTAGCTGTGAAGCATACAAGAAGGTTCCATGGGATTCTGAATGACTCCTTCTAACATTCAAAGTATTTACATATGTTGTGTATGACTAGAATAATGGAAGTGGTAGAGAATGTGATATTTTCATCAATTTTCAGAATTATTTTGAATAGGACTTAAACTTTAGAACTAATAACAATGTAGCACATAAATGTCCAATAGCCAAAATATACTACCTAATCATTTGCTTTTTATGGAAGTAGGGCTGGGAATAGTAAAATTATTATTTCCTTTAAATATCTTTGTAAATTTCTTTTAGTCTTACTATTTATGGCTTCCTTTTCACAGTGAATCTACCTTTCAAAGAATTACTTATTCTTTGAAAACTTTACAGAGGCATCCTACATGATTCATTTTCATATTATTTACAGCAAATACGTAAATCATATACTGACAGTAGCATCTTTGTAGTTCTTTTTAAAATATGGATGAAATATGATTTTTCTTCCAAGGTACAAAACATCATTAAGGGCTCAGGTGGTTAAAATCAACATGAAAAATACATGCTGCATTTTCTCCCCTTAAATGCAATAATGTAATCAGATTTCAAGTCATCTTACCTACCTCACTTACAGCTTTATGGAGATTAATTAGTTTTTAGACCCCAGTCACATGATCTTTTCTGACTGTCATTTAGCTGGCTGACAAGAACCTGTAAGCTGTCTCCTGCCCCAAAGGACAGATTAAATTTTAGTATTGTTTGTCTTCTTTCTTTGATTTAAAGGCATATTTTTAAAGTTATATTTATTTTACTTGTTAATTGGAAATTTATTGTAACCTTGTTTTGGGGGAAGGTAAATATTTAAATAATTATAAATACTAGGTAAAATGTTCTCCCTCCTTTGCTATAGACTGTTATGCTGACAACTAAAAACTACCTTTTTATTATTTATGATCCAGATGTTACAAGCATTCAGATGTTTTCTACAACAAAACTGCACCTCACAGGAGAGGTTACTCAGGTGCTCCGAGTTAAGGACACTGGTAGTTGGTGGTCCCAAAACAGGTTTCTAAAGTCAAAATGATGATGAAAAAAGATTTTAATTACTTGGAAATTTACTAAGTAACAACCAAAAAAAAAAAGTATAATTTGCCTCAGTGGCAAAATTTCTGTTAAGAAAAAGACACAAACACAAAAAACAAAATTCAACACGACAAAAACTTAATAGTTATGCATTTTTACTCCTTAATAATGTATTTTCTGTGATTACTGTTGTCATTTATCACTCTGTTGCTGACTGAGCTGAGGATTAAAATGGAAAGATCATAGCCTTAGTTTTTATGTTAGTATACTTAGCCGTGGATTCTCACTAGAAAAAAAACAAAAGAAGAAAACATTGATAAAGTACTTCAATCTGCTTTACAATATGTGATTAAAGAAGGAAAAGAAACCTTGTCTGCTACAGTTGTTAAAACATTGATATTTCTAGCTGGTGTCCTAATTAAGGTGTAATGAGAGATTTGAAGTGCAGTGAATTCCCTTCATTCACGTCACTAAACCAGTGAACCACAACTACACGTAGAGTTTCAGGGAGAAATGAGACCAAGTAAATTAGTTATCCTGTAACTCCTGAGCAGTTGGTTCAGCACTGAAGCCACTGAGGCGTAGATACATGGGGAATGTGTGACGTCTGGCTGCTATTTGACTGCAGATTTCCTTTCATGGATACTAAACAATAAACAGTCACTCCACCTAGGAGAGAACTTGATTCCATCAACACATGGAATTTCCTGGCTCTTGAATATAGACGCCACAGGACTTTCATTGCTCAGGTGTTACTGGATGCAATGCTGATTTGGGAACTGAAATTATCTATTTCCCTCGCCTGTGGAATTGGATCATTGCCTTTGGCAGTAAACCCAGACTCCTGCGAATGATGAAGACATCCCTCCATGCCTACCTAGAAAATAGCGCCAACATGGATGCCATTAGAAAAGATTCAACTGAGTGTATGCTGAGAAAATTGTGTCTTCCGTACCTTGCATGAAGAGGGAAGATTTGAGAACACCAGTACAGGTTGAAACCTGCTCCCTTGAGTGGAATCATTGGGTTAATCAAAAACTCTTAAAGGACACTGATGTAGTACTTTCTGGCATTTTTTTTTTTTCCAACACATGGTTCATCTACTTGTGTTTCCTGCCTGACTTTGGCAATGAGAAATTAATCACGTCACTCTATGCCTACCTTCAAAGATTATTTTAAATAATTAGAACAGAGATAAATGATGGGAAAGAATCTCAATACTCATCCTGGAGCATCTGTATAAATAATAGATTTGATAAGCTTTATATTCATTTTCTTTATAGTGACCTTTGGAGAGTAAATTCCATTTCAAATTCCTAATTTGTAAATAACAAAAAGCCAAAAGCAAGAGAGGTAACAGGGTAATCCAAATCCTCTATAGATCCATTGGTCTCATCAACCTCTCTAATTATTCTTAGGAAATGTGTTATCATTATGTTTGGGTTCTTCACCAGGAAGCAATGGTTCCATACCCTATGACATTCTTTTGGTCCTATACATAGATTTTGTACATGCCATCATCCTATGTTTAGTTAAAATAATAGAAAAAGAATTATTCCATTGCCAGGTAAACATTACACATCTAATCAGTTGTCTCCAGCACAGTCTTATAACTTCAGAGTTAAAATTGCATAGTTACATTCTTTATTGGCACCTGTGAGCTGCCCCTCTCTCCTTTTCCCACAAAAGAGACCTAGATCAGCAGGGGTAGACAGTAAGCACATCCCCAACCCCTCCAATCCATAGAAATGATCATAAATAAACAAATGCCTGAATATATCCATTTCTATCCCCAGTAGGCAGCATTCCAAGCCAGGCATGTTGATCCTGGGTTTCTGTTCCATTGACAACAGGGGATATGCCATTTTTGTTCCAGCCCAGAGCCATCCAATGTGCACTTGTAAGGCAAGTTTCCATGTTGAGTGAATAAGGATCATTGTTTCCTACATAATGAGCCTCCCTCTCCTTTGGCTCTCAGTGAAAGGCTGCCACCACACTGGCTAAGAAATAGTCCTGTTTAACCGCCAAGTGTCTGCTGAACACAGTGTGTAATGGGAATGATTTTCATATCCTTCATTACATAACTGGCACATGAATAATTTTGCCCACCAGGTCATCATGTCACATCATCCATGGTAACTTGTTCGATCAAATGTAAAAACTGCATTACTCATCCAAAATGATCGTTTTTACAAGAAAAATAAGGAAATGCCTTTATTTCTACTCCCTTCCACCTCCATATATTGAAGATGTTGGTTTCAGAAATTAATAGTTAAGGAAAGCCAATAAAGTACATTGACTGAATTCATATTGTAATTTAAAATATGTTTTCAAGTGGTGCATATGTTTTATACCTGTTTCTGGCTGGCATAGCCAAACCAAGGACCTAGACATTAATACTAGATCCAGTTCACTAATATTTAGTGCTCTAAATCCAATCTATATTAGCATGTCAGCCCTGAATCAAAGCAGAAGACAGCGGTATTTATGATTATTAGTACAATATTGAATCATCCTGAACCAATTACTGATCCAATTACCGTGTCATTATTATCTTCTGAATAGGGCTTGATTCGTCTGTGATAAATATCATGCAATTAAACCACCTTTTTACATAATAAGACACTGCAGGTGTTTATTCTTAAGAGTTCACAGATACCAACAACCAATAGATTTAATTTAAAAAAAATCCTTGATATAAGTGTGAATTTTATTAAAATTTTCTAACTTTCGTGTACATTTAAAGTGTATATTATTGAAAGATACAATTGTGTAATCTCTTGTCTGGCTTTTAGAAACTATACTAACTGTCAGACAAAACAAAAATTAACATGGTTGCTTAATATTCTGATTAAAAATGTCATTTATTCAAGGCATATAAACATTAACTGAATTACTAAAGAAAGTTTTTAGTAATAGGTATGTTACAAAAAGAGATTAACAATAACAGCAAAAGTATATATGCAATTTTCAAACTTTTTTCACTGCGTATTTAAATATACTATTATTTGAATGACCCACACTTCAACCAATCTAAATGTTAATAATTCTAAGAACCTTCATCTAAAAATCATTAAACAGAAAACAATGTTTAAAGTTATTATTTTACATGTTGAAAATAACCCAAGAAATTGTCTTAGTTCTTGATGTGTTTCCTCTCCTCACTCTCTCTAGCCCCAAATTTAAAATCAACATTTATAATGAGAGGAGTAGAAAAAAATAATATCAGGATTACAATTTGGAGGGATTTTACAAAGGTATCTTGATTATTATAAAAAAATTTTTTAAGTTGTATTAAAAATAATGGATTCAGAAACAAAACCACCTTGACAGATTCAATTTATTACCAAGTGGGCCTATTATACTATTTCTATCCTGCATTTTTCTTGATACCTTTTGGGGAAAGAAAATTTGATATAAATCTTAATCTACCTATCAGGCTAGTAGCTGTTTAACTAACGTCACTCGGCAATGAAACAGTGGTTGGCCACCAACACCTTTTATAACGTTCTTCTAGATGTGGTCATAGAACGAACGGAACATGTGTCAGTATTTACTGACTGCATTATTGCAATCAGCCAAGGATTTCAAAGTGGCTGATAACATATAGCTTTTATCATACACCTTGCTGTTGGCCTATCTAGGTAATTATAGAAAGTTTGTTTTTGTTTTGAGACTATAATTATACAAATTACAGTTTTTGTCCTCTTTCATCCACACTCTCTGTCTCTCCCTTCCTTCCTCTCTTTTCATAAATAATTCTAAATAGGAGGGAGTTCCCACTTTTATTGCCAGCATTTCAATAATGAGTAGATGTGTTCTTGCAGAAATCAACTGATAATTCTGCACACCTACCATCAATATCCAATTTTCTCCACATTTTAAAAGGCAAGAATAAACTCAAATCCATTCCAAGCAGATTAACAAAAATGTGCTTTTTTTTCAATCTACAGTGTGTATAGGGGAGGAAGAGTCATTGTGCCTCACATAAAGGAGTATTACAAATTAAAATGAACATTTTCATTGGTGCAGACTAAAATTTATTCTTGTAACCACAGAACTTCAATATAAATTAAGAGTTTGTAAAAAATTGAAATTGGGTACTAGATTCCAGATAATATTTAATTTAACGTAAGTGTTAGAATAAAAGCAATAACACTGTGAATAAATTAATGAACTACAATTAATTATATTTACAATAAGTGGTTTGGGTTTGAAACACCTACTCTCTGCACTGATAAAACAAAACCTACATCCTGCAGAAGCTAAAGTTAAATGAAGATGCTTTTAACAAGGTTATTACTTAAGCAATGACAGGTTTACAGATTTTAGCACCACTGGGTTTTCACAGGAGCTACAGCAAGTGCTAAAATAACACACACCTTCAGGTTCATTAAATTCACCAGTGTGATGAAATAACTGATATTTTGCTATATTACTATAGTTCCTCAAAGAACCATCTATAAATAAGATACACTAGTAACAACTGTTTGTGCTGGTAAAATGATGAAATAATTCTTCCAAGGCTTATCTGCAAGGGAAAAATAGTGTTTAAGCAATACTGTGAGCATAGCTATATCTAGTAATTTTGACTTCTTTGGAGTCACATATTTATTTATTTACCTAAAATAGGTATGTTCTGTAAAAGGTTTTGCCATGGGGCTGCACTCAGAAGGAAACTTGTAAAAAGGTGGTGTGTATTAAAAGGAAATAAACTGAATCTCACCCCCAAATATTTACTTTATTGTCTGATGTTTACTAGGATATTTATGGAGGCTGTTTTATTTAAAGAACTTATAAAATTCCAACAGCTGCCAGAAACAGCAGCGTCTCTGATAAATCCTTTACTGTAGTCTGTTGTGAGATGAGCCAAAAGCATAAATAGTGGGTTTCTAATAAATCAATGGAGCCTGGCCTTCGGAGACCTAGAAGACATATGGGCAGTAATAGACTATCTCAGGTTGTCTCATGAGTGATTCCATCTGGATGAAGTCTTGGTGTTATTCACAGCCTACTTCTTTCCTAAAACACCTTCAATCTTATCCACAGCCTCCATCTCAAATGTCAGACCACCTGGGATATGCAGCTGTCAGGCTGAAAGGAGAGCTGCCTGGGACTGGCCCCGGCCTGCTCATCAAGGAGATACTGTCACCAGCCAATAGGCAATGCTAGGTGTGCAGGGGTGACCAACATTACTGAAATCAGGGGCTATGCCTGGATCGGGATTTGAGATTTTCAGGGAAAAATAGAGAACTTAGCTGACACAATGTCTGTCTCTACAATAGAGCTGCCTCAGATGTGAGGATATGATATTCTCTCCTTCAAGATATTTTCTTCTTTTGGTCAATATTCATGTAGAGATCCATATATTTTGATTATAAATCAATCAAAATATATAATATGCACAAGTGTATTTCTTCATACTTCATATCATTCTCAAGTTTTTTGCCATATGTTCTCTTACATTGGTATGTATATTTTCCATTAGTAACCAAATTTACCTTGACCAGTACATGCCTTCTGAGATAATCTTTTCTTTATTATAACTATGCTTGTTAGTCTCTTTTCCGGATACCCTCAGTCTCTGCTGATGTTCGTGGCTCTGACAACCTGGGAGACAGCAGCACCCTAATACAGGTGGTCATTTTAGTTGACAAGCGACTAGTAAGAATCCATTCAGTTTAATATTTAGTGTTCCCTTCTTCACTCTCCTGAACCCTCCCTTTAAGCAATTAGCAAACACAAAACTCCTATTGCAACTTCAATAATTGTACTCCTTCTCTTTGGAGATTGGATTATGTTTCTGTCATTCTGATTTTTCTCTTTTTTTTGCAAAGGTATTGAGGGTCACTTAACCCCACGAAAAATAGACCCCTTTAATCACAAATGATGGTTTCTACAAGAGGGCAGATGACATATATAGCTTCTTTGCTTGTATTTCTAAGTTTCAGCGATGGTTCTTGGCACTCTAAAATACTTAGCGAGTGAATGATTGAATTTGTGTCTTCCTATTTTCCTATGAAATAGAATTGTCTTCCTGGATAATCAAGACCCAATGTGATGTGGTATTATTTGCCTTAAAATTTTCTTTTCCTAAATTTCTTTCCTATGCATACTTGTTACAATCCTTTTACTTCTTGTTTGGCTCCTTTCTTAATATCAGGCTGTATTTATTGTCGTTTTGCTTCCTTTTTCTAATCCTTGATCTGCTGTATCCAGCTTTAAGTTAGGCTCTGAAAGTTAAGTCATTTGGTGGTGGGTTTCTGGTTTTATGAAAAATGAATCGTAATTTTTCCAGGGAGGCAGCACTGCATAGTGGTTAACAGCATGGGTTCTGGAGTCAGGTGGAATGGGTTTCAAACTCAGCGCTGCAATGAACAGCCGGCATGATACTGGGCAGGACTGCAGTGTGTGCTCACGTTCTCCACAATGAGGACGTGACACGACCTTGCCTTGTTGGGTGGTAGAAGAATTAATTGTCATGTCACATAATGCAGTGCTACCATTGAATACCTGATATTTTCTCTACAGTTGACTTGCTCTGTGAGATAAATATCATCGCCATTTCACCCTTAGGAAACTAAGCATGGGAGAGTTATCCTTTTGATGTCGCATTAATGGTGAGATGGGGTTTGAATCAAGGTTAGTCTAGTTCTAATGTCTTTATTTTTTCTGCAAGTTGCTCAGGAGGCAACTTTTGTGCCTCTGTGTAATTTTGTACTCTGTGTGTACATAAAGAAGCCAGGAAGGCTACTGGCTCCCCCTTCGAAACAGGTCTGGAATCTGACCACTCCTCTCTACCTCCACTACTACAACTTGGTCTCAGCCTTCGTCATCTTTGCCTGGAATTCCCTATCAACCTTTTAATGAGGTCTTCCTCATTCTATCCTCGCCCTGTAACTTTCATTCTCAGCACAGCCACCCAAGTGATCTTTAGAAATTGTAAGACCTATCATGCTGTTGTTCTGCTGAAAACCCCACACTGAAACCCCATTTCACTGAACCTAAGGGCCAATATCCTTGCAATGGTAACCATGTCACATAAAGGGTTGGCAGCTATGGCCCGTATGCCAAATCTGCCCACTGACATATTTTAGTAACCCATGGGCTAGGGATAATATTACATTTTTCAATGGTTAAAAAAGGGTGTTTTTTTTTAACTGTAGGATATGTGAAAATTATGTGAAATTTAACTTTCAATGTCCATAAATGAAGTTAATTGGAACCTAGACACTTACATTTACTTATATTTTACCTATGGCTGCTTTGGTACTACATAGGTAGAAATGAGTTGTTGGCAACAAAGACTGTGTATAGCGAAGCCTAAAATACTTAACCATTGGGCTTTTCACAGAAATATTTGCTGACCTAAAAAATCTGGCCCGAGTTATTTCCATGACCTCGTATACTACTCTCCTCCACTCACTGTGCTTTTGTGGCACTGGCATTCCTGTTCCTTATGGTCTTTGCACTAGCTGTTTCTTCTTTCTGGAATACCCTTTCCCCTATATGTCCACTTGCCTAATTTTCTTTATCTCTTTCAGTTGTCACCTGCTGCATGGGGTTGCCCACACTGAGCACCCTACTTGTTACTGCAATGTACACCCTATGTTTTAGAGTCTTATTTCCTTCCCCCCACCTAACTTGCTCTACTTTTTCTTCTTTCATAGCACTTACCACCTTCTAACAGGCTATATCATTTGCTACTTATTATGTTTGGGTTTTATTCTGTCTCTTCTTGCTAGTATAGAAGTCCCAAGAGGGCAGAGATGTCCATCCGCCTTATTCAGTGGTATACCTCAAGTGCCTGAAATGTTGCCTCAAAAGCAGTTGCACTCAGTAAGTATCTGTTGACTATTGAATGTGATATTATAATGGTTCTTACTAAGCAAAGTATTTTGATATTTGACCTCTGGTCCCTCACTAGAGCTACTATTTTGATTTAATATTTCCCCTCGGGTTCGTTACATGCAAAGGAAAATGTACTTAATTATATAGTTAACTAAGTAATTTGATTATGGTAGTATTCAATACCAGTCTCACTTTTCCAAAAGAAGCCCATCCTTTTCTTGCCTTACTCCAAAAAAACAACAGAATAACTTTTAATTCTTAAATATATGAATATGCCTGATAATTAACGCTTTTACAGTTTTGAGTTGTATATACAGTTATTTTAATGTTTTTTATGTGGCAAATAGGATTGTCTAAAATATTTAAATAATATAGCTCTTTATAAGGAGTAACATTATGAACAAATTATTCATGTATATTTTTGAATAGTATTGTAGATACTCATATTAACAAAAATGAAAAAAATGATAAATAATGTATGACTGATTTTGAATGAAACTTTATAAGGTACTTTGAAGAAAAGAAAGGTTTTCCAAAATAACAGTTCCTTCATTGCCTGTATAAAGTCTTAAAATATAAAATTTAATTTTGGCCTGAATCGTTTCATAAAAGTTAATTCAATGTAACATGAAGTAAGATTTTAAGTGAAAAGCATAGGTTTTTTTCCATAAATTTAATTCACTTGACTAATTTGCATTGAATGTTGCCACATATGGTCCAAAATGAGCAGAAAATTCACATGTACCTCTAGTAAAAACGACTGATAAGTGCATAGACAACCATATTTTATGTAAGAACTTGAACAATTTCTTCAACAAAGAGTCTGAGGACAGAAAACACAAATTACATTAATTAAATTATTTTTGCTAAAATATTAAAAGCAGAAAATTATAGTTATGGTATTCCACCAAGTAAAAATCACTTTAACCTCTTTGTATGACCATATATAATAGAATGAGGTTTGATATTCAAAATGCTAACTCTGAGAAATTTTAAAATGCTACAAGTCCATTTGAATCATCTCATTACACTTTATTTTTACTATCTTAGTAAATTTTATTTCATTCTCTTCATCTCAAAATTAGCTTCTACTTTAGAATAAATACAAATGTTTTAGACAGAATCCTTACTAATATGAATAAAATAGAGGATATGTTCATATTACACTGATCTTATCAAGCATGTACTGCTTGTCTGTGTGTTGGTAATCATCTATCCTTGCTGTCATTCAAATGGTCCACTATGAATGATCACATTACATGCAAACAATTAACTGGCACCTTCCATCCAGGTATGATAAAAATGGGGGATAGAGGAAGAGAATGACTCATTTAGTGAACTGGACAGGAATTAGAATCTTGAAGAAATGGGCCCAGATAGCTAAATACTGTAGTTAGTGTGCATTTAACTACAGACAGTAGTTATAATTTCAGTTGACTTCATATGCTGTCCTAGATCTTTGACTTTCTAGTAGATGCTGAAAATATGTGACCTCGAGTTTTTTTCAGTTTATGGACAAGGTTTTTCATGTCCTCTGACTCTGAAGAAAGCAAAGTTCCCCCAAAAGTTGGAAAAATGACTCACTCGGGATTTAAAATTTCTAAAAGTAGGTTTTAAGAAAATAGATGTTGAGAAATAATGCTTACAAAAATAAATAAAAGGAAAATGGCAGAAAAAATATTGATCTTGTTTAGTGGTTCTAGATATTTTTATGTGGATCATGTAGGAAAGACCATGACCCTGTATCTGTAAGATATAATGAAAAACTGCAGCACAAATTATTCAGTTCTAGCAGTGCAACTTTGTAGATACTCATTATATGCCAAGAAAGATAAAACACCTAAAACTGGCACTGGTTTGGGGAAATTTGAGTCATGGGACAGACAACGGTAAGTGAAAAATGTGGAGGTGAAATAATTAATGAAGCAAGAGGCCCTGTGGAAGTTTATCATCAAAGCCTTACACAGGGGGGAGGGTCTCAACTGTGGAAAACTCATGGAACTTACACGGAGTTACAAGGGGAAGATGTGGGAAACCAACCCAGCGTTGCAATTGTCATAAGGGCAGGAGATTCTCTATGGCTTGTGGCACTTAAGGGAAGGTAACCAGATCACATACATATCAATCCAGTTGCTACCATCAATTTCAACTTCCCCCAAATGAACTCAACTATAAAATACTACTTTTTAATATCATTTTTAAACAACAGGTATACTTAAGAATTTTGGTCTTTAAGTGTTTCAGGCCTTTTATTGTAGATCTTTGGGAATGGACCTCTTGGGGGATGGATCCCAGGAAATACTGATTATTTTATGTAATACGCTGCGATATTTTGGCTTTGGAGTGTGGGATTAAGTTAGAGTTTTAAACTGTTTTCTTTAAATAATTCTGTGCCTATTTATTGTATCCTCCTCAATGCTCTATGTATAGTATTTTCTAGAGAAAAACTTGTCTAGTTTTCTAAGCTAAGACTTGCTTGGACACTGCTTGCAAGTGAGGTTTATATCAATTTTTCATAACTTCTTAATATACATTTGAGTATTTCTTTGTCCTGTCATTCTCCACTTCAGTGGAAGAAGGGTATCCTTCAGTCTCCTGAAAGCAGACCAGTAGGAAAAGAATTATAGCAAGCAGGCAGTTATTGCACAAGATATTTTTTCAAGCTCTGGTGAAAAGAGTGATTAGTGGAGAATGAAAATTACCTTCTAATCCTTGAAGACTAGGTAAATTGTGGGAGCTACTCTAGCCACAACCCTTACAATCTTCGAATAGATTCCGAGGCACTACTTTCTTTGGAAATGGAACAATTCATTAGTATTTCATGAAATGTTTTATTTGTTTATCTGTTTGCAGTCAATACAATGCAGTATCCCATTTAAAATATTGCATCCCTTAAAGAAGATGTGGTACACACACACACACACACACACACACACACAATATGGAATATTATTCAGGCATAAAAAAATGAAATAATGCCATTTGCAGCAACATGGATGGAACTAGAGATTATCATACTAAGTGAAGTAAGTCAGACAGAGAAAGACAAATAGCATATGATATCACTCATATGTGGCATCTAAAAAAAGATACAAATGAACTTATTTACAAAACAGAAATAGACCCACAGACATATAAAACAAACTTATGGTTACAAAAAGGGAAGGGGTTGGGAGAATAAATTGTTTGGGATTAACATATACACAGTCCTATATATAAAATAGATAAACAACAAGGACCTACTGTATAGCACAGGGAACTATACTCAATATTTTGTAGTAATCTATAAGGGAAGAGAATCTGAAAAAGAATATATATATTGTGAGTTTTCAGTAATACTTAGGTGAAAAATTAAGACCTGTGGGTTAACTTTCTGATCTGACTACAAAAATCCATTAAATTGAGTAGTACTTCTGAATGCATCAGAGAGGAAGATTCCAGGAAGTTTTCCGGTGACAGCCATGTGGCTGACAGGGTCTTGATGCTCCGGCCGGGTGTCAGGCCTGAGCCTTGGAGGTTAGAGAGCTGAGTTCAGGACACTGGACCACCAGAGACCTCCCAGACCCATGTAATATCAGTTGGCAAGAACTCTCCCAGAGATCTCCATCTCAGTGCTAAGACCCAACTCCACTCAAAGAACAGCAAGCTACAGTGCTGGACACCACATGCCAAACAACTAGCAAGACAGGAACACAAACCCAATCATTAGCAGAGAGGCTGCCTAAAATAATACTAAGTTCACAGACACCCCAAAACACACCACCAAACTTGGTTCTGCCCAACAGAAAGACAAGATCCAGCCTCATCCACCAGAACACAGGCACAAGTCCCCTCCAACAGGAAGCCTACACAAGCCACTGAACCAAACTCAGCCACTGGG
The DNA here is from genome assembly GCF_005190385.1 of Monodon monoceros. Classification (NCBI taxonomy): domain Eukaryota; kingdom Metazoa; phylum Chordata; class Mammalia; order Artiodactyla; family Monodontidae; genus Monodon; species Monodon monoceros. The sequence continues at coordinate 84,658,546 of NW_021703772.1, read as the reverse complement.
GCAGACACCAAAAACAATGAGAACTATGAACGTGCAGGCTGCAAAAAAGAGACATCAAACACAGTAAGGTAAGAAAAATGAGACGACAGAGAAATACGCAGCAGATGAAGGAGCAATGTGAAAACCCACCAGACCAAACAAATGAAGAGATAGACAGTCTACCTAAAAAATAATTCAGAGGAGTGATAGTAAAGATGATCCACAATCTTGGAAATAGAATGGAAAAAATACAAGAAATGTTTAACAAGTACCTAGAAGAACTAAAGAGCAAAGAAACAATGAGGAACAACACAATCAATGATACTAAAAATTCTCTAGAAGGAATCAATAGCAGAATAACTGAGGCAGAAGAATGGATAAGTGATCTGGAAGATAAAACAGTGGAAATAACTACCACAGAGCAGAATAAAGAAAAAAGAGTGAAAAGAATTGAGGACAGTCTCAGAGACCTCTGGGACAACATTAAATGAACCAACATTCGAATTATAGGGGTCCCAGAAGAAGAAGAGAAAAAGAAAGGGACTGAGAAAAGATTTGAAGAGATGATAGTTGAAAACTTCCCTAATATTGGAAAGGAAAGAGTCAATCTAGTCCAGGAAGCACAGAGAGTCCCATACAGGATAAATCCAAGGAGAAACACTCCAAGACACATATTAATCAAACTATCGAAAATTAAATGCAAAGAAAAATTATTAAAAGCAGCAAAGCAAAAGCAACAAATAACAATCAAGGGAATCCCCATAAGGTTAACAGCTGATTTGTCAGCAGAAACTCTGCAAGCCAGAAGGGAGTGGCAGGATATATACAAAGTGATGAAAGGGAAGAACCTACAACCAAGATTACTCTACCCAGCAAGGATCTCATTCAGATTTGATGGAGAAATTAAAACCTTTACAGACAAGCAACAGTTAAGAGAATTCAACACCACCAACCAGCTTTACAACAAATGCTAAAGGAACTTCTCTAGTCAGCAAACACAAAAGAAGAAAAAGACCTACAATAACAAACCCAAAACAATTTAAAAAATGGTAATAGGAACATACATAGTGATAATTACCTTAAATATAAATGGATTAAATGCTCCAACCAAAAGACTGAATGGATACATGAGTAAGACCTGTATATATGCTCTCTACAAGAGACCCACTTTAGACCTAGGGACACATACAGACTGAAAATGAGGGGATGGAAAAAGATATTCCGTGCAAATGGAAATCAAAAGAAAGCTGGAGTAGCAATTCTCATATCAGACAAAATAGACTATAAAATAAAGACTATTACAAGAGACAAAGAAGGACACTACATAATGATCAACAGATCAATCCAAGAAGAAGATACAACAACAGTAAATATTTATGCACCCAACATAAGAGCACGTCAATACATAAGGCAACTGCTAACAGACATAAAAGGGAAAATCGACAGTAACACATTCATAGTAGGGGACTTTAACACCCCACTTTCACCAATGGACAGATTTTCCAAACTGAAAATAAATAAGGAAACACAAGCTTTAAATGACACATTAAATGAGATGGGCTTAATTGATATTTATAGGACATTCCATTGAAAAAGAAGAGAATACACTTTCTTCTCAAGTGCTCATGGAACAATCTCCTGGATAGATCATACCTTGGGTCATAAATCAAGCCTTGGTAAATTTAAGAAAATTAAAATCATATCAAGTATCTTTTCCAACCACAACATTATGAGACCAGATATCAATTACAGGGAAAAAAAACTGTAAAAAATAGAAACACATGGAGGCTAAACAGTACACTATTAATTAACCAAGACATCACTGAAGAAATCAAAAACTATCTAGAAACAAATGACAATGAAAACACGATGGCCCAAAACCTAAGGGATGCAGCAAAAGCAGTTCTAAGAGGGAGGTTTACAGCAATACAACTCTACCTCAAGAAATAGGAAACAGTGCAAATAAACAACCTAACCTTACACCTAAAGCAATTAGAGAAAGAAGAACAAAATATACCCAAAGTTAGCAGAAGGAAAGGAATCATAAAGATCAGATCAGAAGTAAATGAAAAAGAAATGAAGGAAACAATAACAAAGATCAATAAAACTAAAAGCTGGATCTTTGAGAAGATAAACAAAATAGATAAACCATTAGCCAGACTCATCAAGAGAAAAAGGGAGAAGACACAAATCAATAGAATTAGAAATGAAAAAGGAGAAGGAACAACTGACACTGCAGAAATACAACGATCATGAGAGATTACTACAAGCAATTCTATGCCAATAAAAAGGACAACCTGAAAGAAATGGACACATTCTTAGAAAAGCACAACCTTCTGAAACTGAACCAGGAAGAAATAGAAAATACAAACAGACCAATCACAAGCACTGAAATTTAAACTGTGATTAAAAATCTTCCAACAAACAAAAGCCCAGGACCAGATGGATTCACAGGCCAATTCTATCAAACATTCAGAGAAGATCTAACACCTATCCTTTTCAAACTCTTCCAAAATATAGCAGAGACAGGAACACTCCCAAACTCATTCTATGATGCCACCATAACTCTGATACCAAAACCAGACAAAGATGTCACAAAAAAAAGAAAACTACAGGCCAATGTCACTGATGAATATAGATGCGAACATCCTCAACAAAATACTAGCAAATAGAATCCAGCAGCACATAAAAAGGATCATACACCATGATCAAGTGGGGTTTATCCCAATAATGCAAGGATTCTTCAATATATGCAAATCAATCCATGTGCTACACCATATTAACAAATGGAAGGATAAAAACCATACGATAATCTCAATAGATGCAGAAAAAGCTTCTGACAAAAATCAACACCATTTATGGTAAAAACACTCCAGAAAGTAGGCATAGAGGAAACTTACTTCAACATAATAAAGGCCATATATGACAAACCCATGGCCAACATCATTCTCAATGGTGAAAAACTGAAACCATTTCCACTAAGATCAGGAACAAGACAAGGTGCCCACTCTCACCACTATTATTCCACATAGTTTTGGAAGTTTTAGCGGCAGCAATCAAAGACAAAAAAGAAATAAAAGGAATCCAAATCTGAAAAGAAGTAAAACTGTCACTATTTGCAGATGACATGATACTCTACACAGAGAATCCTAAAGATGCTACCAGAAAACTACTAGAGCTATTCCATGAATTTGGTAATGTAACAGGATACAAAATTAATGCACAGAAATCTCTTGCATTTCTATACTCTAATGATGAAAAATCTGAAAGTGAAATTAAGGAAACACTCCTATTTACCATTGCAACAAAAAGAATCAAATACCTAGGAATAAACCTATCTAAGGAGACAGAAGACCTGTATGCAGAAAACTATAAGACACTGATGAAAGAAATTAAAGATGATACAAACAGATGGAGAGATATACCATGTTTTGGATTGGAAGAATCAACATTGTGAAAATGACTCTACTATCCAAAGCAATCTACAGATTCAATGCAATCTCTATCAAACTACCACTGGCATTTTTCACAGAACTAGAACAAAAAATTTCACAATTTGTATGGAAACACAAAAGACCCTGAATAGACAAAGCAATCTTGAGAAAGAAAAATGGAGCTGAAGGAATCAGGCTCCCAGACTTCAGACTATACTACAAAGCTACAGTAATCAAGACAGTATGGTACTGGAACAAAAACAGAAATATAGATCAATGGAACAGAATAGAAAGCCCAGAGATAAACCCACATACGTATGGTCACCTTATTTTTGATTAAGGAGGCAAGAATATACAATGGAGAAAAGACAGCCTCTTCAATAAGTGGTGCTGGGAAAACTGGACAGCTACCTGTAAAAGAATGCAATTAGAACACTCCCTAACACCATACACAAAAATAAACTCAAAATGTATTAAAGACCTAAATGTAAGACCAGACAGTATAACACTCTTAGAGGAAAACATAGGCAGAACACTCTATGATATAAATCACAGCAAGATCCTTTTTGACCCACCTCCTAGAGAAATGGAAATAAAAACAAAAATAAACAAATGGGACCTAATGGCACTTCAAAGCTTTTGCACAGCAAAGGAAACCATAAACAAGATGAAAAGGTAACCCTCAGAATGGGAGAAATATTTGTAAATGAAGCAAATGACAAATGATTAATCTCCAAAATATACAAGCAGCTCATGCAGTTCAGTATCAAAAAACAAAAAACTCAATCCAAAAATGGGCAGAAGATCTAAATTTCTCCAAAGAAGATATACAGATTGCCAATAAACACATTAAAGTATGCTCAACATCACTAAGAGAAATGCAAATCAAAACTACAATGAGGTATCACCTCACACCCGTCAGAATGGCCATCATCAAAATATCTACAAATAAATGCTGGAGAGGGTGTGGTGAAAAGGGAACCCTCTTGCACTACTGGTGGGAATGTAAATTGATACAGCCACTATGGAGAACAGTATGGAGGGTCCTTAAAAAACTACAAATAGAACTACCATATGACCCAGCAATCCCACTACTAGGACTATACCCTGAGAAAACCATAATTCAAAAAGAGTCATGTATCACAATGTTCATTGCAGCACTATTTACAATAGCCAGGACATGGAAGCAACCTAAGTGGCCATCGACAGAGGAATGGATAAAAAAGATGTGACACATATATGCAATGGAATATTACTCAGCCATAAAACGAAACGAAATTGAGTTATCTGTAATGAGGTGGATGGACCTACAGTCTGTCAGACAGAGTAAAGTAAGTCAGAAAGAGAAAAACAAATACTGTAAGTTAACACATGTATATGGAATCTAAAAAAAAAATTGCTGTGAAGAACTTAGGGGCAGGACATGAATAAAGACACAAACATAGAGAATGGACTTGAGGACATGTGGAGGGGGAAGAATAAGCTGGGATGAAGTGAGAGTGGCACTGACATATATACACTACCAAATGTAAAATAGCTAGTGGGAAGCAGCAGCAAAGCACAGGGAGATCGGCTCGGTGCTTTGTGACCAGGTAGAGGGGTGGGATAGGGAGGGTGGGAGGGAGATACAAGAGGGAAGGGATATGGGGATATATGTATACATATAGCTGATTCACTTTGTTACACAGCAGAAACTAACACAACATTGTAAAGCAATTATACTCCAATAAAAACGTTAAAAAATCCACTAAATTAGTTTAAATACTTCTAACACTTTAAGTGGTAGAGTAGGTACAATATGATTATTTCTTCATTCATTTTAGGGTATTTTCTTTTGAAAGAGCATTATACAGGTAGCCAATATCATGGCCATGTCTACAAAGAGACAAACCATCTTGGGAATGGGGGAAAGAAAGGGAACCATCTCTGGGTCTCTGGTGTACATGAATGATCCCACATATCTGGATACTTAGAAATATCTACATACTTGAATGGGATTAACACAATATTTGGATGACTGAAAACATTGTTCTCTTTACATAGAAATATTTGAACATTTCTGCATAGGTCATCTCAAACATGGATGATATAATGTAACATGTCAAAGATATACTTTGTTCTTGATAAGATCCTTGTGTTCACTTGCCTGCCATGACAATGGCTTTAATTTGTGAGATATATATGGGTGCCCAGACCACCAACTATGTCAGCAGAATGGACTTGTAATTCCACTCCATTAGCCTAACTCACTGTAAACCCATGGCTAAAACAGGCACAAAGATTTACAAAGAATGACAGCATTGATGGGACACCATAGAATTTCATGCTGCACCTGTTCTCAAAAATGAAGTTTCCTGTCTTTTCAGCTTTCAACATAGCACCTTCCACTGATGCTAAATTTGTTGATTATTAAAAAAAAAAAAAGAACTATACAAACAGACAGGGAAATAAGGTGCCTACAACACCCCTTGTTGAAGGCTGCATTACTTATTACGCTTGGATGAATTTATATTGGATAAATCTAGTACGAAGTGAAAACCTTATTTCCAGCTGAGGCTTAAAAATGTTTTACTAAAACATGCTTAAGCAAATGCATTTTGATGCCTCATAAGGAAAATACACACTGAGCTCTCTTTGCAGAAGTTCAATAAATTGTGTATTGGCAGCTGAAGAAAGATGTTCTCTTTCTGACTTGCACTCATAGATTTGCATTGACTTAATTTAAAATTCATGGTATGCAGAGAAGAAATGGTTAAATATGACTTTTGGATGATACCTAACAAGGAAAAGTCACTTTTTCTTTCCTGTTCAGTAGTGAGCCACACTGCCAAAATTCCACATGCTCACCCAGAAGCTACTTTTAAATGGAGGGTCCCTTCACCATGAAGGTCTAAGACAGTGGAACTTCACCTTCAACTGGCATTTCTCCACCTTACAGGGTCCCAAAAGCTTTCAAATCCACCTCAAGCCCAGGCAGTGGCAAAGTGGGAGAGGAGTTGAAGAAGCAAAAATTAAATATTAAAGTACATAAGAATTAAATATTACTTATTTAAATGGCAATTATGCAGTTGAAAACAAGATCATCACACCTGTACAAGAAAAGGCATGCAAGCCCAAAACATCTGCTTGGATCCACCTGCCAGGCACCTGTTTTACTGTTTCAATGCCATTTGATTGCTGGAGATGTAGAGGCTCTTGTGAGGTAATGAGTGATTTTACATTATGCATGATTGAAAACAGGTGTTCTAATGCTGTACAATTCTATGCATGAATAATTCAGTTTGTTTAGAGCAAGATCTTTAAAAGAAGTACTGCATGGGCTTTATTATTTCTATAAACATGAAGGTTATTTTTTTTTAATGTGCAAGGATTGTTCCTTTTCAGTCAGCTTGTTTATGGCAATTTTTGTGTAATTTTATGGATGAGGAATAATATCTTGAAAGGTAAAATTGATCATACTTAAAACATGTAAGAAGTAAAATTGAAAGGTCTGTTAGCAAGAGGAAAACGGTATTAAAATTCAATGTTCTAAGTGAAAATGCCTGATTATTTCCTTCCTGCTTTGCCTGCTTTCTGATGGTAACAAAACATTTGTCTGAGAGCTATAATTAGGGAGGGGTGAACTATTTGGGAAAATGGAGAAACTGTTTTGTACCTCAGCCCAAAAACCACGCAGAGCCCAGACTTCCTTAAAGACAGAACTGATGTTAGCAGCGCTCTGTTCTACTTAGAGATCATGAGTTCACACCCTTCTGTAATCCACTGTAGGATACCACTGAGAAAGACAGTCTCCTTCACCCCAATACCCACTTCAAGTTTTGTCTACCCTGGTTTTCTAGAGTCAGAAGTGTTAGCATCAGAATATTGTGTTTCAAATAGCAAGTAAAATCCCTGCACTCCCAATGTTAAGATTTAGAACCTCACCAAGGACACCTGAGATTTGTTCTCTTAGAGACTTGGTGTCTTGGACACTAAAGACCAAAGTCACTATAGTGTCTTGAGCCACATATTATTAAATATTTAACATTTCTAAGGTGTGAGAGAAAACATATTTGCTTCAATTAATACTACTTAAGTAATGGAAAGACAAAAGAATTATAGTCATCGTCACATTGCTATTACTAATTTACATCTGTTGAATGTTTCATACCATACAAACCATAGTATAAGAGAGTTATTGACACATAATGATCCCTTCCTAAAATATACCACCTCAGCAAGTAGTCAGCTTTGAGCTTTGAGGTTTGGCTCTCTTCCCTCATTTTAAGAGCTGTGGGGAGCTTCACAAGGGAATCTATTATTGAAAACCTTTTCAGTTAGAAGTAAACTGTAAGATTGGTCCTTCATGTGGGGATCAACACTGGGAAAGTCACAAAGAAAAATAGAAGATTTGGTACGAAGGAGAACACTTTCACTGCCACTGCCACAGTGAATTGACCTTATTCCCTCCCATGAGGGTAGGGTTGGTGAGCAGGCCTTTACAAGTATTCACCAAATGTAAGCGTTGGCCTTCTAAACTCAGAGAATCAATGCCAGGAAGGGCTTCAGGAATCTAAACTAAAGGATATAAGTAACCAGAAGATAAAAATGTTGGTCTGGCAATCCTGACCTAGCATGAAATGACCTCTTTCTCTAAAAGTTAAGATAGCAAAACTTTCTTTTTTAAATCTGCTAACTATTTATATAAAATCTCTTTTTTACTACCCTCAATGCTGGTGTTCTCAATGCTGATGAGCACCTAAAATATTAAGTTGAATCATGAAATTGCAATTTTTTTTGGTAAAAGCTCGTTGAATATTAGACACTTCATGTGGTTCAGTCTATCTCTGCTAAGGGTTCCTCAGTCGGAGGCCTCACTTATTCTTGAATACAATCAACCATACCTTCTATTGCATGCAATCCATAACTAGTAAGAAAATCCATGCTCCTGATAGGAGGAAATGCAGAGACAGACGAAGTGTAATAAATGTTCGGCAACCACCTTACGAGAGGGCCTTGCAACCACGTTAGAAGTTGGGAAATTCTCCACCTCATACTCAGAGGTGGAGTCTTTTTCCCCATGAATCAGCTGTTCTTAATGAATGGTTTAACCAATAGATTGAGGTAGAGCTTTGCAGCTCTGCCTGTGTATCTTGGAATGATAGCTGGTAGGATTCTTTCTCTAACATAGTGAGATTATGTGTAGGGTCACACAGGTCAAAAGCCTCATCTGAGCTTTCAGCCAATTGCCAACATCAATTCACAAGCACATGAGGGAGCCAACTTGGCTGTCTATCCCAAATGAGTCTTCAGATGTCTCCAGTCCCACTACCACCTGACTGCAAATGCTTCGTTGATTAGATACGGCTGTACATACGTTGCTGCTCCTCCCATTGATAGGCGGGGCCTATTTTCCTTCTTTGAGAATCTGAGCTGACCTTGGACTGCTTTGACCATTAGAATGTGGTAGGAGTGGTGTTCAGCCAGTTCCAGGCCTACTTGTAAGAGGATTATCAGTTTTTGCTCCTTCTCTCTGGGAATATTGGCTCTTAAAATCCAGCTTCCATCGAGAAGTGAGACTCGTCAACCCGCTGCACTGTGAGAAAACTGAACCACATTGAGAGGTTCCAGATGATGAGACGCAGTGTTGAAGAGAGACAAGAAGCACTGAAGCAGCGGGTATGTGAGTGAAAAAACCACCCTGGAAGAGGTTTCCCCAGCCCGTGCTGCTCCAGAGGCTGCCCCGGGGATCAGAGAGGAGCCCAGCCAAGCCCTCCAAACATTCCTGACCCACCAACGTGTGAGTAAACAAATTGGTCATTTTAAGGCACTAAGTTTGGTGGAAGTTTGTTATGAAGTGATAACTAGAACTTGCTTCAAGAAAGAACACAGATTCAGCTACTAAACAGGTGTGGGAACTGAAGAAAACTAGTTAATCTCTCACGCTCGATTGTCCCGTCTCAAAAATGGAGTAATGGTATCTTCTGCCTGCAAGGATTGTTTTGAGAATGAAAACATATGACGTTTTCCGAACAGTGCCTGACACATATAAATCCTCAAAAATTGTGAGTCATCACGATTACAATTCAGAGCTCTACAAAGAAACAGAATATGTAGGAAGATAATTAAGCTAGAGTGTCCGAGCCCCTTTACGTAGAGATGCAAAGCTTCTTGAAGCAGTCCTAGCTTATTACCTTCTGCTTTCTAACGTGACAATTGTAGTTTTCCTTCTAGTATGAGGTGGAGCATTTCCCAACTTCTACTGTGGTTGCAAGGCCTTCTCAGAAAGTTGTTGCTGAACGTGTATTACACATTGTATCTGTATTTCCTCCTGTCAGAGATATTCACTTTGGAAGTCTGAAAGCCCAGATTGGAGAGTAGTCAGGTGCTGTGTGAATGTAAATAACTAATTTAAGTGGCAAATTTAACTCAGAGCGCACTGACCATGAGACAATTCCTGTGCTTGTCTAAGGTGTCCAAAAGGGTAGATACTGGCCAGGGCAGGGGGTGGGGGGTGTCTGAAAGATGGAGAAGTTGGCAAAAACGAACTGGTATCTTTTAGTTTTATCCAGGCCCAGACCCATTTGAGACCCCTGGTGTGTGCCCATGGGCTGATATGACCAGCGATCAGTTTCTTGTGGACCAACAAATGGTTAGCAAGCCTCTTAGAATGTCTTTAGTGTGTATTTATAATAATCCCACATATGATAAAGCTCAATTTCTACTAAATGTATTGTCACTGCTTTGAAAAAGTATCATCAGTGGTGAATTGAAGCAAGTGAATATTATTGATCATTTGATTGTAAGCATCTGTACTAAATTGTCAGTAACTTTGAGTGTTAATACTTTAAGTACTGACTTAAATTGTCAGCACCTTAAGAGTAGAAACCATATCTGTTTAACTTGTGCATGCAGGCAGAGCCGAAGCAATTTTAACTGGAGAGGCAGCATGTGTAATGGTCAAGAGCGTGGGCTCAGCTGTGGTTCATGACTTAACTAGCTGTGTGTCGTTGAGCAAGTTACTTTACCTTTGTGCCTTCGCTTCTTTATAAAGTGGGGATACTAGAAGTATCTACTCATTGAGCTCTTATGAGGATGAACCGAATTAATATTTGCAAAGTGCTTAGTACAGAACCTGGGACACTGCAAGTGCCATGCTAGTATTAGCTAATTAATAATTAGTCTTAATATTTATACTTTGGAGATGAGGAAGTTGAGCCTAGACATGTTAAATAGCTTAGATACCCTTCATTGCAAGGTCGTCATAGGGCAAGATTTAGAACATATATCACTGAAAAAGAAAATAAATATTCAAATACTGATAAAAGTATGTGGATACAGTACATGAAGGTTGAGGTGAGGATTAAGAATTATATAAAAGGGTTTAAGGTCATTGGAAAGTGCTTACATACTTTGGTATATATTAACAAATGAAAAGGTAAGATAAGGAAAATATAGAGTTGCACAAAGTTATGGTTGTTTGAAATAAGATTCAAATTAAATTGGATCCTCAATATTAGCAAACAGGGTACTGATTTTGCAGTTCAGAACCAAATCAAACTACCTGCTTAACATTGCTAAATTTAGAAAAACTTAAAAATGAAGTAAACACAGTTGAAAACTTCAGAGAAGCATGTTATAAATTGAATTATTGCAACAGGGTTTTACAGTACTGGGTGAGTACACTTGTGCAAAGAGTTTAGAAGAAATTAAAAACCAAAATGCTCACTCCTGAAATGCTAGGAGTCAGTTGAGGAATGAATATCTGAATATCTAAATCACCCCAAGGACAGGGTAGGCAGGACCAGTCCAAGAAAGGCCTAGAGTCATTGTCTGGAGCAAATTGACACATGGAATGAGGAGGCCACAGATGGAAAGAAAATAGTGCCCTTCAGTAGTCATACTCAGTGTGACAAAAATAAGCACATTTGTTTGGAAAGTGAGTAAATAAATGTGTGTATACATTTGTAAAATTACTGTATGGTCCATTTATGAGAAAAACCTGCTCATCAGGTAGAAGTTGGTTCTCCCCATCCCAGTGTTACTGCTTCCTCCATATTCTAGCTCCACCTATTCTCCCCTAATTGATTGCTCTTTTTAAATTGCATCTCAGAGTGCACACCTTCAATTTGCTTCTACATTGCAGACACACACACACCCACATATACACAATAAAACTTTGGCATGTAATAGGCATGAATGCCAAATTGCAAATTGAGGTGTATAAGGAATTTAATTTTTCTATAACTGAACCTATTTCCTATTTAAGCCTTGTTTCACTATGTATTGAAAATTAAATCCTCATCCAATAGTCTCCCATCCCTAAACTCAATCCTTGAGAAAGGAGTACCTAGTATTAAGAACAAGTGTGTATGAGATGAGTGGGGAGAGAGGAATCTGGTCCAGGTTGTCAGCATCCATTCACACTGACATCTACTGAAACTTAGATCACCCATGGGACCTTTGCTCCTGAGCACATGCTCTTTATTGCTGTTTTCTTCTTAGTGCAAACTCAAAGCCTCTCCAGGCCAGCTCTCTCAGAGGAGGTATCATGATCTTCTCTGCCTCTGCCTTTACGTGCTTCTTCTACTCTGGGATTTCTGGAAATGTGCTCAGCCAAGCTCTCTCTATCTAGATGTTCTGTGAAGCCATGTCTGTGCTACTGGCCCCTTACAATGCTGGGTAATGGACAACTCTGGATCTTGCTAGCTCTCTAGACTTGATCTGATTTAGGGGCACATTCACCTTTTTCTCAGACACCCAACCCTAGCCAAGGTTTATATCATCCCTACTTTCCTCCCTGCCCCATTCCTCAACCTGTAGAATATTTTGTATTTCCAGAGATCTTCTCTTACCCACTAGGAATTAGTCCAAGTCTTTTCTGGTAAGAATCTTATGCCATGAGTACTTTAGTGTTTAGAAACACAATAATCTGAGGTTCTCTGGAATTCCAAAGCCCTTTTCAAACTGAAGATGTTTTCTCCCTCCGATTTATCAAACCCTCTCTTGGGACAACCAACGCCTCGTGGCCCAGCAGACAAGGGAGAGACAACTGTATAAACAACCATTAGATGAGGAGATACCAGGGAAAGTACATCAGTTAATATTAAAAGTTTATCCAGTTATCTATAAATCAGCAAATCATAACATTTCTGAACCTGGCTACAGGTGACTTTTCAATAATTTCTCCTGTATACTTCCCCCAACTTTTAGATCTCTGAACACAAATCCTCTTTCATGCTTTTGTGCCTTTACTTATGTGACTCCTGTCCAAACTACCTTCTTCGTTGCCTGGGCAATTCCACACGTACACAGTAAAGCATCATGGGAAAGAGTGTGGTGTCTGGGTTCAGGCCTCAAACCCACTTACCACTTACTCCATGTGGAGGTGATAGACAAGTTACTTAACCTCTCTCTGCCCAGTTTCTTCATCTGCAGCATGGGAATTACAAGTGTGCCTTCCTCAAGGGTTTGCTAGGTGGATTAAATGAACTAATATGTATAAAGTACTTAAAATGGTATCTAGTGAATAATAGGCACTGACTGTTTCCACTCACCTTTCAAGACTCACTTAATACCATTGCTTTCCTGATAGCCTTCGTGAATGACTTTGACTTGGATTCAGTACCTGTCTTCTGAGGACCCGCAGCACCTCATGCTCACCCCCATGTTACTCCCATTCTTCTTCCCCTGGTAGTCAATTAAATTCAGAGGCCAGACTTCAGCCCCTGAGGGTGGTGAAAGAAAGGGTCAGAGGCATTGATTGGAAAGGGCACAGGATGCATTTTCTCAGGGGAGAGCAGCCTTTCACGTTTTGTAGAGTAGCCTCTTGTGAATATATTTGCTGCAACTTTTGATGTTAAAAGAGTCTGTTTCCTTCCCCAATCCCACATAATATTAGAAACTCCACTTCTGCTACATTAGCACACCAGGAGGAGTGGTGGGGGAGTAGAAGAAAGGAAGGAAGAGAAAAAAATTTGTATCAAAATATTAGTAGAGCTAGTGTTTAGTGGAAAAGCATCCCTACTTTTTCTAATAAAGGAAGAGTAGTTAATGGAGACAGAATGACATGTTCAAGTTTATAGGTCACATGGCAAGCAGTTAAATCAAGACAGTTTAACTCTTAAAACTTCTATCATCTTGGTGTTTAGTAACTGTAATTCTATTTCTCACGGGAGTGTGCCGTCTCTGAAGAATGTATTATAAGTGATATCTGGCCATTGAAGACAGAAAAGTCTAGAAATTGGACCCTGGCTTCTCTCACTGCTCTGTAGACCTGCCTGGCTTGTTTGGGATGTAATCCCAGTTTCTTAAAGCTTTACTATTAAACTTATTGACTTGAATCTTGTCCCAATGTCTCAAGTTTCTTGCCTCAGATACAGTTTTTATCTTAAAGCAAATCCTTCATTTTCTTTGTCCATACAGAATTCCAGGGCCTGGATATCATCTAGTCTTAGGGTAACATCTTCCAGATTTGTGTAAAGCTGATTACATGTTGCTGAACAATCAGATTTTCTTCTCTAAGCTGCACAAAACCAAGTGATGACAGCTCTGGCTCCTGGCCACCAGCAATGTGATGATGCAGCATGGGTCTTTGACAGCCATGATTCGATCTTGGGTGTTCTGAAATGGCGACATACTCCTAAAGAGAGTGGAAAAGGGACTCTCGTGCATTGTGATGCAATGACTGTGTCGTGGCTGTTTATACCATCTTCACTCCCTCCCCTTCTTCTCCATCCAATCTACCTGTCACATTCTCTTTGCACGACCACTTACATTTTTATACGCACATATTTCTAACTGAGGCCTGTTAAATGTTGTAAAGAAGCTACTTTAAGAAATGGAGTGCCAGTGGAGGATGTATTCTGTTTGGAAATGCAGGCAGAACTTGATATATGTTTTTAGAAACTATCAAACCTAAAATGTGGAAAATCTTGAGCTGGGGCTCCACTTTTCTGTCTAAATGTCCCATTCAAGTTTTCCTCTCTCTTATTTTGCTAATCTGTTATCTCCTGAGCTGCAGTCACTGCCGCCATGTGCCGATGCATGATGGTGATTCCTGTACTTTGATCCATTTTTTCTCAACCTTCTGCTATAGGGACCATCTGTGGAGGCAGAAATGTGTGCCTAGAACACACAACCAGCTTTATTCAACTTCTCTATACCTGAATGCAGAATTCTGGGAAGTCACAGAGGCTTTTGCCATTACAGAATGGAGCACTACTAACCTGAAGAAAACGTAGGGAATGGGAAAATGACAAGCAAAAGGTTCACTGAGCTTTATCCATTTTTTTCACTGAGCTTTATCCATATTTATCAGGAGTAAGGTCCTGGGGTAGAAAATGTCAAGTATACCAAGTATAAGACAAAGCCCCCAACTTTCAGAATTTCAATCAGTTTGGGGAATCCCAACATATTGAAAGTAACTGGAAATACGGAACATAACATACAAAGTTTCAATTTAGTTCTTGAGAAGATTAGTTCCATAAAACATTTGAAAGTAAAATGGGGATCATTATGGTTTGTAGCAATCAGAGGATGCTTTAAAAATCTGGAACATAAATGGGGCTGTGAAAAGCAAGTAGGAATCAGAAATTTCAGAAGCAAAAAGAAGAACATTTCAGATGGAAAGGAGATGTGAGCAAACTTTCCACCTAGGGGAGATTGAAAGAGTGTGGGAAAACTGAGGGATCGAATTTGGCTAAAAGGCTCACATAGGTTTCAAGCAGAATGACTGTGCCTGCCACCTAGTAGGATTCAAGAAACATTTGTGAAATACATGATAAAGGCTTTAAAAGATGGGTTGATGTCACATTATGATACATGGCTATTTTCTCTGTACTTTTCTAGTTGAAGGTGATTGTTAATGTGGTTAAAGCTGAATGTGGAATCTTAATTTAGGCCTTCTAAATAGGTGCTAAACCTTAATCTTCATTTGTCATCAGAAAATGTGTTACAGTCACAAAGGGAACTGAGTGAGACCATGTTAATGGGTGAGATTAGAGGCATCTGCTTTGTTGGAAAAGAACCCAAGGTGTGTAAGTAATGTCTTAAAATACCTGCCTGTAAAGGGACTCTGTGAAAGCCAGCTATCTGGAAGAAGTATCCTTTTCCAGTTTTGCTAAAGAGGGTGCCAGCATTTTGATTGCAAAAGTTAGAGGGAGCATCCTATGTTACACTAGCCTGTTTATTTGACTCTCTTCTCCAGATTCTAAGCTCCCCAAAGAAAGAATTGTCTTCTTCAACAATGTAACCCTACCACCTAGCAGAAGGCCTACCACATATTCAGTGCTCACTAGATACCTGTTGCCTAAATTAATCTATTAAAATACCTGATGGGGTTCTTTAATTCAGAACCACATCAAGTCAATGAAAAGATAAACTAAGACAAATTAAATGTGCACAGTGGAAATAGCTGGATGACCCTAGGCATAAATTAAATATAACTGTAAACAACCACAACTGGATGACTTACCGTTGTGTCACCAGTTCCCACTCGGGTGGGATTAAGAGAACAGTATCTAGTTTGGACCCTCTGAAGTCCTCTACTTGGTATGTTTTTGAGAAACTGCTGATTCTCTTTCTGGTTCAGGAAGGGGTCATTCCCCAATGTTTGCAGATTTTCCAGGTTTTTGTAATTGCTCAGTTTATTTTTAGAACCATCCTGAAATTCCAAGGCATTTTGTTCTCTCCAGTGCTCTGCTACATGATTTTTATTAATCCCTTACTGTCCTGGAAGCAACAAATTTGTTTCTTCAGAACTACAGTCTCTACCTGGAATTTCTGATTATCATATCATCCTTACTACTCTATTTTTTGTTGCAGTACCAGGAAGGGTTATTTACATTTTGATCCTTTTTGTGACAGAACAGTTTCCTGGTTGGAATTTAAAGATAAAATTTAACATACTTTAGCAGTCATCTAAATGTGATGCAGAAAGTATTTAGAAAAAACAAAAGCCAAAATAAAATCTGCAAAAAATAGTTTTATACATTTTCTATATTAAATTCAAGAAATAAAGTAAATATGAATAAGAAAATTAAAACATACCCAAAACCATAAAGTTGTATATATGTATGTCGTATCAAATTTCATAATTTCACTTAATTTAAAACAAGAATTTAAAAATCCCTGAATAATATTGACAAATTCCTAAATTCCAGATACATTTAAAATTATTCCTAGATATACTAGTTACTAAAAAAAATTCCTCTCAAGGAAAAGACTATCACAAAAATTAAGAGGCTAAGCTCAATAACTTTTAGCTACACGATAAAAAGAAAAATGAAAATTTACTTTTTCTATTCATTCTGAGTCTTAACATTTTTAAATTATAAATAATTGTATAATAACATTTATAATTTCATTACATTTCATAATAAAATTCTCATAGTTATTTTGAAGTAGGTTTATATTTACATTATCAAATGTTTGCTCCTGGTTCATTTACCACTGTCTCTCTTGTCCTGAGTGATTTATTTGGAATTAACTCTTGGTTGGCTTGAAACTAAAAAATTCACAGGTGCTGAATTTCCTGAGCATTTTTATGTTTGAGAATATTTGTCCTTTCATGTTTTATTTAAACAGTATTGGATCTGCATTTAATATTTTCTGACCTTTTACACATTGTTCCATTGTCTTCTGTCATTGAATTAGTGAGAAGATAAACTCTATGAGGAAAGATAGTTTTGTCTGTTTTGTCTTGTTGTGGTCTGAAACCATCTTACATGTAGGGAATACTCCAGAAGCATTTGTGGAATGAATGAAAGAATATTGTGTAAAAAATCCTGATATTAGCCTGGATTTTATTCCTGTTCAGGTACCTGAAAAATTCTTTCATAATTCTTACATTTTAATAGCTTAACTGGGATGTATTCTGGCGCTGGCTTTCCTTACACACTTATTACTGCAACACAAATGGGCCTTTCTGTATTTCAAGAAAATATTTCTTTTTTTGTTATTAAAACTATCCAATTTAGACAAATTCCTGCCTAAAAAGTTGGGGATAATAATGGTATCTACCATGGATATTTAAATGAGTTAATACAAGTAAAATGTTACATGGGCATAATTGTTATTTGACCTGACACATCCTCGCAACATAATTCTATCTCAGATTTCATATTATTTTTAATATGTAAATCCTATTTACAGAAGATCCACATAGGAGACTATAATTACATTTCCCATCTTGAACAATTTATGATTTTCCCTGAAGTTAATAATAACCTTGCTTTTTGTTTGCTTTAGTTTTCCTTGTATTAATTACTAAATCTTCCCCCAGACCTTACCTAGAGGAAACCTCATTTCAATGTGTCTAAACACATCAGTGGTCTATCAGTTGTATAGCCTGCTCACCTGGTCTAATAGAGGCTTGTGCTTCATGGCTGCTACACAGCTATCACCCCAGTCTTGCCCTTACCAACTGCCTCTGTTCTTAGATTATATGTCTGTGTCTTTCTTGAATTACTCTTTTGTTTGACCATCTTCTAGGAATTTCCTGAGAAGGGTGTATTGTAGTTCAATAATTTGAGAGCTTACATGTCTGGGAGATAAATCACATTTATTTTCCTATTCTACTGAATTTTCCTGTCTGCTATAATATACTTAACTTTCAAAAGCTCTGGGCTTTCCTTATTGCTTTTGCTTTAATATTTGTTTTTAAATAGCATGCTGTTCTTGTTTCATGGATACAGCACCTGCTCTGTAATCTAGCTCTATCCATTGTATGCACTTAATTTGTCTCAGTTTATCTTTTTATTGACTTGATAAACTAAATCCATATGTATAATTAAATTGCATTAACTGATCTATTAATTAATTGAGCACTTCCTTTCCATATGTTCACATCTCTAATTTGGTAACACCAAATATTTTTGTATTGACTATATGTTCCCAATTTTATTAATATTGCTATTTATTCAAAATCTTTATTCCCTTTTCTCTGCAATCACAAAGATTTTATGACATCTCCCTCACAGTGCAGTTGTGCACATTCTTTTACTTATTTTTTCACATTTGTTTGTAGTAATGTTCTTTTAGGTAGACCACATCCATTTTCAGCTAATTCTCTTCTTTTTCTAAGTCACTCATCTTTGAGCCTTCTGTAGTGTGAATCAGTCCTAGGAAATATTATTTTGATCCTTGTGTTATATGTTCTTCTAGACTGTGGCCTTTATCTGCTTTATTTTATTTTTGCATGCTGTATTCCTTTTTATTTTACTTTTCTTTTTTTTTTAAGTATGTTTTCATACTTGTCTTTGCACTTTTTATTTTCATTGCTTTCACTTAACAGAGAGTCTTTATTCAAGCTCTTATGTTCTAATATATAAGGGACAAATTCCCCTGTACCCTCTTCTATCTTATTTAAGGATAGGTTGTTTTCACTTCAGAACTCCAACATGCTTTCTCTATAGTCTCAGATGTCGGAAGTAGTTTTCTCCCTCTCTCCCTCTCTCCCTCTCTCCCTCTCTCCCTCTCTCCCT